>NW_026732483.1:0-417500 GCF_028476545.2 Physella acuta
TATACGTATACGTATACATATACATATACATATACATATACATATACATATACATATACATATACATATACATATACATATACATATACATATACATATACATATACATATACATATACTTATACATATACATATACATATACATATACATATACATATACATATACATATACATATACATATACATATACATATACATATACATATACATATACATATACATATACATATACATATACATATACATATACATATACATATACATATACATATACATATACATATACATATACATATACATATACATATACATATACATATACATATACATATACATATACATATACATATACATATACATATACATATACATATACATATACATATACATATACATATACATATACATATACATATACATATACATATACATATACATATACATATACATATACATATACATATACATATACATATACATATACATATACATATACATATACATATACATATACATATACATATACATATACATATACATATACATATACATATACATATACATATACATATACATATACATATACATATACATATACATATACATATACATATACATATACATATACATATACATATACATATACATATACATATACATATACATATACATATACATATACATATACATATACATATACATATACATATACATATACATATACATATACATATACATATACATATACATATACATATACATATACATATACATATACATATACATATACATCCGAGCCCATTATTTTGTGTCAATTTTACTAGGCCGTAATGTTGCCCTGAAACAATCAACCTGGCAATTAACCACCATGACGGATGCCGGTACAACATATACATATACATATACATATACATATACATATACATATACATATACATATACATATACATATACATATACATATACATATACATATACATATACATATACATATACATATACATATACATATACATATACATATACATATACATATACATATACATATACATATACATATACATATACATCCGAGCCCATTATTTTGTGTCAATTTTACTAGGCCGTAATGTTGCCCTGAAACAATCAACCTGGCAATTAACCACCATGACGGATGCCGGTACAACATATACATATACATATACATATACATATACATATACATATACATATACATATACATATACATATACATATACATATACATATACATATACATATACATATACATATACATATACATATACATATACATATACATATACATATACATATACATATACATATACATATACATATACATATACATATACATATACATATACATATACATATACATATACATCCGAGCCCATTATTTTGTGTCAATTTTACTAGGCCGTAATGTTGCCCTGAAACAATCAACCTGGCAATTAACCACCATGACGGATGCCGGTACAACGTTTAATTCTTCTCTAGCTGTGGACGGTAACCCAATAGTATCTTTTATGGAGACAAATCATGTGCACACACTGAATATGGTAAATTGGGTTCTTGGAAGGTCACATTTGGAGCGCCTGTGTATGTTAACAGATATGTGCTCTATAACAGAGGTATGAGTAATTGCATATAATATAATGTATTTGATTTAAGAGGACAGTATTACCCTGTTAATGAAAAATTGACGAAAAAAATCGCCAGAAAAGCATATTATACATACACATTTATTTCTTACCAAATAGATTATAATCAAACAGCTATAAAACAACATATACATAAAGGCCTATGAACGATGCAAAATGTTTTTAAAATAATTTTTCCAAACAAATTGTGGTAGAGATTACAATGTCTCAAAATAATAACTTTTGTCGGCGTGATACTGCTACTTTAAAAATTGAGTAGGCTACATTGTTACTTAATATAGCTTTATTAATTAACCCGCACGTATATGATTTTGATACTGATGATGATTTCAGATGATTATCGTGAGCGGCTCAAAGGATTTATTTTGAGCAGCTTCGATTTAAATGGTACAGAACTTTTCAAGTATACTGATACTTACGATATAGCAGCTGTTTACAATGTGACAACTTTAACGGCATCAACACCCGTGTCTTATGTTATGGTAAACACTACAGACATTTTAACTTTGTGTGAGGTGGAGATATACGGCGGTACGTGATACATTGTTAAATACATTGTGTTTTTAAGGTGTCAAAATACTTTTTTTTCAATGTTGCTATCAAATGATAGAAAAATTAAATTGTATATAATGAAAATATGCATTTCTAATAAAGAAATATAAAAGAATCCCAATCGATATAATTCCCTTTTCAGCATACATATAGTTTTTGTGTAATGCTCATATTACGTTAAAATAATCCCAAAGTTAGGTTTGCTTCCCATTTTTCGAACGTTTGTTAAAACTCGTATTTAGGTAATAAAGTTCAATTGTATTTTAATACATGAAATGATTTTGAGAAGTTAAAAAAAAAACCTGTTATTCCGTTTTTAGACAGTTACTGTGAAATTAAATCACCTTGGCGAGATTGTACTAATCCTTGCCATTGTTACGACCCAACTGAGACATGTTTTGTAGCTACAGATGGATGTCGGTCTGGTTGTGCTGCTGGATATCAAGGGGAATTTTGTTCCAAAAGTAAGTTAAAAATATAACTACAACCTTTTAAAGATATAAAAATGCATACTTATTGATTTTCTATTAACTTTTTTAGTGTGAATACTCTTGTAGCCTCAGTTTAATGTACACAAGTAGGCCCTATGTGCCTGTTACTTTAGTGATAAATGACATTATTGTTTTGAAAAATATGTTACAAAAATTACGTTAGGCATAAAATCCTAATATATAAAAGACCATGTGCGCACTTTTCTCTCCTTTTCCGCTGTTTTTTTTATTCTAGGAATATGAAATTTATTAAAACATCAATTTCCTAAAAATAATGTTTTCCAAGCTTAATTAGCATTTTTTACATGTAGAGGCCCCTTAACCATTGAACGTAGGGACCCGTCGTGTCCCTCGTGTAAAATACTCGTATGATTTCTGTCATCCGTACGCCGGGGTTGTCGAAAGCCGAGCTTATTGCAGTTTGACCGTTGAATCAAGTAGTACACTTGACTCTGCAGGAAACCCAATCAACTGATCCATGGCACTCAGGTAGCCGCTGGGTAACTCGGGCGATCAACCGTTACTACTACTGAAGCACTGGAGGAGTCCCCTAGTTCGATTTTGTAATCTATTTTAGTATCCCACCGTATTCCTGGTGTAGTGGTGGGCGCTCGTCAAAACGATTATATGCGCCGTAGTGCTCATGGTTGAGCCCAAAAAGAACCTGTTATATTACCGCCGGGGCGCCGGCTGATGCGCATGTGCTATTTGATAGTTTAATCAAGTACTTATACTGACCGCTGCGTCCCAATCAACGGGCGCAAAGTGGAAAGATAGCGCTGGGAAACTCTTGGTGGCAAACCACGCCGCTTTTCTGCCTGTGCGCACACTACAAAATGAAATACAAATGCAATGGCAGAAACCTTCTCAAAAGTCAGAGTTTCTTTCAGGCATATTTTCAGAACGATATTTTATTAGGCTGAATTAAATACATAATTGTATTAATTAGTTACTCGTGTTACGTTACTGATGTATAACAAAGTTCGTTCTTAAGACTCATGTGAAAGAAATCAGGTATTTGTTACGGATTTTCTATCCGTTTGTTTATATCATCACCTATCTGTCATAATGATGTGCAATAATTATCAATGTGAAACATAATATGGTCGTGGTGCATCTTTATTGGTTAATGTGTCTTTTCCCTTTTCAAAATTTAAAATAAAGCAGTTGCATTTTCAGATTCATGTTTGTCAGGTGATCTAATGTCGACTTCCATTGTTTAATAGTTCTTAGCACTTACCCACTATGTTACCTACTGTCTTAGCGAAAATGTAATGCTACTATTTGGGATGAGTTTTTATAAGCAAAATCATGCAATCTTAAAAAAAATGTAAGTGGTATGCTTATTTCATACTAACAGAATGTATTGACAAATATTTTGGATTGAACTGTGCACAGACATGCAGCACAAACTGTACAAACAAACTGTGTGATAACGTCAATGGTAACTGTTATAGTTGTTCTCCAGGAAAAAGAGGAGCGTTTTGCGATCAAGGTGAGATACAAGAGTTCATTATCATTACACATAATCGCCCCATTCTTATGATACTGTTTATTTGAGAACCGCCTTATTGAGAGAAGTATACAACATATGTATTTTCCATGGCTGATCGTATTAATGATTCATGGTTCATAAGCACATACTATTTTGTTCCACAACTAACTTTCTGTAAACAATTATGTGATTATTATTTAAGAATAAATTAATTATTAATAAAAAAAAATACATTAATTTAACATTTCTTTAATTTATAATATAATTTTACGTATTTTAACATAAAAATACCCTTAGATTTACGTATTTGATATCGAAAACGAATAGCTAAAATGTTTTTAAAAATGTATTACATTTTACTGTATACGATTAGCCTGTGATATTACATACTACGGCCATAACTGTGCACAAAGATGTAGCACCAACTGTACAAACCAACTGTGTAACAACGTTGACGGTACCTGTAACAGCTGTGTGCCTGGGAAACAAGGGATTTATTGTGACCAAGGTGAGTTAGTGTATTTTAATTTAAAATGTAATACTTAAAAGGCTGGAAGTGATTTTATCGACAATAATGCCGATAACTAAATAAAACGTAATAATTAATTTCTGATTCGGTAACTTAATAGAGTCCTTTCATATGACGTCACGTCCGTTCGTGAATGTAAACATCCGCCATCTCGGTGTACATATCTACATTCAAAATGGTGATCTGTGCGGTGAAAGGTTGTGATACTCGAAGTGGCAGATCTAAAGGGATTCCTTTTTTTCGACTGCCAAGGGTCATATTAAACCAATATGATAGAGATCGACAGTTAACAGAACGTAGTCGCCGTCAATTTTTAGCCAATATTTATCGCAGCGGTGTGAGTGAAGCAGCGGCAATTAACATGCGAATCTGTTCTCGACACTTTGTTTCAGGTAGGGACAGTAAAATAGTAAACTTCATTTTAATTATAAAAGATAACTATTAACAAAACAAATATGCTCGACCTTCACAAACACTAATCGTAAAAGACAAAGTCAAAAGTAATAATAAGAATAATAAGATTCTGGATTTAGTGTGACTGGCTCAGTTGGTAGACATAGAATCTAGCATCTACTTTATTACTTAAATTTAATTACAAAATTTAGGTCTACATTCGATTCAAAATACACCCATGATAAATCAAAATTAGTCATAATAATAAAGCATTTAATTGTCTCTAAGACACGGGTTCCCAATCTGGGGGTCGCGACCCCCCTGGGGGCGCGAAGGTCTTTCTGGGGGGTCGCCAACTGGTATACTAAACCTTAGTAATTTGAAACAAAACATAAATATTTAGAAGAATTTTTGAAATTCGGCTTCATTAACATCACTGGAAATGTAATAGAGAAGAAACAAAGCGCACTGTACAAAGTTGTTCTCAGTCACGAATCTATGACATCTTCAAAACTAAAACGCCATTTTAGACGAGTCATTCGGAACACACCAAAAAATATATGGAGTTCTTTTGTCGGTAAGAAGCTAGTTGCAAACGCCAGAGACTTGATCGAACAGGAAGTTTTCACCAGCATTAGTGCAACCATCAAATGAAGTCGCGATAGAAAATGCCAAGCAAAAAAAAAAGGAAAATCTCATCAAACGCTGCAAATGTTAAATAATAAATTTTTATCGAAATTAAGCTTTCACCATTGTTTGCTTTTCAAGTTGATAAATCAACAGACGTGTGTTCGTGTTCGCAGTTGCTGGTCTGTCTATATTCATGCGGATGATAGCACAGAAGAGTTGCTCTTTTGTGAAGATAGCATGGAGAAAATAAATACCATTTTTGAAACTGGATGATTAAAATGGGTTAGAACGGCTGTGGGGGTTTGTACGGATAGTGTGCCATCTATGTTTAGCTCAAAATCGGGCTTTCAGAAAACAGAAAAGATTTAGCTCCCTAACCAATCGACATCAAGAGTCTATTGCTAGTATAAGTCGTAAATTATATAAAATCTGGAGCCTTCAAAGAACTGAGCAAAAAACATTAATATAGATCACGAGGTTCTGCTCTTCTACACTACAATACGCTGGCTGTCAAACGAAATGATGTAAATTGTGTTTTCGAATTGAAATCTGAAATCAAATTGTTCTTGGAAGTGCAAAGGAAACAAGACTTTATGGTAAACTTAAAACGACATAGAGTGGTTGGAGAGAGTATCATACCTAGCAGATGTGTTCGAACATCAAGATAAGCTTAACCTGAAGCTTCAGGGAAAATGAACGAATATTATAACTTTCCATGATAATCTCGGGGCATTTTTATCAAAGCTGCTAAATCGGTAAAGAAAATAAATTTTGAAAATATTGTAAATTTGAGAAACTCTGAGTTGTGGTAGATGAATCTGTGAGATAGTTACAATTTTGAAAGAAGCTATTTCTGGGCATCTTGAATCTCTTGAAAACGAACTGCATCGCTATTTCTCTGAGCTGAAAACAGAAGAATCTGCATTTACGCATTACCCATTCTCTTCTTCCCTTGATGTTGCCAGCATTCCCGATGAATTAAAGATAAATTATTTTATTTGCAGAATGATTCCGAGTAAGATGAAAAACTGCAGACACAATTTTGATATAGTATTCACCATTCATTACCAAACGTAAAATTGATTGACTTTTCGAGAATATATTTTCAACACTATTCTTCGATTAAAAGCAACATTAAGATACTTATAATGACATAGGTTGGCGTTAACAAAAATTTTAAAAAATTAAAAACTTAACCACGAAGGCTTAGTGAATAGTATGCAATTTTACTCATGCTATTAAAATAGTTATCAAGAGTAGTTCATATTGAAAGTCTACTAGAAAATCTTATTTTAGTGCTTATTAATGTCCATAATAATTTCGGCCTTTTTACTTATATGGGGATCGCGGGTCAATTACTTTTTATAAAAGGGGGTCGCCAGTCGAAAAAGGTTGGGAACCACTGCTCTAAGATCTAAAATCTCGCTCTGTAATCTAATCATTTTTTAGCAAACGAAATTTTCTGAAATTGAAATAGATCTAGATTTTATGACTAGACTTAGATCTAGAATCTGCTACTTAAATTAAATTTTGAAAAGTTTATACAAGCATGTATCTGATACTGGACTGAGTTTAATTATATTCAAATGCATATCTAGTAATTAGTCTACTAAGTTTATGTAGCCTAGTACTAGAATCTAGATCATACCAGCCAACAACAAATAACCACATTATTATTATTTGGTTAATGATTAGGCTATTTTTTTTGTTTAAATCCACTGTTTATAAAAGAAACAAATCAAGCTACATAGAAACATTATACGTGAGATGGTTTAGAAGAATAACAATGGACCCAGTCTACAATTGATACAATTGCAGGTCTACATAGGGCCTACAGTCTAGTAGTTTACAGTAGGCACCTAGTGTGTAGATTGTATACTAGTGTGTAGCTGTCTAGAGTTAAAATTCCTAGATGTAAAAGGGAATGGTACAAACTAAAGCTGCCTTAATGCTTTACCCTGATAAGCCATGTGTGCTATAAATGACATAACATGACATCGAGGTGAGACATGTTACTGGGCCCTGAGGGTCAAAATTATATAAGATATACTATCTCTGTGAGGCTTGGTATCACGGAGGTGAGACATGTTCAGGGGAGGGCAGTGGTACTGACTCCTCTTTGGTTTATTGTGGGCTAGAAAAAGGTGGGGGCTGGCCATCATGAGGGTTGAACATCAGTATGTCAGTACTGTGTCTGATCACTTCCATGCCGGATTATAAGGGTCTTAAATTGTATAACATGCTACACAGATTGGCTGAGATCTAAGAACAGCAGTGGTTATTACCCATGAATTATATTAATCGTTGTAATGTGGGTTTTGTAGGTGTTAATTGGTCTCTCGTTTGCTACAGTAGATAACCTATAATATATTACTGCATTTGATCAGATTCGTCTACTTGAGCTCTAAACGCAAATAGTATTACTAACAGAATTTTTATTTTGAAATTTCGGCCACATATTTATATTATCCACGAAACTGTCAATAACAATATAAGGATCTTCAATACCTAACAGTTCAAGTTTTTTAACGTATTTTTCCTTTTCCGTGGGTGATGTTCTTTACATACAGTGAACACGTCCAGCGCTGGTGAACAGCTGATTGTGTTTACGTCTGGTGTACACCACTGTGGCGGCGGGCGTAGGTATCACGTGATTTAGTTCACGTGTTTGAAAGGACTCTGTTGTTTATTGTATTATTTCAACCTATTTAATAACCCGTTTTAAGTCGTGTTTATATTATCAGAGCAATATCGAATAATGGGCATAACTTATTAAATGCTATTTTGATGTATTACGAAATAAAAACGATACAGTCTTTAATATCATAAATCTACATTATTAGATCTTATTCAAGAAAAAGGTAAACGATAGCTTATGTTCCTAAATTACAACCTACTTATTATATACAGACTGCGACGCCACTTACTTCGGAAATAACTGTGAAAGAAGATGCAGCACCAACTGTACAAACCAATTGTGTAACAACGTTAATGGTACCTGTAATAGTTGTGTTCCTGGGAAACAGGGGTGTTTCTGTGAAGGTAAAGATAAATCCTAAATTTAACCTAATACAATTTAAAAAGTGTTCATTCAGCTGGTGCTTTAGGTTAGAGGTAAAAAATCACGCACAAGCTATCAGTTTTAATGTATCACAGCGGAAAAATTAAGCACCTTAGAAGAAGTATTGTAATCGTGCAAAATATCGAAATTGCGATTTTCACAAATTTCGACTATTTGAGTCGGATAAACATAGTTTTGCAGATATGTCCGTATATCTGGGTGTGTGCATGGGTGTGTGTCTGTATGTACTTGAGTACTGTTACAGCTAGGTTAATGAAATTTTATTTATAGTATATCAAATTTTAAATTCTGTATAAAATGTTCAGCAATTTCCGGTAAACGGAAATATAACTTATTCTACTTTCAATATTTCAAATCCTGTAACTTGAGTACTGTTCCAGATATATAAATAAAATTTCAAAATAAAGTGAACGATCTAATTCTCTAATTTCTGTGAAATTTTGAGATATTTACGCTGACCGAAATTAGGAGTTGAAGCTATTTCCGATGTCTAAAATACCTCTCAGTACTAATGATATATCTCGCTATTATACACATATTGTTTGCCGTTCACTTGGTGCGCAATTGAATTTTCTACAAGATACTGTTATATTTTTAAAAGTTTAAGTTATTAAAAATGGATTAAAAATAGTGTCTATATTCCGAGTTGTATCCCCATAGTGTTAAGTAAAATTTTTCGAGAAAGTAGAGGGGAGATCACTACAGCTTTATTACTTTCTCGTATACGAATTATAGACGAAGTATTGTTATCGTGCGAAAATCGAAATCAAGATTTTTACAAATCTCGACGTTTTACATCTCTGAGTCGGAAAAATATAGTTTTCCAATTGTGTCCGATTTTGAATTTATTAAAAGTACTAATATTCCGCACTTTCATACCCATAAAAGCCATCAGTACACGTTTCACGTAAATTATAGGCCTTTATATTTTAAAATGTTGTAGCCTACTTGTTCGAGAAAAATAATTCATGAAATAATTATTGGTCAAAACGCAATGGGCTTTGCTACACGCTGAACGATATTAGTGGCAAAGCAAAGAAATAACTAATTAGCTAAAAATCCGACACATTTAACATAACACAGGCACACACTGATGATTAAGTGACTTATATGATTCCGTTAAAAATCTGGCTATTAAATGGTCATTATGTTGTTTTTAATTAATTTGTATTAGTTTGACCGATAAATTGCATATATTTCATAGCGTACGTCTTGATGAGTAGATCTATAGATCTAGATCTAAATCAAATTTGAATGAAGTAGTTCCTTTCTTTATAGTCTAAAATCGGAAGATTCACAAAAATAAAAAATAAAAACAAAGTTGGACGTGTTGTGTCTCGACCCGCACCACTTGCGTGGTTTTAAGTACACTATCATCTCAGATATTTCGACACCTTACAAAACATGCAGAATGAAAGACGTATTTTAAAAAACTTAACTTACGCGAATATGCCTATTCTTACAAATTAATTTTTTATCCCAAATTAGCCAGTTCCAAACAAAGATTTTGCATAAAATATTTGTCTTGAAATAGTTTTGGCCTAATATAGTTATCGGCAGTTATCTTGTTTTTGAAAGTAATTTGTATTAGTTTAGGCAGAGAAAATTTTGTACATTTCAAATCGTATGTTTTCAAAAATAGATCCAAATCAAATTTGAATGAAATTGTTAATTTGTTTATGTTCTAAATTGGAAGATGACGCCATTAGCTGTGTGTTCTTTCCGTAGTTTAAACATGTGGCATGTGACGTCTTTGCTTAATGCGTTCTAGTCACAACCATAAATACTTTTCCAGTCGCATAATTAAAAATGTGTTTTTACATTCGAATTATGCTTTATTATTTATTCTTTAAATAAAATTTCGTTTATACATTTAAAACATATTATTTTCAACAAAACTCCGTATCTTTAACTTCACTATACATCGCTTATCATACTGATCACATAACCTCAAAAAAGGTTGCTTAAAGAGAGAGGGAAGTGCGCACACGGGCTTTTATATATTAGAACGAGCTGACCCGCGACATAGCATACGCTAGCATATAGTTGTTTTGTTTTCTACTTATTAACAATTCAAGGAAGGGGTCGGCGTGGTCGAGTCGGTAAAGCTCAAGGTTGCTAAACCGAAAAGTCTCGAGTTCGAACCCTCGGGCAGATGAGGCTCGTTAGCTGGGGACAGCCACTCTTCTAGGAGAGACAACTCCAAAATTAAACAACTGCTGCCTTGTAGTTTGTTCTTGGTTGGACAAAGGCTATGGAAGCAAATCCAAAAAGAAAAGCAGGCTGAAATCGGAGTCAATGGCCTCGATGGCGCATAACCAGTTGACACGTAACGCTTAATTGTGTTGGAGGCGTGGTCGAGTCGGCAAAAAGCTCATGGTTGATAAATTCTAACAAAATTCTCGAGTTCAAACCCACTGGCAGATAAATCTTGATCCCCTTCAACACTAATAATTAAGAACGAAGAAGAAGAAGAAGAAGAAGAAGAAGAAGAAGAACAATTCAAGGGACGGAGTGGTCTAGCGGTAGAGAGCTAGACTACTAACCCGTAAGTCTCGAGTTCGAATCCGGGTTCAAGTCAGTAGATGGGTACGTTAGGGAAAGTAAAGGCGGCTGGGCATATGCCGAGGTCACAGAAACAAGTGTACTCTACTTCCACTGAAACAAGTGTACTCTACTTCACTTGCCCCATAGACCGTAAGGTTTGAAAAGGAATCTTACTTTACTTTGTGAATTCGACAAAACCCAACCCCCCTGCCCCCCCCCCCCTCCCCAACCCACCCGACCCCTCCCCGATTACAGACGACAGTGAAAATATCAAGCAGAACGTATTATCTCACCTTGCTTTCAAATCGTTTAAAAACTAAATTATCTGCCCTAATAGCCGTCACATTCGAACCGGCTCTACTATTGTAAACATTATAGGTGAACCACAGCTCACCTGACAGGTAGGGATGAGGGTGGTGGCTAAGCTGCGTGGAGTTTTCTATGGTCTCAATGAAGAAAATTATATATATATAGAAGATTTGAGATCAAAAATGTATTTTAAGTATGGTTGCTAAGGTCCCAACATGAATTGACATAACCATTACGTGATATACACGTAGGCCCTATAATCGAACTTAAGGTCCGTGTACATTGGCCTCTACACATGTCATCTGATCTTCCACACGTAGCACTGTCAACATGAAGCACCTAGAACTACAAACCGCTTTCTACCCCTGTCCGTTTATTGGTCCTTATTATATAAAACTCAAAACACACTATATGTCACTCGACCCTGTCGCTTCCCTTTTTCAAATCTCTCAATCCCTACAAGATAACCATGCACATCAATATACCCGAACGTCGCACAGTCTAAACACAGAATATTCACCGAACACACAATATTTACAATACTTTACTCACACAAATACACACACAAATACACACCTTTCTTTCATTCTACATCGCCACACATCCTTCGCTTTAACTATTTTTAATCGGCTGAAGTAATGGGGTTAGATGAATGTGAATCTGTTTAAATCATTGTATTTTAGAAATGGAATAACAACTTATACTACTCTGATTATACTTTTAAATTAAATTTTAAAATTTCAAAACATTTTTTGTGTAATAGTTTTTTGTGTAATTTTCAGACAAGCATGCGGATTATTCTTTGGCACCTGGCATTGGCATTGGTATTGGAATCATGTGCGGCGTGAACATCATCATCATTGCTGTACTATGTCTAGTCCGAAGGATAAAAAGGACCACCGGCTCCAAAAGGGCTGACAATGATAATCCGTGTTATTTAGAGGAGAGAACACCACAGCCTTATGTTAACATTGAAACGAGTTAGTAGACCACAAACATTTTAATATTTTATCTTTGGACATGATGTATGATAAGAACTACAATTGCAGCATATTGATTAATAGTTTATGTGTAGTTTACATTGGTGAAATCTAAATAATAAAGCACGGAGTGTGACTAAGCGTCCTTCACTAGCCACTGTTTGTGATTTAAAGCTAAATATAATACAACAAATATGTTCTTTCAGGTAGAACACGCGAGAATCTCAGTAGTCCAACAGAAAAACAGCTTGAAGAAACCAACAAAGATGTAGTTAATACCTCAAGTATTTACAATACATTAAGCGAACAATATAATGATAACTCAAAATATGAGTAACTGGAAATGTAGAAAATATCGTCTTATGTATACAAACAAATAAATGTTGTTTTTTTTTGCTATTTGTTTAACTTTCCATCAGCATCGATACTCGTGTGGACCCCTTGTGTAGAATAGAGACGCAACCACACATCATTGTAATTGGTCTTGAGTGGTACATATATATATATATATATATATATATATATATATATATATATATATATATATATATATATATATATATATATATATATATATATATTTTATAAATTAAAGTAAATATGTCTGTGGTTTTGTTTGTCTAGTATGTATTATTATACTTTTCATCTGAATACCATGAAAATTTGGAGAACTGGAAGAAAATGCTCTGGTAGTGTAATGCGAAAAAAAAATGTGCTGCGTTAGGCACCCAAAGTTCCACATCGGCAATATAAGCAACTGAGGTCTGTCATTGAGCGAAGATCAGGGTTAGTACTAAGTTTAGTCGTCAAACTGCATACTGCGCATCGTCATACACAAAAGGGCTAGTATAATTATGGACCAAATTATATTATGGAACGCACCCGACGTCCTAACTGGCGATCTTAAAACTAAATTGTTGAAGGTTTTCATCCATTCGATGCAAGAATGATCAAAGCTAGCACACATAAATGTTGTGCTAATTGTCTGCTTGATAGCTAGTGTACCTTAAATTACACACTCTTTTGCAGCACTACACTGTTTGTGAACTACATCATATCTTGTTTCGAAAAGTCGCTTATTATAATAAAGTTAGTATAGCCTTAGGGTGGAATTTCATTTTATGTCATGGTGTTTAACCTGCTACTATTTAATTCCAGCACGGTACTTAATTTATGCTTCCTGGTCAGTTTATACATACAAAAATAGAGTTTAAACTTAAAATAACACTGTATTTTATTCTGTTATGAATTTCACATAACATGTTTTATTTTATGATTATGCCTGTATGGCCGCCGCCAGCCAGCATTATTTTCTCCAATTAATATGCTGTTTTTTAAGTTATTGCAATGCCTTGACCGACGGTCAGCTAATTTATAGGTCAATCGAAACCTCGCCTGACTCATAGTCCAATCTGAATACTAGGGGGAGAAAACCTTAAACTCGCCTTCTTTTCTCTTATATTTAAAGTCTCTTTTGGTTTTACCTAGCTCGGCTGTGGCCCTTATGGGACTGCTGCAGTTATGACCATGAGCCCTCCGTTTCCATATCCGGACTCAATGGTTGTCAGTTAATTTTCAATAACTATACCATTTTGTAACTCATTATATGCTTTATAAGTTTTGAGGAAAATACATTTACATGTTCTCTGTTTGTTTATTTATTTAGTAATTAGTTTTATTAATGGTAGCAAAAACATACAAAGTCAAGCTGTCATCGGCGCCAATTGTTGTTATTTTACTTAAAACTATTTTAATAACATTTTTAAGGATTTAAACTTCGTTCATGTAATCGTGACGTAGTCATGAAACCTTCATGATATACATGTTGATTTTATTACTTATTACTGCTTGTTTTTGCAATGGGTATACCCGTAATGTTGTTACAATCTAGATTAATACTAAATCTATATTACATTACTGGTAAACAAATATTTAATTTTATTGAGACTCTCTAGGTAGAAGCCACTTAGTTGACCACATTTAAAAAAAAATCAAAATGAAGTATGTATTATTAAATTGGTAGTGTTGAAGGGCTAGATAGATATGCTATTTTAATTACCATTAAATAATCATACAGTTGATGACTGCACAATATTTACGCAATAAAGTATACAGTACATTCTAATCCTACTTATTATTCTCATGTTAGTTTCTAATACTTTCGTTTATTCCAGATGTATACCATTTAATATACATCATTAGCTACTTATAACATTTATTTGAGCTCTTTTAAAAACACATCTATGTAAAAAATTTCGATGATTACAAATGATATTACCTCTCTGCGCGCCAGATAAATAAATATATAATAACGCAAATAAACTTTTCAACATATGAATAGTGGAACCAAGAAATACTTGCTTTTAATATCAGGAGCGAAGAGAATGGGACAGTATTAAACACTGCGTCATTCCCACACCATTATGTATTCAAGGAGCTAATACATTTTACTATCACCTTAGCCTTAGACTATCGTGATTGTCGGAAAAAAATGGGAGACTGACGTTTTGAATATATATTACATTTCCAATTAGTGTCTATATTCAAATAACGACATATGTCAATATATATAGTCTCTCTCTCTCTCTCTCTCCCTATATATATATATATATATATATATATATATATATATATATATATATATATATATATATATATATATATCGTCTCTTCTCAGCCTACTTTCTATAGGTCAGCGGTGTCCAAACATTTCAGCCCGTGGGTTGCATTAACTATTAAATTGCAATTAGCAGTAAAAGGACCTAGAACACACTCGAGGTAAAAATAAAAAAGAATCGAAATGTGGATGTTGTTTTTAATTATTTATGTAATAGTATTTAATCAGTTATTATGTAATGACACAATAATACACTACACACGTACACTTGCATTAGAGTTACTGGTGAAGTTGTTTGCTGGATGCCAGAATAGCAGACATTTTGGCTTTATCTTTGGCGTCTCTAACATCAACAGTGACCTGATATTATCATCGGACAGATTTGTTCTTAAATTGTTTTTCACGTATTTATTTCTTGAAAATGTTTGTTCAGACAGGTATGTTCTTTCAAAAATTGAAAGTTACCTTGATGCAAAAACTGGTAATAACTCACCAGTCATTTTTAGGAACTTGTTCCTAAGGAATTTATTTGCTTGCAACTTTATGACCTCCAGCTGCAGTTCATCTGGGCTACTAGCCACATCTGCTTCAAATGGGTCTTAAAAAAGCCTTACTTCTTCTGCCTTCTAATGTTAGTAAAATGTAAATTGTATTAAGGAAGCGATTGGATTACGTTGCACTTAGGAAAAACTCTTCAACATGAGCACTATTGCGTCTACATTCGTATGAAGAGCCACCTGCAGTACGGAATGGGTGAGCTAAAGAAATGTATGTGGCACTAAGCGCTTTCATTTTGGGTTAACTCTGGCTCACAAGAGTGGCCACGACACCTCTCACAAATTGGTGTTTTCTGAGGCGTGTTCCAACCTAATTTTTTGCTGCGGTTGATGAATGTACTCACACCATGGGCATCGTGTATTGTGGACAAAACTGCACCTTAAAACTAAGATACATAAAATAAAGTTTGTTAGGTAAGGTTGGGTTGGGTTGGGTTGGGTTGGGTTGGGTTAGGTTAGGTTAGGTTAGGTTAGGTTAGGTTAGGTTAGGTTAGGTTAGGTTAGGTTAGGTTAGGTTAGTTTAGGTTAGGTTAGGTTAGGTTAGGTTAGGTTAGGTTAGGTTAGGATAGATTAGGTATAATAAAATAATTGTCTTGTTTTTAATACTTGAAGACTGAAGTGGAATGCTATTAATAAAAACGTAGTCTTTCATCGTTTTTTTTTCGTGTGGAATCATACACAATATAAAAATCAATTGTATTTGGTGATGTTAAATTCTCTTTCAACCACAGCTTATCATCCTTATAATATATTTTTTCGTTTCATTTAAAGGTTAGGTAGGCATGAATAAAAATTACGGCGCATCAAATGAACGTGATAACGCGTGTATAATAGTGTGGAATAGCTGGATAAGACTGCCTACTAATTCGGACACAATTTTAATTAATTCATAAAAAATTAATTAGGCATCTAATTAAATCAAATTTTATGTCAGATTGCATCGTCTTAATTTCTTGACCCACGTGCCAACTGAACAGAATCTGTCAGTTAGAAGTGCCAGAAATTTCGCTCGGGCGTTTCGATCTACACAGAGAGTCCGACTGTCGACAGACAGGCTGACGACCGAGCAAGCTAGTTAAATAAAAGCTTGTAAAAAGAATAAAAAAATAATTCCAGGATAATCCTTACTTTGTTTATTACGCCTTTACGGCGCGCTAATAGACATAGAAATATAATGGCACAGCTTTGCAATCGTCTGGTCAATAAACAAAGCAACCTATTACATCATTTGTGATCTTTTTACACATTAAACAGACCATACACCTGGAAGCATTAAAGACCCACATTAGTTGTGATCAGACTGACACGCCGTTACGGGAAATAAAGTGTGTCGCACAACGTAAAAGACAACTAACCACAAACGGGGTACAAAACACAATATTATAGAAAACAAACGCTCGTTACAGTACTAATATAAAAGTGTGATACTTATCTACACTGTCTGCACACAGTCTATTCTAAACATTAACACTAAAGTAAAGAACAAAATCAGGACACAGTGGCTAGAGAACTAAAGTATACAGCACTGACCTACACTACCCTACACTACCCTACACTACCCTACACTACCCTACACTACCCTACACTACCAACACTAACCTACACTAACCTACACTAACCAACCTACACTAACCAATCAACACTAACCTACACTAACCTTCACTACCTACTGTAACCAACCTACACTAACCAACCTACACTAACCAACCCACACTAACCAACCTACACTAACCAAACTACACCATTACCCATTTACACTAACCTACAGTAACCTACACTAGCCTACACTAACCTGATAGCTATAAAGTACTGGACTGAGGCGAGCAAAAACCGTGTTGTCACGCTTCTTTTATATACCTACACAAACAAGTACAGACCAGACTATGATCACGTGATTAAAGACCGCTCAAGACACGAGTTGTGAACATTAGGGGACGGAACAGTTTACTATGTTCATACTACATTCCGCCTCCCTCCCCCCCCCTTCAATCCCCTTCACTTATTCACTACATTATCAAATGCAAGACAAAGTTAGGTATGTTGGGTTGTGAGCCTACATCGCTACCAGTTTCAGATTATTCCTATCGTCGACTCTCAAAATCGAGTCGGTCCTTCTCCCAGCTACTTCGCAGTGTTAAGTGCTGATAGGAAGCGCATTAACACAACTCAGGGGACATAACAATAATATATATGTGCAATCTAAGGAACTTTTTAGCTGAAAAAACATAAATCTGGTTTACTTTTCCCTAGCGTGAGTCAGGTACTGATTTAATAGACTAACGTAGGTCCTGTGAAAACAAACCGGATGATCCGAATTCAAAACTTACGGGTTAATAGTACAGCGTACCATTAATCCTCACTGCATACGTTTTGACTTTCTCGTATACGAAGAATATATGAAGTTTTTTAACCGTGCGATAAGTCGAAATCGAGTTTTACACCTGAAAAACATAGTTTTGCAATTTTATCCTTATGTCTGTGTGTTTGCATGTGTGTATTTGTATGTGTGTTTGTGTGTATGTCAGTGACCACGATAACTTGAATACCGTTACAGCTAGGTAGATTACATTTCATATATAAGTATTATATCAAATTTGTAGTTTAGTTTCAACTTTTCAGCCATTGTCGGTAACCGGGAGTGGAACTTATTCTACTTACAATTTTTCAAAAGCCTATAACTTGAGTACTAGGACTTGACTCTCTATCAATAAACCTTTTTCATCAGCCTATTTTACCCCTTGATCATTTAACCTTAACACCAACATAAACTCTGGAGGGAATAAAGTTAACCCAAATGTTAATTAAAAAGTTACCCTAATTCTAACATTGAATGTAGCCCAAATTGATTACCAAACGTAAAATTGATTGACTTTTCGAGAATATATTTTCAACACTATTCTTCGATTAAAAGCAACATTAAGATAATTATAATGACATAGGTTGGCGTTAAAAAAAATATTTAAAAATTAAAAACTTAACCACGAAGGCTTAGTGAATAGTATGCAATTTTACTCATGCTATTAAAATAGTTATCAAGAGTAGTTCATATTGAAAGTCTACTAGAAAATCTTATTTTAGTGCTTATTAATGTCCATAATAATTTCGGCTTTTTACTTCTATGGGGATCGCGGGTCAATTACTTTTTATAAAAGGGGGTCGCCACTCGAAAAAGGTTGGGAACCACTGCTCTAAGATCTAAAATCTCGCTCTGTAATCTAATCATTTTTTAGCAAACGAAATTATGTATCTGATACTGGACTGAGTTTAATTATATTCAAATGCATATCTAGTAATTAGTCTACTAAGTATCTGATACTGGACTGAGTTTAATTATATTCAAATGCATATCTAGTAATTAGTCTACTAAGTTTATGTAGCCTAGTACTAGAATCTAGATCATACCAGCCAACAACAAATAACAACATTATTATTATTTGGTTAATGATTAGGCTATTATTTTTTTTTTAAATCCACTGTTTATAAAAGAAACAAATCAAGCTACATAGAAACATTATACGTGAGATGGTTTAGAAAAATAACAATGGACCCAGTCTACAATTGATACAATTGCAGGTCTACATAGGGCCTACAGTCTAGTAGTTTACAGTAGGCACCTAGTGTGTAGATTGTATACTAGTGTGTAGCTGTCGAGAGTTAAAATTGCTAGATGTAAAAGGGAATGGTACAAACTAAAGCTGCCTTAATGCTTTACCCTGATAAGCCATGTGTGCTATAAATGACATAACATGACATCAAGGTGAGACATGTTGCTGGGCCCTGAGGGTCAAAATTATATAAGAAATACTATCTCTGTGAGGCTTGGTATCACGGAGGTGAGACATGTTCAGGGGAGGGCAGTGGTACTGACTCCTCTTTGGTTTTATTGTGGGCTAGAAAAAGGTGGGGGCTGGCCATCATGAGGGTTGAACATCAGTATGTCAGTACTGTGTCTGATCACTTCCATGCCGGATTATAAGGGTCTTAAATTGTATAACATGCTACACAGATTGGCTGAGATCTAAGAACAGCAGTGGTTATTACCCATGAATTATATTAGTCGTTGTAAAGTGGGTTTTGTAGGTGTTAAGTGGTCTCTCGTTTGCTACAGTAGATAACCTATAATATATTACTGCATTTGATCAGATTCGTCTACTTGAGCTCTAAACGCAAACAGTATTACTAACAGAATTTTTATTTTGAAATTTCGGCCACATATTTATATAATCCACGAAACTGTCAATAACAATATAAGGATCTTCAATTCCTAACAGTTCAAGTTTTTTAACGGTATTTTTCCTTTTCCGCGGGTGATGTTCTTTACTTACAGTGAACATGTCCAGCGCTGGTGAACAGCTGATTGTGTTTACGTCTGGTGTACACCACTGTGGCGGCGGGCGTAGGTATCACGTGATTTAGGTCACGTGTTTGAAAGGACTCTGTTGTTTATTGTATTATTTCAACCTATTTAATAACCCCTTTTAAGTCGTGTTTATATTATCAGAGCAATATCGAATAATGGGCATAACTTATTAAATGCTATTTTGATGTATTACGAAATAAAAACGATACAGTCTTTAATATCATAAATCTACATTATTAGATCTTATTCAAGAAAAGCTTATGTTCCTAAATTACAACCTACTTATTATATACAGACTGCGACGCCACTTACTTCGGAAATAACTGTGAAAGAAGATGCAGCACCAACTGTACAAACCAATTGTGTAACAACGTTAATGGTACCTGTAATAGCTGTGTTCCTGGGAAACAGGGGTGTTTCTGTGAAGGTGAAGATAAATCCTAAATTTAACCTAATACAATTTAAAAAGTGTTCATTCAGCTGGTGCTTTAGGTTAGAGGTAAAAAATCACGCACAAGCTATCAGTTTTAATGTATCACAGCGGAAAAATTAAGCACCTTAGAAGAAGTATTGTAATCGTGCAAAATATCGAAATTGCGATTTTCACAAATTTCGACTATTTGTGTCGGATAAACATAGTTTTGCAGATATGTCCGTATATCTGGGTGTGTGTATGGGTGTGTGTCTGTATGTACTTGAGTACTGTTACAGCTAGGTTAATGAAATTTTATTTATAGTATATCAAATTTTAAATTCTGTATAAAATGTTCAGCAATTTCCGGTAAACGGAAATATAACTTATTCTACTTTCAATATTTCAAATCCTGTAACTTGAGTACTGTTCCAGATAGATAAATAAAATTTCAAAATAAAGTGAACGATCTAATTCTCTAATTTCTGTGAAATTTTGAGATATTTACGCTGACCGAAATTAGGAGTTGAAGCTATTTCCGATGTCTAAAATACCTCTCAGTACTAATAATATATCTCGCTATTATACACATATTGTTTGCCGTTCACTTGGTGCGCAATTGAATTTTCTACAAGATACTGTTATATTTTTAAAAGTTTAAGTTATTAAAAATGGATTAAAAATAGTGTCTATATTCCGAGTTGTATCCCCATAGTGTTAAGTAAAATTTTTCGAGAAAGTAGAGGGGAGATCACTACAGCTTTATTACTTGCTCGTATACGAATTATAGACGAAGTATTGTTATCGTGCGAAAATCGAAATCAAGATTTTTACAAATCTCGACGTTTTACATCTCTGAGTCGGAAAAATATAGTTTTCCAATTTTGTCCGATTTTGAATTTATTAAAAGTACTAATATTCCGCACTTTCATACCCATAAAAGCCATCGGTACCCGTTTCATGTAAATTATAGGCCTTTATATTTTAAAATGTTTTCATTGTTTCAGAAAAATAATTCATGAAATAATTATTGGTCAAAACGCAATGGGCTTTACTACACGCTGAACGATATTAGTGGCAAAGCAAAGAAATAACTAATTAGCTAAAAATCCGACACATTTAACATAACACAGGCACACACTGATGATTAAGTGACTTATATGATTCCGTTAAAAATCTGGCTATTAAATGGTCATTATGTTGTTTTTAATTAATTTGTGTTAGTTTGACCGATAAATTGCATATATTTCATAGCGTACGTCTTGATGAGTAGATCTATAGATCTAGATCTAAATCAAATTTGAATGAAGTAGTTCCTTTCTTTATAGTCTAAAATCGGAAGATTCACAAAAATAAAAAATAAAAACAAAGTTGGACGTGTTGTGTCTCGACCCGCACCACTTGCGTGGTTTTAAGTACACTATCATCTCAGATATTTCGACACCTTACAAAACATGCAGAATGAAAGACGTATTTTAAAAAACTTAACTTACGCGAATATGCCTATTCTTACAAATTAATTTTTTATCCCAAATTAGCCAGTTCCAAACAAAGATTTTGTATAAAATATTTGTCTTGAAATAGTTTTGGCCTAATATAGTTATCGTCAGTTATCTTGTTATTGAAAGTAATTTGTATTAGTTTAGGCAGAGAAAATTGTATACATTTCAAATCGTATGTTTTCAAAAATAGATCCAAATCAAATTTGAATGAAATTGTTAATTTGTTTATGTTCTAAATTGGAGGATGACGCCATTAGCTGTGTGTTCTTTCCGTAGTTTAAACATGTGGCATGTGACGTCTTTGCTTAATGCGTTCTAGTCACAACCATAAATACTTTTCGAGTCGCATAATTAAAAATGTGTTTTTACATTCGAATTATGCTTTATTTTTTATTCTTTAAATAAAATTTCGTTTATACATTTAAAACATATTATTTTCAACAAAACTCCGTATCTTTAACTTCACTATACATCGCTTATCATACTGATCACGTAACCTTAAAAAAGGTTGCTTAAAGAGAGAGGGAAGTGCGCACATGGGCTTTTATATATTAGAACGAGCTGACCCGCGACATAGCATACGCTACTATATAGTTATTTTGTTTTCTACTTATTAACAATTCAAGGAAGGGGTCGGCGTGGTCGAGTCGGTAAAGCTCAAGGTTGCTGAAACCGAAAAGTCTCGAGTTCGAACCCTCGGGCAGATGAGGCTCGTTAGCTGGGGACAGCCACTCTTCTAGGAGAGACAACTCCAAAATTAAACAACTGCTGCCTTTTAGTTTGTTCTTGGTTGGACAAAGGCTATGGAAGCAAATCCAAAAAGAAAAGCAGGCTGAAATCGGCGTCAATGGCCTAAATGGCGCATAACCAGTTGACACGTAACGCTTAATTGTGTTGGAGGCGTGGTCGAGTTCAAACCCACTGGCAGATAATTAAGAACGAAGAAGAAGAAGAAGAAGAACAATTCAAGGGACGGAGTGGTCTAGTGGTAGAGAGCTAGACTACTAACCCGTAAGTCTCGAGTTCGAATCCGGGTTCAAGTCAGTAGATGGGTACGTTAGGGAAAGTAAAGGCGGCTGGGCATATGCCGAGGTCACAGAAACAAGTGTACTCTACTTCCACTGAAACAAGTGTACTCTACTTCACTTGCCCCATAGACCGTCAGGTTTGAAAAGGAAACTTACTTTACTTTGTGAATTCGACAAAACCCTGTCCGTTTATTGGTCCTTATTATATAAAACTCAAAACACACTATATGTCACTCGACCCTGTCGCTTCCCTTTTTCAAATCTCTCAATACCTACAAGATAAACATGCACATCAATATACCCGGACGTCGCACAGTCTAAACACAGAATATTCACCGAACACACAATATTTACAATACTTTACTCACACAAATACACACACAAATACACACCTTTCTTTCATTCTACATCGCCTCACATCCTTCGCTTTAACTATTTTTAATCGGCTGAAGTAATGGGGTTAGATGAATGTGAATCTGTTTAAATCATTGTATTTTAGAAATGGAATAACAACTTATGCTACTCTGATTAAAAAATTTCAAAACATTTTTTGTGTAATAGTTTTTTGTGTAATTTTCAGACAAGCATGAGGATTATTCTTTGGCACCTGGCATTGGCATTGGTATAGGAATCATGTGCGGCGTGAACATCATCATCATTGCTGTACTATGTCTAGTCCGAAGGATAAAAAGGACCACCGGCTCCAAAAGGGCTGACAATGATAATCCGTGTTATCTAGAGGAGAGAACACCACAACCTTATGTTAACATTGAAACGAGTTAGTAGACCACAAACATTTTAATATTTTATCTTTGGAAATGATGTATGATAAGAACTACAATTGCAGCATATTGATTAATAGTTTATGTGTAGTTTACATTGGTGAAATCTAAATAATAAAGCACGGAGTGTGACTAAGCGTCCTTCACTAGCCACTGTTTGTGATTTAAAGCTAAATATAATACAACAAATATGTTCTTTCAGGTAGAACACGCGAGAATCTCAGTAGTCCAACAGAAAAACAGCTTGAAGAAACCAACAAAGATGTAGTTAATACCTCAAGTATTTACAATACATTAAGCGAACAATATAATGATAACTCAAAATATGAGTAACTGGAAATGTAGAAAATATCGTCTTATGTATACAAACAAATAAATGTTGTTTTTTTTTGCTATTTGTTTAACTTTCCATCAGCATCGATACTCGTGTGGACCCCTTGTGTAGAATAGAGACGCAACCACACATCATTGTAATTGGTCTTGAGTGGTACATATATATATATATATATATATATATATATATATATATATATATATATATTTTATAAATTAAAGTAAATATGTCTGTGGTTTTGTTTGTCTAGTATGTATTATTATACTTTTCATCTGAATACCATGAAAATTTGGAGAACTGGAAGAAAATGCTCTGGTAGTGTAATGCGAAAAAAAAATGTGCTGCGTTAGGCACCCAAAGTTCCACATCGGCAATATAAGCAACTGAGGTCTGTCATTGAGCGAAGATCAGGGTTAGTACTAAGTTTAGTCGTCAAACTGCATACTGCGCATCGTCATACACAAAAGGGCTAGTATAATTATGGACCAAATTATATTATGGAACGCACCCGACGTCCTAACTGGCGATCTTAAAACTAAATTGTTGAAGGTTTTCATCCATTCGATGCAAGAATGATCAAAGCTAGCACACATAAATGTTGTGCTAATTGTCTGCTTGATAGCTAGTGTACCTTAAATTACACACTCTTTTGCAGCACTACACTGTTTGTGAACTACATCATATCTTGTTTCGAAAAGTCGCTTATTATAATAAAGTTAGTATAGCCTTAGGGTGGAATTTCATTTTATGTCATGGTGTTTAACCTGCTACTATTTAATTCCAGCACGGTACTTAATTTATGCTTCCTGGTCAGTTTATACATACAAAAATAGAGTTTAAACTTAAAATAACACTGTATTTTATTCTGTTATGAATTTCACATAACATGTTTTATTTTATGATTATGCCTGTATGGCCGCCGCCAGCCAGCATTATTTTCTCCAATTAATATGCTGTTTTTTAAGTTATTGCAATGCCTTGACCGACGGTCAGCTAATTTATAGGTCAATCGAAACCTCGCCTGACTCATAGTCCAATCTGAATACTAGGGGGAGAAAACCTTAAACTCGCCTTCTTTTCTCTTATATTTAAAGTCTCTTTTGGTTTTACCTAGCTCGGCTGTGGCCCTTATGGGACTGCTGCAGTTATGACCATGAGCCCTCCGTTTCCATATCCGGACTCAATGGTTGTCAGTTAATTTTCAATAACTATACCATTTTGTAACTCATTATATGCTTTATAAGTTTTGAGGAAAATACATTTACATGTTCTCTGTTTGTTTATTTATTTAGTAATTAGTTTTATTAATGGTAGCAAAAACATACAAAGTCAAGCTGTCATCGGCGCCAATTGTTGTTATTTTACTTAAAACTATTTTAATAACATTTTTAAGGATTTAAACTTCGTTCATGTAATCGTGACGTAGTCATGAAACCTTCATGATATACATGTTGATTTTATTACTTATTACTGCTTGTTTTTGCAATGGGTATACCCGTAATGTTGTTACAATCTAGATTAATACTAAATCTATATTACATTACTGGTAAACAAATATTTAATTTTATTGAGACTCTCTAGGTAGAAGCCACTTAGTTGACCACATTTAAAAAAAAATCAAAATGAAGTATGTATTATTAAATTGGTAGTGTTGAAGGGCTAGATAGATATGCTATTTTAATTACCATTAAATAATCATACAGTTGATGACTGCACAATATTTACGCAATAAAGTATACAGTACATTCTAATCCTACTTATTATTCTCATGTTAGTTTCTAATACTTTCGTTTATTCCAGATGTATACCATTTAATATACATCATTAGCTACTTATAACATTTATTTGAGCTCTTTTAAAAACACATCTATGTAAAAAATTTCGATGATTACAAATGATATTACCTCTCTGCGCGCCAGATAAATAAATATATAATAACGCAAATAAACTTTTCAACATATGAATAGTGGAACCAAGAAATACTTGCTTTTAATATCAGGAGCGAAGAGAATGGGACAGTATTAAACACTGCGTCATTCCCACACCATTATGTATTCAAGGAGCTAATACATTTTACTATCACCTTAGCCTTAGACTATCGTGATTGTCGGAAAAAAATGGGAGACTGACGTTTTGAATATATATTACATTTCCAATTAGTGTCTATATTCAAATAACGACATATGTCAATATATATAGTCTCTCTCTCTCTCTCTCTCCCTATATATATATATATATATATATATATATATATATATATATATATATATATATATATATATATATCGTCTCTTCTCAGCCTACTTTCTATAGGTCAGCGGTGTCCAAACATTTCAGCCCGTGGGTTGCATTAACTATTAAATTGCAATTAGCAGTAAAAGGACCTAGAACACACTCGAGGTAAAAATAAAAAAGAATCGAAATGTGGATGTTGTTTTTAATTATTTATGTAATAGTATTTAATCAGTTATTATGTAATGACACAATAATACACTACACACGTACACTTGCATTAGAGTTACTGGTGAAGTTGTTTGCTGGATGCCAGAATAGCAGACATTTTGGCTTTATCTTTGGCGTCTCTAACATCAACAGTGACCTGATATTATCATCGGACAGATTTGTTCTTAAATTGTTTTTCACGTATTTATTTCTTGAAAATGTTTGTTCAGACAGGTATGTTCTTTCAAAAATTGAAAGTTACCTTGATGCAAAAACTGGTAATAACTCACCAGTCATTTTTAGGAACTTGTTCCTAAGGAATTTATTTGCTTGCAACTTTATGACCTCCAGCTGCAGTTCATCTGGGCTACTAGCCACATCTGCTTCAAATGGGTCTTAAAAAAGCCTTACTTCTTCTGCCTTCTAATGTTAGTAAAATGTAAATTGTATTAAGGAAGCGATTGGATTACGTTGCACTTAGGAAAAACTCTTCAACATGAGCACTATTGCGTCTACATTCGTATGAAGAGCCACCTGCAGTACGGAATGGGTGAGCTAAAGAAATGTATGTGGCACTAAGCGCTTTCATTTTGGGTTAACTCTGGCTCACAAGAGTGGCCACGACACCTCTCACAAATTGGTGTTTTCTGAGGCGTGTTCCAACCTAATTTTTTGCTGCGGTTGATGAATGTACTCACACCATGGGCATCGTGTATTGTGGACAAAACTGCACCTTAAAACTAAGATACATAAAATAAAGTTTGTTAGGTAAGGTTGGGTTGGGTTGGGTTGGGTTGGGTTGGGTTAGGTTAGGTTAGGTTAGGTTAGGTTAGGTTAGGTTAGGTTAGGTTAGTTTAGGTTAGGTTAGGTTAGGTTAGGTTAGGTTAGGATAGATTAGGTATAATAAAATAATTGTCTTGTTTTTAATACTTGAAGACTGAAGTGGAATGCTATTAATAAAAACGTAGTCTTTCATCGTTTTTTTTTCGTGTGGAATCATACACAATATAAAAATCAATTGTATTTGGTGATGTTAAATTCTCTTTCAACCACAGCTTATCATCCTTATAATATATTTTTTCGTTTCATTTAAAGGTTAGGTAGGCATGAATAAAAATTACGGCGCATCAAATGAACGTGATAACGCGTGTATAATAGTGTGGAATAGCTGGATAAGACTGCCTACTAATTCGGACACAATTTTAATTAATTCATAAAAAATTAATTAGGCATCTAATTAAATCAAATTTTATGTCAGATTGCATCGTCTTAATTTCTTGACCCACGTGCCAACTGAACAGAATCTGTCAGTTAGAAGTGCCAGAAATTTCGCTCGGGCGTTTCGATCTACACTGAGAGTCCGACTGTCGACAGACAGGCTGACGACCGAGCAAGCTAGTTAAATAAAAGCTTGTAAAAAGAATAAAAAAATAATTCCAGGATAATCCTTACTTTGTTTATTACGCCTTTACGGCGCGCTAATAGACATAGAAATATAATGGCACAGCTTTGCAATCGTCTGGTCAATAAACAAAGCAACCTATTACATCATTTGTGATCTTTTTACACATTAAACAGACCATACACCTGGAAGCATTAAAGACCCACATTAGTTGTGATCAGACTGACACGCCGTTACGGGAAATAAAGTGTGTCGCACAACGTAAAAGACAACTAACCACAAACGGGGTACAAAACACAATATTATAGAAAACAAACGCTCGTTACAGTACTAATATAAAAGTGTGATACTTATCTACACTGTCTGCACACAGTCTATTCTAAACATTAACACTAAAGTAAAGAACAAAATCAGGACACAGTGGCTAGAGAACTAAAGTATACAGCACTGACCTACACTACCCTACACTACCCTACACTACCCTACACTACCCTACACTACCCTACACTACCAACACTAACCTACACTAACCTACACTAACCAACCTACACTAACCAATCAACACTAACCTACACTAACCTTCACTACCTACTGTAACCAACCTACACTAACCAACCTACACTAACCAACCCACACTAACCAACCTACACTAACCAAACTACACCATTACCCATTTACACTAACCTACAGTAACCTACACTAGCCTACACTAACCTGATAGCTATAAAGTACTGGACTGAGGCGAACAAAAACCGTGTTGTCACGCTTCTTTTATATACCTACACAAACAAGTACAGACCAGACTATGATCACGTGATTAAAGACCGCTCAAGACACGAGTTGTGAACATTAGGGGACGGAACAGTTTACTATGTTCATACTACATTCCGCCTCCCTCCCCCCCCCCCCTTCAATCCCCTTCACTTATTCACTACATTATCAAATGCAAGACAAAGTTAGGTATGTTGGGTTGTGAGCCTACATCGCTACCAGTTTCAGATTATTCCTATCGTCGACTCTCAAAATCGAGTCGGTCCTTCTCCCAGCTACTTCGCAGTGTTAAGTGCTGATAGGAAGCGCATTAACACAACTCAGGGGACATAACAATAATATATATGTGCAATCTAAGGAACTTTTTAGCTGAAAAAACATAAATCTGGTTTACTTTTCCCTAGCGTGAGTCAGGTACTGATTTAATAGACTAACGTAGGTCCTGTGAAAACAAACCGGATGATCCGAATTCAAAACTTACGGGTTAATAGTACAGCGTACCATTAATCCTCACTGCATACGTTTTGACTTTCTCGTATACGAAGAATATATGAAGTTTTTTAACCGTGCGATAAGTCGAAATCGAGTTTTACACCTGAAAAACATAGTTTTGCAATTATATCCTTATGTCTGTGTGTTTGCATGTGTGTATTTGTATGTGTGTTTGTGTGTATGTCAGTGACCACGATAACTTGAATACCGTTACAGCTAGGTAGATTACATTTCATATATAAGTATTATATCAAATTTGTAGTTTAGTTTCAACTTTTCAGCCATTGTCGGTAACCGGGAGTGGAACTTATTCTACTTACAATTTTTCAAAAGCCTATAACTTGAGTACTAGGACTTGACTCTCTATCAATAAACCTTTTTCATCAGCCTATTTTACCCCTTGATCATTTAACCTTAACACCAACATAAACTCTGGAGGGAATAAAGTTAACCCAAATGTTAATTAAAAAGTTACCCTAATTCTAACATTGAATGTAGCCCAAATTGAAATGTTTTACAGAAAAAGTCACAACTAGATTAGACTCTATATAATAGTATAAAGATCAAAATTACACGATTTTATTTTAGCGTAATTACTAGTATATATTTATAACAATTAATGATTTTAAATTTGACTTATTTTAAGATCTGCATATACATATTATATTTATATATATACAAATATATACATATATATATATATATATAAATAAATAAATAAATTAAAAAAAAAAAAAAAAAAATATATATATATATATATATATATATATATATATATATATATATATATATATATATATATATATATATATATATATATATCATATATATCATATATTTAAAATGTTCATTCGACTAATATTGTATCTAAAATAAAGGTTATAACAATGAGAAACAGAACTGAGTAAAACCTTGACAAACATTTGATTTTAATTTCGTTGTGATTTTTTTAATACTGAATGTAACAAACCAGGAAGTAACACACAATACGATTGTAAGTATTTAAGCATTGGAGCATTTCGTTATCTAAGCAATTATAGCGATAGGTAATGTGATATCGGTTTCAATGCAATGGATTTGAAACACGTAGTGAAACACATTTTAACTTATTTTCAATGGTAAACGTAAGTTGTAAATTAGTCCATAAGTTTGTATTTATATTGCAAAGTTTTCTTTTTTTGTTTTATTTATAGGTTGTGGCTTATCTGGTAGGCCTATTTCTAAAACGAACGATTTAGTAGTGGAAAATAAAACAAATAAAAAATCGTGTACAATAATATTTTTTTATATGCACTGAAAATAAGAAATAAAGAGCGTGATGTCTTTCATTAAAGCTTTTGTCGGAAAAGAAGGCATCGATAATTTATATATATATATATATATATATATATATATATATATATATATATATATATATATATATATATATCATGCTTTTTTCTTTTTATCAATAGCTTATTATCAAAAGAAAAATTAAATGGACTGTAAAATATTTTTGACTGCGGTATTATTAATAACTTTCATCAAGATCAAAGTAGAAGGTAGGTGTCACTTGTACTCACTAAACCACACCACACTCACATAAACACCAACTCTCACCACACTATTCCTTACGGTTAATCAAATTCAAACACACAACCTAGACTTGAGTCCGCACACACGCCCATGCTAATGTAGAAACATACAAAAGAACATACGTCGAATGTACGGCTTATCGCCTTATGCCTTGTTTTTCTTTCAATACCTACGGGAAAAAAAGATGACGTAGCATTTTGATTTCATATTCCTTAATTGTAAACTAGTATTCTGTATAGTCTCATTATTGTCTGTAAACCTAATACAACATTTTTCTTTTCAAATTACGTTCCATGTTACTAAGTACATAATAAGTAATAAGTAATATTTTACTCGATTGATGTCCCTGTAGTTCTGAAAGTTCAATGTTTTTTATGTCATGAGACCACCAGGATATCGAAGTAGATTGATTTTGTCGAGACGCTAAATCTAACAAGTCTTCGAGTTTTCATTTCCCGATGTTACAAAAGTGATAAAGTTGATATATAGACGTGCTCTTTAACGTAGGAGTTTTTGTAAACATGCAAGCTCAATACATAGTACTAGAGACCCATGATGCCAGCTACAATAATTTGGTTAACTGTATAGTTTATAATCATGATAATTTTTTTTCAATTTTCAAGTGAGAGAAGAACAATACTTACAAGGCTTTTGCCCAACAATCGTGTGATTAAACTTCTTTAGATTGTCGTGTAATGATCTTTACAGTGTGAAGAGTAATATACTGAACTGTCAATTAACGAGAAGCTGCTAGTTTTTGGGTTCAATGATATCACTGTCGTCCATACAGCGTTAAAAGGTTGTTACAGTATAGCATTCCTGCTCGAGGCGGCAATAAAATGTCAACATAACGATTAACTGTTAAGAACATATAAATTGAAATTGAAGTTATCGTATAACAGAAAAGAATTTTACATCTAAAATGTAACTCCATGCAAGACATTAGACACATATTTTGCATACATAAAAAATGAAATTAATCATATCTGCATTTTCGTAAAAAAAATATAGGCCTACTTGCTAGGCACAAAATTTGGTTAATGTTAAATGTATTACCTTTTTCAATGCCTCAGCATGTGACACCGGCTGGTTCGGCTCTAGCTGTCAGTACAAATGTCACTGTACCAACAACCAATGTGATGTTGAAGGAAAGTGTACAGGAGGGTCTACATGTGACATGGGCTGGTTTGGTCTTCTATGTCAATATCGTGAGTAATCTTAATGTAACTTTGGACAAAAGTGAACAAGCTGTTAGAATCTTGCATTTTTATTATTGATTTGTTTCATCAAACAGAGGACCTGACAACAGTTCAGCCAGGAACCACAACATCAAACACCATATTAACAGATGGCGATGACGCGACGTGTAACAGTGTTCAAACATTTACTGTGTCGTGGAATATTGCTTATCAAGTCAAGTGGCTTAGGGTTGTCCTGAATGAACCAGGTAAGTAGCATGTTTGTAAAACACATTTGATAAGGATATGAGATAAAATTAGTTGTGTGCTACAGTTTGCCAAAGTTGTCTGAGTTGAATTTTGTAAAAGAAAATAGAGACCTAATTTTTTTAAAAATGTTTCAAATCTTTACTAATAATTCTTTGTTTGTTGCTTTTTACTTTCTCGATTATACGAAGTATAGAGAAAGTCTTGTAATCGTGCAAAAAAAATCGAGATTTTTACAAATCTCGACGTTTTACACCTCACTGATACGGAAAAACATAATTTTGCAATCTTGTCTGTATGTCTGTATGTCTGTGTGTCTGTGTGTGTGTGTGTGCGTCTGTCTGTCTGTGTGTAAACAAGACTACTTGAGTACCGTTACAGCTAGGTTGATGAAATTTCATATATAAGTATTTTATCAAAATCGTAGATCCGTATCAACTTTTGAGCGATTTCCGATAAACGGAAGTGGTACTTTTTCTACTTTGAATTTTTCAAGAGCCTATAACTTGAGTACTATTTCAGATACATAAATGAAATTTCACATGTAAGTAAAAGATCTAATTCTCTACCTTCTTTCAAATTTTGAGTAATTTCCGTTGACCGGAAGTACTAATTTTCGCTATTTCTGATTTCTCAAAAAACGCATGTAAATTTATAAAGTACTAATAATATTGCGCACTATTATGCACATTTGTTTTTTGTGTTCGCTTGGTCCGCAATTCTTTTTTCTATGAGATTCTATTCTATTTTTAAAAGTTTAAGTAATTAAAAATCATGTCTATATTCCAAGTTATATAAGAATATTCGAGAAAGTTTAGGGGAGATCACTCCCAGTTTATTTTATTTTAATCGCGGGGTTTTGTCATAATGTGAAGTTCATTTCCCGACGTAAAAAGCGTATAAAATTAAGCAACGAAATACATAATATGCTCAGGAACATCACAATATACAAGGCTGTGTTGTCATAAACATCTAAAATAACTGTCTGCTTTGAATGGAGTCCATACATGTGTCACAACTGTACATAGAGCACACTGCTGGTTACGTTGGTGTAAGATTAGGGTAAATTACGTGCGGGATAGCAGTTATAAAGAAATTATAAAACTGCAGAAACAAGCGTAGCAAGCAGTAATGAGTAAACTTAACAACAAGGTCTAATAGATATGTGACAATTCCAAGCACGCAATTTACTGACTGTAATATCATTTTAATTTACTTGTGGTTTAAAAAGAAGTTTAAATCAAATAAGGCGCCTACGTTCTTTTTACTTTCTCGTATAGAGAAAGTCTTATAATCATGCAAAAAAAAAATCGAGATTTTTGCAAATCTCGACGTTTTACACCTCACTGATATGGAAAAACATAATTTTGCAATCTTGTCCGTATGTCTATGTGTCTGTGTGTCTGTCTGTGTAAACACGATAACTTGAGTACCGTTACAGCTAGGTTGATGAAATTTCACATATAAGTATTTTATCAAAATCGTAGATCTTGATCACCTTTTGAGCGATTTCTGATAAACGGAAGTGGTACTTTTTCTACTTTGAATTTTTCAAAAGCCTATAACGTGAGTACTACTTCAGATAGATAAATAAAATTTCACATGTAAGTAAGAGATCTAATTCTCTGCCTTCTATCAAATTTTAAGTAATTTCCGTTGACTGGAAGTACTAATTTACGCTCTTTTCGATTTCTCAAAAACGCATGTAAATTTATAAAGTACTAATAATATTGCGCACTATTATGCACATTTTGTTTTGGCGTTTCTTGGTGCGCAATTCTTTTTTCTATGAGATTCTATTCTATTTTTAAAAGTTTAAGTAATTAAAAATCATGTCTATATTTCAAAGTTATGTAAGAATATTCGAGAAAGTTTGGGGGAGATCACTCCCGGTTTATTTTTAAAAAAAAAGCATCTTGCAATAGAGACAAGGTGGCACAGCATATTCTATGTTTAAACCAAACATTCGGCATTCAGTATCAGAGGTGTAGCGACCCTTCCCGGCGCCCGGGAACATACTTTCAATTCGGCGCCCCTCCCATATATGTTTACTATTTATAATGCAAAGCTGCAGCTAAAATGAGCTTTCGATTTTTTCAACCCATTTTGACGCCCCCTACGGTCGGCGCACGGGGACAAATAAAGACCCCTGCCCCCCCCCCCCCCCGCTACGCCTCTGTTCGGTATCTTGCGATAGTGTATCTCCGCGGGCCGGATGAGAGGACATCGCGGGCCGCATACGGCCCGCGGGCCGTAGTTTGGAGACCCCTGGTGTAACTGGTTGCTTCCGAGAGCCCCCCGATATGAGTTCTCGCTCCCTTTTACAGAGGGTGATTAACTTACACTCAAGGCTCTCAGACAGCATAATCTAGATCGTCTAGTTTGTAATGTTTTAAACCCGCATCACAACAACTATGATCAAATACATATATCGCCTGCTTTGATTAATTCAGTTTTGGAAAACAACTCGATTGGTAACGTATTAATCAAATCCTCTAAAAATATTTCTTCAGCCCTTCTCCTGAAACAGCAGGATCGCGAGGGACGGGTACGTTACTATGTTATAAATAATGGTGTATTTTTAATAAATGTATATTTTTCAGACATTTTAAAAAATTCAAAAGTTTCATTTACTAAGCGTGATGGAACAAACATCGCCTGTATTAATCAGACGCTGGTTAGAGTATTTGACAAAGCCACAGATTTCTTTTGCTCTACAAACTCGCTGATCAAAGAAGTTCTCATAGATTTTAGGACAGACAGACCTGTTTGCTCTGTTTACATAAGCGGAGGTAACATTACGCATTACATTTCATATTATAATTGCTATAATATTAAAACTTATCGATCATGAGACTATCCTACCACATTAGGTCGATGGATTTCTCATCTACCGATGAAACGGCTTTGTAAACACACCTTCGTTGGGAAGTGGTCGCTATTGTAGGACAATATAACTATCGTATTAAGTTAATTACTATATTTAGGGACTGTGTGAATTTTTTTTAAACGAAAGCTGTTATTGTTTTGCAAAGGTGTTCGAAGTGTATATGCAAACTAAGCATTATTATGGCCTCTTTCTTTACATCGAAGAAAGGCATCTGCACTTTTTTCTTCTTCTTCGATCTTATTTCTAGTGTTGTAAGGGACTACCTCCAACACAATTAAGTGTTACGTGTCAACTCATATGCACCACATAGGTCGTTTAATCCAATGTCAGCCTACTTTTTTTTTTGGATTTGCTTGCATTCGACTTTCTCCAATCAAGAACAAACTACAATCCAGCAGGTGTTTGATTTTTGAGTTGTCTATTCTTGATTAATGGCTGCCCCAGGCTTAACCGACCCGAACACTTTACACAGTCAGATTTACACCAGCTAAGAATCATAAGCGTTACGTTTGTGTTGATGATGCTCTAAAAACACTGATTTTACCATACGAATCTGAAGACCCAATCACACTTTTGAAAACTTTTTCACTTGTTTTAAACATTAACGTGGTTAAGGCTTTAGGTTTATGCATGTTCACGTCGTACACGTTTAATATAAGATGCTATTAAAAATATAGATCAAAATGTAGGTATAACTATTTCAATATTCGCTAACCCATTCTTAGAACGAATATCAATTCTTAATATTGTTTTGTGGTAATAATTATATTGATCTGTTTTTCTATTACATCTATTTTTAGTTTTAAGATTATATTCTTTACAAAAGTTCATCAAATTTAACAATTTTCTAGGTCGGAATGTGGCGCTAAAACAACCGACCTGGCAATCAAGCAACTGGACAGAGAAGGGTGTAACATTGTATTCTACTCTAGCTGTGGACGGGAATACAAGTGGGAATTTTTTAACTGATAACACGTGTGCACACACTCTACCACACGTACCTGGTTCTTGGAAGGTCACATTTATACAGCCAGTGTATGTCAACAGATATGTACTCTATAACAGAGGTACACATTATTCTATATAATATATTCGTTTGGTTTAATATATGATAGTATCGTTACTTAATATAACTTCAATTTTATAATGTTATGTAATAAATGTATTTCTTTATTGAAAGATAACGGCAGATAAGAACCGAAGATCGCGTTTCTGTATATAGCCTGTGTAACTTGAAGACATTTTTATCCCCAGATGATTACCGTTATCGGCTCCAAGGATTCACCTTGACAAGCTATAGTTCAACAAACAATACACTCTTTACTTACACTGACACAAATCCTGACAACATCGTCCACGTTTACTACGTGACAACAACCACAACATCAGCACCTGTATCATATGTTATTGTAAATATTAAAGAGATTCTAACGTTGTGTGAGGTGGAGATCTATGGCGGTAAGTGATGTAATATATACATTATTTATGTTTCTAACATAACAAGTTAACATTTTGCTACAAAAAAAAACATTAATAAAGGTAACTGCGTCTTTTCTCCATTTCTTATATTTAAGATTATTTCTGCACACATCAAACATTTGGACTAGAATGTACCAACCCTTGCCATTGTTACGACCCAACTGAGACATGTTTTGTAGCTACAGGTGGATGTCGGTCTGGTTGTGCTGCTGGATATCAAGGGGAGGGGTGCTCTAATTGTAAGTTAAGTATTATAAATGTAACGTTATAAATATCCAATAAGCACTATTGCTAGACTATTGTTTACTTGTGATAACAACTATTTGAAAAAATACATCACTCATAATACATTTGTCAAGCATGACATAAAATGTGATACATAATTAAATTAAAACCATTTAAGTAAATAATCCGTCTTCAATATTACCAAAAGCTAAGAATTAATTAATCAATCTTTAAAAAGTGCTGTATAATTTTGTAATAATTGGATTCCGCTAACCGCCCATTTCGTTTTAACCAAGAGATTTTTTTTTTATAAATTCTACACATTTTAACATTCAAATTGAGTTTAAACCTCGAAGAACATCATTTAGGTAAGTAGTATTTATTATTAAGAAAATAATTAATCATAGTGTAAGCAATATCACTTATATACTATGCATTGTTTTTATCAGTGTGTAAATTGCGATTACTCATTGCACATAAAAATGTATTGTGACTGAACTTCTGTTTAAAACCTAATATACAATATAACACACTGTGTCAAGATTATTCAGAATGAGTGAATTAGTTGTCAATGTTGGATTAATGTTACCCATATTATTATTATTCTAATCTATTTTTTTTTATTTTGATAATATTGTTATGTTAATAATTGTATTTAATCTTGCATTTTATCTTGTTAAATTATCTTACTATTGTTTTTGTAAAAAGAATTCCACACGTGTGTCAATTTTAGACACTATTTCTGAACCATTTAACTGACACGAATAATACTGTTTATAATATTAACACATAATCTACTGCCACGTGAACTATGCAACGGGCAGAATACGTTTTACACAGGTAAAATAATAAACTACGCCACGGGCAAGAAGATACCACAAATACCAGTTTTAGATTGATAATAAAATACAGTAATTAAAGGATCAACACGAGTGACGTGTCTCAGTTGAAACAGAGGTGAGAGAAGTTTAAGAGAGATAAATGCTGTGACACCGGCCTTCTGAGATGGACTCGTCCCATGCGTGTGTCACACTTGGGGATTGGTCACCATCGTAGATCTAACCCGACCGTACAGTCTAACGGTAGGTTCAGAGGTTATTACAGCTAACTCTTGAGTGTAGTTGACCGGAGAGGATGGGGGAGGGGGATAGGTAGTGCATAGAAGGGAGATGTGGTAAGGTTCATCAGAAAATGGCGGTAAAATAGTTTTCTTTAAAATATGTTTAGTTTGATATTTAAAGAAGTTTTACGATATATTATGTTTATACACTGTAACGAGCGTATCATTAAGTATAAATACACACGAAAAATAAGCATCTTTGAATCTAGAGCTTTTATTAAAATCAACTTCAGTAAAAACACACCTAAAGTACTCTCTGTAACATTGAATTATACTAAAATAAAATGGTAAATGGTAATTCTGACTGCGGCTTAAAATGGCCCTAAAAACGAATTATGTCGACATTTCTGTTCTACTTTGTTTTCTTGTTTTCTTTTGATTTGATATAATCATCTATAATGCAAAAATAAACATCCTTAATAAGTGCTAGTAGATTACAGTTAGTAGTACCGTTTATTACTAGTCGTAGCCATTTCCATTTAAATAAGGGATTTAGCTCTGTTAGCTTATTAACAAGCCATTTGGATTTCTGTATTTAACAAGAGGCCGCTCTAAATTATTATGCAATGTGTATATTCAGACTACACAAAGACAACACATTATACCGTTTCTCTAATAACTACAACACTATAGCTACAGTAACAATACTAAACGATTAAACTAGTAAACTAGCACATTAATAGACAGTCATTTTTGCAACAATGTGTATATTTTATTTGAGGTCTCTGTTCTAAAAAGGTCATAGATACCATATTACTTCTTTTGAGCAATCGTAGATTAAGATTATTTTAGTGATCATATGATTTATCCTATTTGCTAAACTAGAAGGGGGTATTACAACTAGACAGAAACATTTCAAACGACATTAGTTCAGTACATTTGACATTCTGGTTCGCAGAAAGGTAATGGAGGCGACCGAGTTGAGAAGAATCCTTCCATCATATTGTTGACATTAATAACGTGCTGTTTTAGATTTTGCAATCAAAGCGACAATAAAAATAAAAAAAAATAAAATACTCACGCCTAAAAATAATTTAAAAATTTAATATCTTTAAAGTCAATTTTATAAAAGTTGCAAATCTTGATAACTTGAAAATAATTATTTGAGTTTAAGGCTACATTTCTATTTATTTTCGTCAAGCCTAAGTTATAAACTGAAGTTTCACTTTCGTAAGACAAACATTGATTGGTTGTATAGAAACTCCTTGATCGATTTCTGTCAGTCCAGTATCATAATTACTTACAAAACCTGTTTTTGAAAACGCTAAATACAATTTCTTAAATACATTCTCAAATGCCAATGTGTTTAGTCAAACATTTTTAAGCCATACCCCTCATCCACTACCTCTAAGCCATCATCATGAATGACTCTAAATTACACGATATATATATATATATATATATATATATATATATATATATATATATATATATATATATATATATATGTAAATTAAAAATATACTTTAATCAATAGATCCGTGAAGTGTAGGATACATGCATTTGTGTGTTAAGTTGTTATCAGACGGACAGACTTCAGGACGTTTCGCAGCACACTCGTTATCTAAAAGTTAAACAACTACACAATCTTCCAGTAAGTAATATTCCATAGACCTCTGGGACACATATCGCGATATTATTTGGCTCTAAACGTTATATCTATATAGTGTTCAAAGTATGGTAGATTAAAACAAAATACTAAAGAAATTTAAATGAATTACTGTCTTTTAAAAAAAAGTGTACGTGTTGTGACGCTCATTTATTAATAGGGTAAGTATCTGGAATTTATGAAAATGTCATGTTAAGTCTATATTATTTTACAAAAAAGATCTAAGTTTTAAAAATATATTCTGTTACTCATTATTATGCTATTGATGGGTAGTGGTCGCTGACAAATATTATTAATGTATAATATATATATATGTATATATATATATATATATATATATATATATATATATATATATATATATATATATATATATATATATATATATATATGTTACGGTCAAAGCCCGAAGTGCGGCCAAACCCCGGATTGGCCGGCCAATGCGCGGATTGGCCGGCTCTCTTGGCCAAAGCTCGAAGAACTTAGAACTAAGATCGTATTTCGTACATTGGCCGGCCAATGCGCGCACTGGCCGGGACGTACTGGCCAAAGTCCGAAGTGCTTAAACTTGACAGCGTATTTTGTACATTGGCCGGCCAATGCGCGCATTGGCCGGGATGTCCTGGCCAATGTTCTATCTAGACTAAGTTGTGATCGCGTTTTCATTATTCTGGGTGCGGTTTCATTGTGAGTAACGTATTGTTTAGCTCTTGTTTGTAAAGCATCCACAAGGATGTAAAAAGAGCTCAAGAGAAAGTACAAAAATATCACCAAAGAAATCATTACTATGTATCTTCGGTTGTGCAAGCCTTGTCAGACAAAATTGTCTAATCCCAAGAAAGGTCTTGTTTTCAAACCTTTAATATTTAAAGAATTTAACTCAAGATACCAAGTAGATATTATTGATATGCAAAGTAACACAGACGGCAAATACAAGTTTATACTCAGTTACCAGGATCATTTAACCAAGTTCATATTGTTGCGAGCTTTGGAAACCAAAAGAGCAGAAGAAGTTGCTTACCAGCTGCTGGATATCTTCACGACTATTGGTGCTCCAAGTGTGCTTCAATCAGATAATGGAAGAGAATTTGTGAATCAAGTTATTTCTGAACTAAAAAACATGTGGCCTAAACTTAAACTAGTTCACGGAAAACCAAGGCATAGCCAAAGCCAAGGTTCAGTCGAACGTGCCAACCAAAATGTTCAAAATATGATGATGACATGGATGCAAACAAATGAATCAGCTCATTGGGCTGAGAGTCTCAAATTCATTCAATTTATGAAAAATCGTTCTTTTCATCAAGGAATCCAACAATCACCATACGAAGCCTTGTTTGGATGCAAAGCAAAAGTGGGACTTCAAATCTAACAAGAGAGGCTCTCAATAAAATAGTTACTGAGGAAGATCTTGAGAACATTGAACAAGAAATGGAGGTTGACATTAATGCAACTACATCCTCAGCTAACACATCTGCTGCCGTTGCGGAACGTCCAGATCAGTTGCGTGACAATAATGTGGCCAACAAAATCTGTATAGTTTGTAAAAAACATTGTAGTGCAGCTCATTCTTGTGGATCCTGTGGCAAAGATGTCCATGCTATTTGTGGAGTACCCAATGAAGCAGACGAAGGTTACGGAGGGAACATTACCTGCAGATTGTGTCACAACAAACAAGACATCATGGAACACAGATCAGCAGCTCATACTGGCTTGCAAAATCAAGGTGCTAAGATGCTTAAAACATCAAATACAAAATTTAAAGATGGTGAAGTGGGTGACAATGTACGCATCCGTGTTCCAGATGTTGACAGAGGTAGCGGTGATCACCGAAGCGTGATTGCAGTTGTCATGAGCGTCGAGGGCGGTTTCTACAAATTAGGAACGGAACATGGTGTTCTAAAACAACTGTATGCTAGAAGTGAGTTTTCAATTCTTCACGAAAAACTGCTCTTATTGTCGTCAGTTGGCACTGAGGAAAAATCACTACGAACCATCGCATCTTCATCGCATCTTCACAATCATTGACTGGGGGCCAAGGCTACACTCGCTGCAATTGCACAACCAAGTGCACAACAAATCGCTGCAAGTGTAAAAATAACAAGCTGCTATGTAATTCTAAATGCCATAAAAGTTCAACTTGTTGTAACAAATGATAATACTGATTGATTGAGACTATAGTACAATAAAAAATATGAATGTTTCTGTCATTTACTTTAATTAATAATCAATAAAGACTTAATTTCATGATAATTACGGCATCAAAAAACCCAAAATCTGCTCATGATTTTCTAATTCAGACTTTGGCCAGGTCGTATTTAGCCAGATGATCTTCTAATTAAGACTTTGGCCGGTCCACCATGGCCAGTCCGAGGAATGGCCGGCCAAAGGCCGAAATCAAGAGCTATTTCAGACTTTGGCCGGTCCACCATGGCCAGTCTGCGGATTGGCCGGCCAAAGGCCGAAATCAAGCAAAGTTTCGGACTTTGACCGACTTATGGGAGGCGGTATTGGCCAATGCGCGGATTGGCCGGCCAATCCGCGCATTGGCCGACTTCGGGCTTTGACCGTAACATATATATATATATATATATATATATATATATATATATATATATATATATATATATGATTATAAGGCAAATGTATGTCTGTCTTTCTGTTTGTCATTTACGCATTACTACACCTTCTACTACAGCTTGGGGAAGTTGTTCAGAATACTGTATCTAAAAGCAAAAGTCAATTGACTTGAAAATTTGGCGAGTTGAATAAACGTTTTTAAAAGTTTTTTGCAAACAAATCTTATTTAAGGATACAAGATACATATGTTTTCGATATAGGTGACTTAGTGCTCATCATTTTATTTTCTTAATTCGGTACTAATACCTTTTAGCTATCTAACACTAACAATTCGGACTTCTACAGTTTACGGTTATCCTTTTATTGCGATAAGAAACATGGTACTCCCCCCCCCCCGGCAAACTATCTTCGAGCGGGTATTACATCTTTTATTGCTCGCGAGGCTCCATAGACCTTACAGCAATCTATCGGCCAAACACTCGTGTACACGCTGGTGTAGTGACCTTTTATTCTGTTCTACAAATAAGTGGGATAAAAGTTTCTACAAAGTAAAATTTGAAGTCTAACTCCATATAAAGCCATTCGCGTAAAAATAAATAATGGGAAGATTCACTGATAGGCTTGACCAATTGTATTATAGTAGAGTAAATCAAAATAATTCACAATAGGTTACAACTAACCACGTGGCCTGGCAACCATCTTTTATATTTGTTGTTTTAAAATGATACAACAACATTTAGGTTAATAAATTAAACTTTGCTAACTTTGTTGACTGTCATTGGAACACTATTAAAGATTGTTTAGTATGTTTTATACTAAGCTGAAACAATGCGTTATGGACATGTCTGTCAGTGTGAAGAATGCACTAAATCCATCCCCTTCACCCCCCTCATCCCCTTCTCGCTATTCAACCAAAGACAAGTTTATAATCTTGTTACATTATTATGTGAAAGGCTTGGACGAGTTCATCAGACTTTACATCGGACTGTAAACTACACATGTGTTAATGTGTATGCCTTTAACTCTGTGTAGTGTTTTCCGCTAACTAATGTAGATACTAGATGGGATAGCTGATAAGCACTCACTTAGGCCCTGTATGGAAACATGGTGCTTAACACTATCTACACGGTGAATAAACATTGGTAATCTATGGCTCATCGGATCTTCACGCACTATCTCGCGGTTAGGGGGAGAGGGGTGAAGGGCGTGTCTACCCTCAAGTGCTGTATCCCAGATTGTGTAGTAAGCTTAGCATTGTATCAACTAAAAACTACGTTTACTATAAGTCTTTAGGAAATATTGAAATTTATGAAGCACCACCCCCAAATTTGGCTCATAAATGTACGTAAAATATGTATTAAAATTGAATACAAACTTTAGCAATGAATAAACTTAGAAATGTATAGTTTGGTTTGAGAAATCTACATCTTTCATCAGCTTTTTAAAAATATCTTTTGGAAATAAAGGTTTAGAGGTTTGAAAAGGTGTTAGTTTTCACACCCTTTCGTAGTTTTCATGGCAACCAGTACTGCTATAGGGGGCTATATATATTATTTTGTCTATAGGTTAACATCTATTAACATATTCATTTATTAATCACCCCGAAACGTGTTACATTTTGTAAAAAAATAATGCGTGGTTTCTAGCCTTAATTTTGCAAGAGCTCTCTCTTTACGGTGTATAAAAATAAAAGTCGGATCTACGCCGTTAATCTGCCATGAAACTTTGGGGAGTTGGTGAGAATACTCCCTAGAAGATTTCTGCGATAAAAAAAATTTCCTATTTTCGGTGCTCAGGAGGGTGCACTTTTTGTCAATATTGAGTTCTAGAGCGGCAGTTTAATCATATCGTATTCGTTAATCGGACGTCCTGCATAGCTGATAAAGGTTACTATTTAATTCAGTGTTAAAACTTCAAGAGGCTATTGTGTGACCAGAAGCAGCTGGGGCTCCCGTATGAGCACCATGGTGCTTAAGTTAGTTTAAAAAAGGCTATACACTAAATACACGATGGGCAACAACGATGGTTACTAAATCGAATCAGGCGCGGTCTCCAGCGCCCTTGTAGTGTGCGATTTGGCAACTGGGCTATCCCTTAAGCAAATTGTCCTCTTCGTTCGTTCTAAATAGTGCGATGAACTATGCATAAGGTGGGGTTTTACAAGCATTCACTAAACAAATCAGGCGTGTTTCCCGGCACACCGGCAGGGTGCGATTTGGCGCCCTACAATATGCTGCGAACACTATGGTGCTTAAATTATAGCTTTAAGAAGAGCCCTACAATATTGACAAGGCAGCACACAACATTCTATGATTAAACCGAGGGCGCGTACACAACGCCCCATAGATAGTGTAATCGGGGGCTCACGAGAGTGCCCCTCTATATGTGGGTCATTTTCATGCGTTAGGAATATACCACAATGACCATATTGTTTTTTGCACAAAAATGCTCAAATCTCTCTTCATTAGTAGACATTTATCCAAGTGCATAGATGCCCATGACATGTTCATATACTGTATTTTTTGGCCCTTTTTGTCGTTAAATATCCCAGCAAGAGGGTTATGTTTTTCTGCGGGTACATTTCAAAACATTTTTGAAGTCTTTTATAGTACTTTGGTTTATCTCTTCTTCCTTGTCAGTTATTGGAGCAGAGGCGTAGCGACCCTTCACGGCGCCCTGGGACAAACTTTCGCTTTGCACCCCCCCCCCCCTCAAACTTTTGCTTTGCAACCCCCCCCCCCCCCCCTCAAACTTTCGATTTGCTCCCCCCCCTCAAACTTTCTATTACTTTTTCCAACCAATTTTGGCGCCCCCTAAGGTTGGCGCCCTCCCCCATAGCTACGCCTCTGTATTGGAGCATAGCACATGACGATGTCCATGTCGATGCCCCTTTTTTCTGTATGTCTGAGTAGCTCTATAAAATTTGCATTGTTTTTATAACGGTCGACTAAAAAGATAAATGTAAAATTCTTAACCGTTACACCCGTTGGTGTGTTTTTATACACTAATATATTCTACTTTATACCTTAAAGGAAAGGATTGCAATATAGTTCTTCTATCAACATTGTTATTATTTACTAATTTAAGGATTACGAGTGGAGGTTTGTGATATTTATGTTTTTATTTAGTAACTTTTATAGATATTTGTGTACAAGTATACACGCCTACACATAAAAATCAGATGTACAGTACTTAAGTTTATTACGATAATGTTGAAGAGTTTTTTTTTTATCTGAACTCACTTGAGAGAATGAACAAAAATAAATAAATAATAAAAACAAGCGTATAAGCAACGAAATAATATATTATAATCTCATATAATTTCCTGTCATTAGCATGTGACACTGGCTGGTTCGGCTCTAGCTGTCAGTACAAATGTCACTGTGCCAACAACCAATGTGATGTTGACGGAAAGTGTACAGGAGGGTCTACATGTGTCAGGGGCTGGTTTGGTCCTCTATGTCAATATCGTGAGTAGTTTGATAATAAGACATATTTATAAAGTTATGTTGAGCAGATACAATCATCCCTTTATGAGGTTGACTTTTTATTATCAAACAGAGGACCTGACAACAGTTCAGCCAGGAACGACAACATCTAACACCATAGTAACAGATGGCGATGACATGACGTGTGCGAGGGTTCAAACATTTACTGTGTCGTGGGATATTGCTTATCAAGTCAAGTGGCTTAGGGTTGTCCTCTATGAAGCGGGTTAGTAAAAGTAAAAAAATAAATTGTTGAGAATGCTAATTTTTTGCATAGACCTCTGATAATGGCTAGGCTGTATTGGAAAACTGTCGTTTCGACACAGAGACCTCGACTAGGGCTAAACAATAACCGCAAGTGAAATTCTTTTTATATGAGTTATATTACGAAAAAACGTTTTGCCGAACGACCACCTTGATATTTTGTGAGGCCGTAGAAGAACGCCTAAGGGTGTCATAAAAACATGCCATATCTGGGAAAATTTCGTAAAGTGGTGAAAACTGACCTGTCTTTTTTCCCTATATAAACTTTGTAATTTATGGGAAAAACAGGGTAATGTCAACAGAGATTTTAGGGTACTTAACCTCTGTACATCTGGCTAATTTTTTACATGCACATCTGTTGATGACTAGGCCGTATGGAAAAACTATTGGTTTAAGCTCTCGATGAAGGTTAAAAAATGACCGCGAGTGAAATTCTCCTTATATGTGCTATATATTAAAAATTGAATTTGCTCAAACCCCCTACGACGCTTCGCATGGTCGTAGACCGACACTGAGGGATAACAAAAAACATTCCGCCCGTCGGAAAAAACCCGGGGGTCGTTAGATTTGTATAGATGCCGTATTTTCTAATATGAGCATAGCATTTGTTTTTTAAGAAAAAGTAAACAAAGACTACGTTATTTGGTCTACGTTCAAGGGAAGTAACTTTTTAAATTAATGTTTTAAAAATTATTTTTATACTTTTTCCGACAAAAACAAAAGTCAGGAAGTATAGCAATCGTTTAAATATATGAAAATTAATTGCGAAAGTAAATTCAATATAATATTTGAGCTGTATTTTTAAGGCAGCCTTTGTAGTTTTAATTACTTTGGGAGAAATTAGTTTGTGAATATTCCATCAACTGTTTGACGTGAAATTACTCAGACTCTTTAAACTTAAAAACTCTACAAAACAGCCACTCAGCAAGTAATTAATCATTCAAATTTCAAATGTTTTTTTGAAAACCTAAGCAAAGCTAGTAAAGTTATAACTATACTGAGACAGTTGATTGACATTAAGATAGTATAGCAATTTCGTAATTAAAGCTTTTACTAAAACAATAGAATTAACAAACTCTTGGTAAACTTGTATGTCATATGTAATAGACTGTTATCAACATGGTGTGTTATTAAAGTAAATGTTCATTTCAGACTCGCTTCAAAATGTCCAAGTGAATTTTAAAAACAACAGTGGAGCAGACATTGCCTGCACTGAACAGACTCTTGTTAGAGTTTACGCTAAAGTCACCGATATCTTCTGTTCTAACAATATTTTGGCACAGCAAGTTGTTGTTGACTTTAAATCATATAAAAATGTTTGCTCTATTTTAATGAGTGGGGGTAAGGAATTACATGCTACATTTATGTTTCAAAATTAGAAAACATTACACTTCATAAATATTCGTAGAAACTATCTTGTCTTCAACAATTCCCCTAAAAGTGCTTATTAAGTCTTATACAAGCTTTTATTACAAGCTTTCATTTATTTTCCTCTGTCATCAGTCTATCTGTCGTCAGTCTGTTGTAATAGATCAAAACTTCAAATTGGCAGATTTGTTCCGAACTTGGTACGTGGGTCAGGCTTGATGACAACAAAATCTGACATCAAATTTGACTTAATTGGATGAGAGATTGATTTATTATGAATACATTATTTTTTCCGCACTATTATACGCGCATTGCCATGTTCGCTTTGTGCGCATATGTTTTTATTCATGCAACTCTATTTTAAAAAAAAAAGTAAATAAAAGACTGAAAACAAAAATTGAATAAAAAACGTTTTAATGGCAAGCTCTTTATATGTCATAATGCACTGGAAAAGAGAATATAAATGATTTTCTTTAAATATATAATAATAAACCAATATATATATATATATATATATATATATATATATATATATATATATATATATATATATGTAAATTATTGCGACCCACGCTTTTCGTTATAGTTATAATATTGTGGTGCATAATTCTGTGTTTAAAAAAAATATATATTTATTTTCTCCGTTTTAGTTTATTATTACATAAAACCTTGTTATTGAACATTTATATGCACTTATTTTATTATACAGCTGTATAACATATTGAATGGAAACTATACCAAACGTTACATAATGGTGAATATAAATATATAATGATCAGATAATAAGTTTATCAAATGTTTTTTCATTTGAAATCAAACATACATGACGTCACGCAATTAGCAAGACCGTTATTCCATTATTTGATGAATCCTACCCAAGTGCATCGATTAAGATCTGGAAGTAGGCTAAGTACGAATGTACTAAATAGTAGTATTCAACATTTTTGACTGATTTAGGTCGCAATCTTGCTCTAAGACAACCGACCTGGCAATCAGGCAATTACTCAGAGGGCGTGCTGATATTTGATTCTACCAGAGCTGTAGACGGGAATCCAAGTAGTGATTTCTTTAATGAAAAATCTTGCACGCACACTAAAACAGAATCACCTGGCTCTTGGAGGGTAACTTTTACACAGCCACTGTTCCTTAACAGATATGTGCTGTATAACAGAGGTAACATAAGTTAAATTTGTATATTTATCAATTAAGCAGAGATGAACCGAAGGCCGCGTTACTTTACAAAGCCTGTGTAACTTGAAGTCATTTGTATCACCAGATAGTAGCCGTCAACGGCTCAAAGGATTCACCTTGACAAGCTACAGTTCTACACATAATAAACTCTTCTATTATCAAGATACACATACTGGAAACAATGTAACTATTTACAACGTGACAACAACTACACCAACAACACCCGTGTCTTATGTTGTTGTAAATGTTTCCGATATTCTAACGTTGTGTGAGGTGGAGGCAAATGGCGGTAAGTGATACACAAAACTAATTATACCATACCAGTGTTTTCCTAAGAAAAAATCAGTTGTGTCGAAATGTTGTGGTAATATACCTTTATAATTACCTAAACATCTTTTACGTTTTGATTTCTGAAAGAGGGGAGAGCCAACATAGTAATAGTTTGAAAATTAAGAAGTCCTAAGTGGTAATGGGAATTCTCTTCTTCCAGTGAAGTAGAGTATTTGCCAGAGATGTTTGCACTTTTTCAGAACCGTTTTTTTAATAAACAAGTATAGCGTGTGAACTTGTCCCACGTTTCTAATTGTTGCAATAAAAGTAAACATCTAAAAACTGATTTTTCTTGTGTACATTATCTCTCTATTCTTTTATCATCCTATAAATATTTATTAATTGCATGTATAAACCATTTATGATAGTGTGACTGTGTTAAAACACGTTTTGTAACATTAAAAAAAACAAAGTATGGCATGAACTAGTCCTGGGTCATCCTACACGTTAAGTTAGTATAAGTTCGATGTAATTGATATACACATATGTATAGTAAGCCAAGTTTTACCTCCTATCCTCATAGACTTTATTTGCACCAGTGGAACATTTGGACTAGAATGTGCCAACACCTGCAACTGTAACGACCCAACTGAGACATGTTTTGTAGCTACAGGTGGATGTCGGTCTGGTTGTGCTGTGGGATATCAAGGGGAGGGGTGTGTAGAAGGTATGGAATAGTATGTTTTGTAACGTTATATATTATATTATATACATGGGACGGCGCCGCCTAACGGTAGAGAGTTGGATACCCGAAATTCTAGAGTTCGATTCCGGGTTCCAGTCAGAAGACCGTTCCTGAGTCCACTCAGTTCTGGCTGGGATAGTGCTGACCACACTATTCCTTTATAAGTCGAGGTCTCTACTTCATCAGCCCCATGCGTGTTGGGCACGAAATATCAGGTGGGGGGTTGGGTGTCGTTCGGCTAAAGTTGTTTTCGATATATAGCTCATATAAGTTGATTGTCAGTCGAGGTCAGTTTTGACCCTATCATCGTGTAATTTGCAGCCGACCGGCACCGGTACCCTTGTTCCGTCGGCCCGACTCAGGAGCCAGTCAAATTTGAAACGCCTATGCGGCATCCGACTACTTTCCTTTATATATTTAGATAAACTACTAAGAAAAGAAAGCGGGAGTGACCAACCCTAAACTTTCTCGAATATACTTAAGTTATATAAAACTACAGGGGATGGCAACTCAGGATATAGTCATGATTTTTAATCAATTTTTAATTAAAATTAAAAAAAATAGAATAGAATATTATAGAACACATAATTGCGCATCAAGTAAACAACAAAGAACGTGTGTATAATAGTGCGGAATATAACTACGTTAAAAATTAATGTGTTTTTTGAGAAATCGGAAATAGCGAAAACTACTACTACCGTTAAACTGTAATTACTCAAAGTTTGAGAGAAGTCAGAAAAGATTTTTTACTTATTTGTGAAATTTCGTTTATCCATCTGTAAATATACTAAAGTTACAACCTTAAGAAAAATTAAAAGTAGAATAAGACCAACTTCCAGTTAACGGGAATCGCTGAAAAATTAATACATAGCTACAAATTTGATATCATACTTATATATTATGAAATTTCATCAACCTAGTTGTAACGATACTCACGTCAAAAATGAGTAGATAACTCGGAATGTGAACCTCATCGTATGCACTAGCACTGTGAGCGGGGAGGTTTACTTTCTCAGTGTGTTATGTAGTTTAGTACAAATAAACTACTAATCTAACATTGTGTTATGAAATATGGAAGTGAAACTGCAAACAAAAATGTAAAAATTTATTTATAATTATCAGTGTAAATTATGAAACTAAAGCATGCGTTGGTTTTTGTACAAAGAGTGTGCTATACACCATTACGGTGAGAACTGCCTGTACAACTGTTCACCAAATTGTATTGACTCAGTCTGTGACAGCATCACTGGGGAATGTTCCAGCTGTGTTCGAGGTTTTCAAGGACCCCACTGTGAAAAACGTTAGTGGTTCTATTTATAAAATAGTATAAAATTGAGAAAATGTTTTAAAAGTTGTTTTTTTAAATAACACGAGTCTTTATCAATGTACGATAGTTTATTTATGAACTATGTAATAAGTGAGAGTACATTTAATATAATGGCTTGGTTTAATTGCAAGGTTTATGCTGCACGTTTCTTCACATAAATAATGTTTCATTAAAAATAAGTAAACGTTGTTATTTTAACCTAAGTTAAATATTTGCTCTGAAGTATAAACATGAAATACTTATAAGTAATAACTCCTCAGCATGCAATGCTACATATCAAGGTGAGAGTTGCAAGCAAGTATGTAGCATGGATGGTTTAGACCAGCTTTGTAACAACATCAATGGTTCGTGTTACAGCTGTAATACTGGGAGACATGGGGAACTTTGTGATGAAGGTACCTTATAACTAAAATTATGTTGTGTAACATGTAATTATTCCCTTAAATGTTTTAGTCAACATCGTATTTAAATTATTGAATGTCAACATCAATAGCTTGTAAAAATATATTTTAACATCTTGGTTGAAATATTGGAACCTTTGAATGTCGAAGCAATTAATATTATTGCAATTATTCGTATATAATCTACACCAGAGATTACACCTAAAACAGATTGTGTTAACTCGTATTACGTAAGTATCTTTTGAGAAACATGTTTTTATTTAAGTTTCAGACACAAAAAAAAGATTATTCAAAGGGAATGAAAGATGGCATCGGCATTGGAATAGGTATAGGAACCATGTGTGGTGTCTTCATCATCAGCATTGCTGTTATATGTCTAGTATGGAGGCTAAAGAGGACAACGCATTCTAACGGCAATGCAAAAAATAACTATTCTAATCAAGTCTTAGAATTAGGAGACGGATTAACATCACCTGAATTTAACAGTAAAAATGGTTTGTACACTATTATTCGATTACTCCTTATATATTACAAAAATTCTTAATGGGAAGAAAAATGTATAAGAAAAAAATATCCCGAGAAAATGAAAATATATTTCTATGTATCAGAAAAATAAAATGAAATATGTACTACGGTTTTAAAACTGAACCATATATCTGTTTTGAAAACAGTATTTTTTAAAATCCACAACCAAAAACGTAATATAATACAACAAAGCGTCATGTAACCGATTAAAATACAATTCAAAAACTAAATCTAAAAAAAACGAAGTGTACCAAAGAAAACACAACCCGATAAAATTAGAAAATAACAAACAAACACAATAAGAATATCAACAGTTTACGAAGAATAACTGTAATTAAAAAAAAAATTAAAACATGTACTACGGTTATAAAACAGTATTTATAATAATCAGTATTTTTAAAAAAAAATCCACAACCAAACACGTAATCCGACTTAAACACAATATAAAAGTAAACTTACAACATGAAGGATACTTAAGAAATCACAGCCTAATAATAACATTTCAAAACAATAAAAACAAAAGGTCAACAGCATACGAATTAAAAAAAAACAAACTATAATATTTGTAACAGTAACACAACACAGATAAAGGAAAAAATAGGAAAATAAAACAACGCACGAAAAATAAATTACAACAATTATTTCAAAATAAATACGAAATAAATGCACGAAGAAAATAATGAAAACATGAATTAATTATGACAGCGTAAAAAACAAAGCACAAACACTTACACTATAATCATTTACAAGGGATCACAGTCTAATGCTTTCCTCGTGATGTTCTCCTCTCCCCTTCTCATGGTAGCCTACCCACTATTTATAAAATTATATCATCTAAACTAAGAAACATCGACAAAACACTCGCTTACCCCCTTCTACCAAAAAATCCCTTTTTCACAAATTAAATATATTAAATCTATACGCAACAATCTCTTGCATTGCATTCAACATGCATTGATAAAATCCGAAAGAATCTGATTTATTGATGTTTATTAATTTTTTGCGACCAGCCAATATTAAATATATTATTCAAAAAGCGGTAACAAACGCCTTTTAAAAACCTCTATTTCATATAACACATTTTTAAGACTTTTGATTTAGAACGTAAAGGAAAGGAAACTTACCTTCGATAAAAAAAAATAATGTTACACTAATATTTACACAGTCTATTACGGCGTTTAGAAGTCAACGCTAGTAACGTGTATTGTTATATCACCTTCGCAAGTTATATTTTCTATAAACAAGTTTTGTTTTACTTTTACCAAATATAAAAAATACTTGCACATTTCAGAGAACACTAAAGTGTATGACTATATTAATGAATCACCGGAAATTACATTGCAAGAAGCAACGAATGAAGCAAGCATAACATCTACCACCTACAACTCATTAAAAAATGAATACAATGATGACTCTAATTATATGTCAGTAGTACCAAGTAAACAAAAACACATTAAGCCACGTAATTAAGGTAAGTCGAGACGCTGCAATGATCAGTTTAAATAGATTTTCTTTATTGAGTTTGTATAATCCTAAACCTGAACATTTACTGTGTGAACAAAACTGTTCTTCAAAAATGTATGAGTTTTGTTTAATAAGAAAACAATAATATTGATATGTATGAACAGTTTGTAGAGCAAACAAAATACAGTCAAACTAAATGTAAATATATGTTTAATACTAAAGATGATTACAAAAACTAACAATTTTTCCATACTCAGAGCATGACAAATAAGGGCGGCTACTTTTACAGTTGCCAACCAATACTTAGCGGAAACATTTTCAACTGGACCAGTGCTGATTAGGCGATGACCAACTCGGCGAAAATCGGACTGTGCAAAAAATGTTTTTGTAAAAAAAATCCTGGCGATTGTTTTTTGTTTTTTTTTTGTACTTCCTAAAGTATTTTTTTTCACATTTAAAAAAATAATTACAAATACAATATAAAGCATGCAATAATAAACTGAATATAGTTTTTACACCTGATTTGTATTGCATTTGTATTGCTACTGCGATTGGATTACATTACGCATTCCTAAAACTCTCCTACATGAGCACTTTTGCGCCTACAGTCGTATGAAGAGCGACCTACACTACGGAATCGGTGAGCTACAGAAATGCATATGACACTAGTAGCTCTCAGTTTAGGTAAACTCTGGCACACAAGAGTGTCCAAGACACCCCCAAACAAGTAGGCTAGTTGTTTACCGAGGCGTGTTCCAACATATCTTATTGCTGTGGTTGATCAATGTACTCCAAACCCACCCTTAAACTAATATATGAAATATAAGGTCGTGACTGATTACCTTTATATCTTAGGCTCTAAACAATTTGATTGTATATCATCTTTATCTGGTAATAGTAGAAATTTTAACGGCACTTCACTCAGAAATTAGATTAACGCTATCATAATTTCGGCATGATGAAAGAAGGAAGAACATTTCAACACAAATGTAACTTGCAATATCTAAAAATTTTGTAAGATCTACATTGAAGAACGATACACAATATATTTTGGTTATCAAAACATACATAGGCCTACATATTTTGAAGGTAATACAATGTATACATTTAGTTCATGCCTTTTAAAATACTACTATAAGATTGCTCATAATTTTTGTTCGATGACTTTAATTGTTTATTCCATATAATTTATGTCATGTATTTACTTTTACAGTGTGTCTCTCATTACTGAATACAATCTATTAGTATAATAAAACATTATCTAAAGCAGAATTTCTTTGATCTATTATGTTTCTATCAAATAAAACATATTAACAAACGCACTATGCATACATTGTTTGAACTTTCACACTAATAAATATGAGTCAAAGACCGTGTTTTAAAGTATTAAGCGTGCTAACAATGACAAGCAGTAATACGTAGTAATAGTAACAGTACATAATAATAGCTTTAAATATAGCGTTTACAGAATTTATGTTTATCATAAAATGTTGTATGACAACTTGCCAATGCAATACACGCAGTTTACAGTTTAAATGTATAATCACCAGGCACAATAACTAATTAACTGTGCGCGGATTTGAAGGACTTAAATTAAAATTCTTTCGAATCAGAAGATAGTAAATCGCAAAGTACAAGTACATTTAAAGTATTTAAGGAATCAAGATAAAATATATTGTGACATTTTATGAGTTTCAAAATAATATAGTAACTTTCAATGATACACAAACCGTTGCGTGTAAACAGGGACAAGTTGGACTAAAGTTCACGCAATGTGTCAGCCCTCAAGGGAAATAAACATGGTAAGAGATAAGGGAGAGTGTTTCGTGTGTTCTCATGCTTCTTTATACTGGTAACACATTACACAGAGCCAGCCCGTCGACATCAAATAAATTATGGGACGTGTACTCAATGGCTAAAAGATAGCGTGTTGCAAAACCCTTTTCATTCCTTAGCTTTTTAATCATTACTATTTTATTGACGATCACGTTGAGTACTTTACTCAAATCACAGCTTCAAACCTTTTAACTTTTCTTGCAAATATACTTTAATTACATTAGTCCAATAGAATAAAACGTTTCTAAGAAGTTTATTAAGTTAATTCTAATATAGGCCTGTGTAATTAATTCTAATATAGGCCTGTGTAATTTGCATTCCTGTTATAGTGTCTTTGATAGCCGATTCTAGTTTAGTTTAGTTTAGTTTAGTTTAGTTTAGTTTAGTTTAGTTTAGTTTAGTTTAGTTTAGTTTAGTTTAGTTTAGTTTAGTTTAGTTTAGTTTAGTTTAGTTTAGTTTAGTTTAGTTTAGTTTAGTTTAGTTTAGTTTAGTTTAGTTTAGTTTAGTTTAGTTTAGTTTAGTTTAGTTTAGTTTAGTTTAGTTTAGTTTAGTTTAGTTTAGTTTAGTTTAGTTTAGTTTAGTTTAGTTTAGTTTAGTTTAGTTTAGTTTAGTTTAGTTTAGTTTAGTTTAGTTTAGTTTAGTTTAGTTTAGTTTAGTTTAGTTTAGTTTAGTTTAGTTTAGTTTAGTTTAGTTTGGTTTGGTTTGGTTTGGTTTGGTTGGTTTGGTTTGGTTTGGTTGAGCTGTGCTGTGCTGTGCTGTGCTGTGCTAGGCTAGGCTAGGCTAGGCTAGGCTAAGCTGGGTTAATTAGGCTAAGCTAGGCTAGGCTAGGCTAGGCTAGGCTAGGCTAGGCTATTCTAGGCTAGGCTAGGTTAGGCTAGGCTAGGTTAGGTTAGGCTAGGCTAGGCTAGGCTAGGCTAGGCTAGGCTAGGCTAGGCTAGGCTAGGTTAGGCTAGGTTAGGTTAGGTTAGGTTAGGTTAGGTTAGGTTAGGTTAGGTTAGGTTAGGTTAGGTTAGGTTAGGTTAGGTTAGGTTAGGTTAGGTTAGGTTAGGTTAGGTTAGGTTAGGTTAGGTTAGGTTAGGTTAGGTTAGGTTAGGTTAGGTTAGGTTAAGTTAGATTAGGTTAGGTTAGGTTAGGTTAGGTTAGGTTAGGTTAGGTTAGGTTAGGTTAGGTCAGGTCAGGTCAGGTCATGCCTGGACAGGTCAGGTCAGGTCACGTCAGGTCAGGTCAGTTAGTTTAGGTTAGGTTTTAAAATAAATTCATCCTCGCTTAGTATAATTTCGTTTTGTTTTTTACATTTCAAAAGGCTGAAATGCGGAAGTAAATTGCTATTAATAAAACTCTGACATCTCGTATAAAAATCAACCATGCGAAACCATAAACATTCTTTGGCTTTCCCAACGCAACTTTTTTTCCTCACGAGTTGTGCCTTTTATTTTAGTAGTACAATTTTTCGTGTTGTTAAGAGGAAATCTCCATAACACTTTAAATTCATGTAACTGTATTGGTTAAAGCACATATATAATGTCACATGAAAACTAAAAACACGTATTTGCTGCTTCTATCTAAATTTACAGCAATGTTGAATGTGCGGCTTAACATTTTACTGCTATGAGTTTTGTACACAGCTCGGTGGTTGAATTATGTGTGTTCACATAACAACCTTCTCTACACAGTAGAAACCGCAGCAGCTGTATAAAAATTACATAAAAGGTGCTTGCCTTTCACATGACCTGGAAAGTGTTATTTGGTACCCAGCCTTGAAGGCGCGTTATTGTATACATGTCGAATGAAATAGCCTACCTTTTGTCTAATCTGTGTATGGTGTGTTGTGAAACGCTGTCGCTTCAACTCTATTTAAGCGTTACGTTTCGAAATACATTACTGGACTTAAGAATTCAATTTCTTAGATCGTGGAGGAAAAACCACCCACTGTTAAACAGTTTACACGTATATTTATTTATTTTTTTAAGCCGAGTTATTAATATGATTTAAATCGTTTGTCTTGTAAATATGCACACATTTTCATTAAAATAAGTAAAAAGCAAATTGACTATTTCATATTTGTGCCATTAATTAAAGATCCATAAAAAGCTTTTTAAATGTATTTTACCATCATAACTCAAAATACAACAATAATTCATTTTCTAATACTACATTGTACACCTCAATAATTTACGGACAGGTAAACTTAATAATACGTTTTATAAATACCCTAACCAATATATATATATATATATATATATATATATATATATATATATATATATATATATATACATATATATATATATATATATATAACTATAGCTCTAAACTTTGTGTATAGAGATGTTATCGGTTTACAATAAAAGCACGCCACATTTGGGCCGAGATAATGTATAGACTGTTCGCCGCACGCAACACTGAATCTAGTGGTAAAAAATGCGCAATCTACCAGGAAGTAATATTCAATTGAACTTTGGGACTCATATGTCGACATTTCTGGATTTCGACAACACGGTTTTACACGGTTTTCAAACGAATAGTAAGCTATTGTAGCTTACTGTGTTAAATATATTTTGTTTTAAAAATAATTGGCATAATAATATATTGATAGGGTAAGTATATGTGTGGTGATGTAATGTGTATGAAAGGTGAATACGTGGAACGGATCACTGCGTGTGTGCATGTATCATGTAGTGAGACGCGAGGCCGGGTGTATTGACGTGTATGTTGTTGTACGGAGTGAAAGAGGGTACAAGGGAAGCGACTGGTCGGGTGACAGTGGCTGTGTTGTGAGCGGGAGAAAGGTGGTGTGTAGGGATGAATGCGGAGGACAGTTGAAAGTTGGAGTGAAAGCAGACAGGTTGATGTGGGACTAGGTGGCTCGTTTGAAGAGAAATAAATGTTACTGTGATAACTAGCCTCAATCGTGTTGGTTGTGCATTTTTTGAGATTATGACACCCAATATGTAAATATAAAGTGATATTTAGTTATGAATATCTACATAGGATCTAATTTTTTTTAAAAAAAGGTGTTCTGCTCTTCAGGTTAATAAAAATGGTGGGTTAAAGTCTTATTACATGTTTATTAATGTATAAATATAAATTAATATTATATAATATAATATTAATATAATGTGTATATTTACTCTTTTCCACCTTCTTCACATTTATTACCACTGTATTCATCCCTCCCCCCGGTCAGTTGGCTTTTGTGCATTAGCCTCGCCAAATGATAGGAATATGGAAATGCATAATTGTTTAGGATTCGGTTACACATGGGGAGTGGGATAAGATAGTAATTAAAATGAATATGTGTATTGTAAAGGAATGGACCATTTTTCCGGCAGGTTAAGGCCAAGAGAGTGAATTGCCATGTCATTCACACAGAAAATAAAGGACAGGGCGTGTGACGGCATGGTTACTACGGATGGGGGCGGGGCGGGGCTGGGTGTAATATCCTCCACACGTTTTAATGTCTATAAAGTTAAGTATGTGCGGACATTTTGGACACCTAGCATGTTGCTCTTTTGTGTGTAACACTTTATAATGTGCACTGCTTGGGTAACAACACTTTGATAACAAACAAATTCTTAACTATTAGACCCGTTAATATGTTTTCATATACTATTATTTCCTACTTTTACGTTAAAGGAATGGATTGCACGATATTTCTCTCAGCATTATTATTACTCAATACAGTAAATATTTCGAATGGAGGTATGTGATTTTTATTTTCACTTTCATATATATATATATATATATATATATATATATATATATATATATATATATATATATATATATAGTATATATATATATATATATATATATATATTGACCTATCTCACTTGTTAAAATTGAAAAATAGACCAGGACCTATATGCAACGAAATAGATTAAAAACAAATATGATAATTCCTCGACATATGCTAGTACCCAAAGAAAACGAATACATCGACAAATGATGAAGCAACCCAGACTCATACTCTACCGGACTGCAATGTTGCCCTCTTAGTGTGACGTTATTGTTGGTTCAGGTGCTGATAAATCAAATAGTTCTGTTTAGCAAGGCTATACCATAATCACATTATTTATTACTTACAAGTCGAGTTAGAGAGAACGAATCTCTTTCTTGCCAGCATTTATAATATGTTCCAAGTTACTAGTTATAATAACTAGAACATAAGAAAGTGAACTAACACATTTACTGACCTTACATGCATCTCTTCGGGGGAGCGCCCCCCCCCCTCCCCGAAAAATGAAATGGAATTTACATAGAATCCTCCCCCCAGCCAAAATGACAAATGCCCCCCCCCCCCCCACCCCGGAGAAAATTGAAATAAACACTGCCAGACACTGGTCAGCATACATACTACCATTTTAATATCAAGCAGTCTCTTTGAAGTGGTCGTCCACTGTTTGACCCCAGCGACATATCCCATAATTATCCTTAGTTAATAATTACAGATTTCCTTTAATTTCTGTTCACAATTAGCTAATGTATTATGGTGATTGTACCAAATAATTTTGTTGAGTTTGAAATTCAAATGTTAAATTGTATGATTACACTAATAGAATCCGTGCATCTATTTGCCCTAGACAAAATATACATATCAAATATGTTATACCTAATTCTTTTACAAAAGTCATAACGAAAGAACATTACAAGAAAACAAGTTAATTAAAAAGTCTAGTGACATTTAAGCGCAATTTCCTTATGTTATCTAAAAATAGCTCTGTCGTAGCGTAAATCAAGAGCAGGGTTAGTAAAACCATTGGTTAGTTATTAAAACGTTTTTTTATTTAAAAATGTTTCAGTATTTTACATGTTTTATTTACAATAGAGTTACATGACTAAAAACATTGCGCGCCTACTGAACGTGATGACGCAGCTATTGAACGTGATGACGCGTGTGGTGTGGTTGGATAAATATGCCTACTAATTCGGTCCAAATTTTAATTAATTCAAAAAAATGTTTGTGACCAAACGAAAGGATATTTTTGAAAACTTTCTTCGGCAATATTGTTCTAAATTATGGCAGGAATCGATTGGTGCATGTTTCAAGTCGCTAAGTGGTCTGGTTGCCGAGATATGGGCCAAAAACTGCTTTTTTTGAGCTTTTTTGGCTTTTCCGGGAAATCCATGAAAGAAACCCGGAATTTTTATGGCCTATGTTCATTCTCGTAACTTGCTTAACATAATTGCTTTTGGAACTAGTCATCGATATTGCTTCGTTGAGGAGGAGATACGACTTAAAGCTGCGGACACACATCCATCCATCCATCCATCCATTCATTCATACATCCAGAAATGACGGGTTAATAAACGTAATTCTCCAGAATGGAAATTGCGCTAAAAAAACGCTAACTAAAGAAAACGGATGGGTTATGTGTTTCTTTTACTAATAATAACGAGCTGACCCGCACCGTAAGCATACGCAGCTATTTAGTTGTTTTATTTGCTACTTTTAGTAATTTATAATTTGTGAATTCGACATTACCCTCTCTTCCCTCTTCTCCTCCACCCCACTCCCCTTCCGTGAAAACGACCGTCTGACGCGACAGTTTGCAGACGACAATGAAATAAACAAGGAGAACTTGGTTTAAAAATATTTAAAACGTAAATTATTTGCCCCTAATAGCCGTCACATTGTAAACATTCAGGGTGAACCACAGCTCACCAGACTGGAGGGGTGGGGGTGGTAGCGATATGCCTAGAGAGCGGGTAGGAACGGCGAAGCCCTTTCGTTGTGGCGTCTCGTATATTCCCCATGTAGAGAATTATATATATATATATATATATATATATATATATATATATATATATATATATATATATATATATATATATATATATATATATATATATAAGATAGATATTGTATCTATACATGTGTTCATAAAAAAATTATGAGAAAGAAATATAATTCAAACTTCACGGAAGCTAAATTGTTCTTCTTCTTCTTTGTTCTTAATTTTAGTGTTGGAAAAGATCCCCTCCAGCACAATTAAGTATACGTGTCAACTGGTTATGCGTCATTGAGGCAATTGATTCAGATTTCTGCCTGCTTTTCTTTTTGAATTTGCCATTTAAGAACAAACTAACTAACCTCATCTGCCCGAGGGCTCGGACTCGAGACTTTTCGGTTAAGCAGCCATGAGCTTTACCGACTCGACCACGCCGACCACTAATGTTTAGCAATTAAAAAGATAATAAAACATAAAACATGCATTGTCTTCAAAATAGATGCATTTTTTACTTTCTCGTATATACGACGTATAGAGAAAGTATTGTAATCGTGCACAAAAATAACATGAAATTTCGACAGTTTTCACCGGTTTACTCCTCAGTCCTTCATCATATCCGGAGTATACAGGAATTATTTTAATCAGGCAAAAATTATAAATACAAATGTATAAACGTTTTGGCTTTTTATGCGTTATCGAGTCGTAAAAACTGGACTTTGCAATTATGTCCGTATGTGTGTGTGTCTGTGTGTCTGTACACGATAACTTGAGTACCGTTACAGCAAGGTTGATGATATTTCATATATAAGTATTTTATCAAAATCGTAGATCCGTATCAACTTTTGAGCGATTTCCGATAACCGATAGTGGTACTTTTTCTACTTTGAATTTTTCAAAAGCCTATAAGTTGCGTACTGTTTTAGATAGATGCATGAAATTTCACACGTAAGTAAAAGATCTAATTCTCTACCTTCTCTCAAAGTTTGAGTAATTTCCGTTGACCGGAAGTACTAATTTACGCTATTTCCGATTTCTCAAAAAACGCATGTAAATTTATAAAGTACTAATAATATCCAGCACTCTTATACACATTTTATAAGGCGTTCACTAGGTGTGGGACGGAGTGGTCTAGAGGTAGAGAGCTGGACTGCTAACCCGTTAGTCTCGAGTTCGAATCCGAGTTCAAGTCAGCAGACCGTCCCTGAGTCCACCCAACTCTGATGCGTACCTTACTCCTGTTAGGGAAAGTAAAGGCGGCTGGGCATAGTGCTGATCACACTATCTCTTCATATGCCGAGGTCACAGAAACAAGTGAACTCTACTTCAACTGCCCCATAGACCGTTAGGTTTGAAAGGGAAACTTTTCACTTGGTCTATAACTATTATAATAGTAGGCACACAGGTCTTTTTTCATATTGGCTTATTATAAGAATATTAGCCATCGGTACCCGTTTCACGTGAATTATAGGCCTATATTATTTTAAAATGGTGAACTTGTTTAAGAAAAATAATTTATAATATAGTTATTGGTCAAAACGCAATGTGCATTACTACACGCTGAACGATATTACTGACAAAGCAAAGAAATAACTAATTAGCTAAAAATCCGACACATTTAACATAACATGGGCACACACTTATTTAGTGACTTTAAATGATTCCGTTAACAACTCCGCGATTCCTCGGTATTCTTCTTGTTTTTTTACAAGCTTTTATTTAACTCACTTCCTCTGTCGTCAGTCGACAGTCTTTCTGTCTAGATAGAAACGCAGGAGTGAAAATTCGGAAACTTCTACTTGACCGACACGATTCACAGTTGGCACGTGGGTCAAGACATGAAGACAATGCAATCTGAAACTAAATTTGACTTAATTGGATGCCTAATTAATTTTTTATAAATTAATTAAAATTTGGACCGAATTAGTAGGCATGTCTAGCCAACCACACCACACGCGTCATCACCTTCAATAGCTGCGCCATCACGTAATGGCTGCGTTCAAAAACCATTGCGCGCCTACTGAACGTGATGTTCAGTAGGCGCGCAATGGTTTTTAGTCATGTAACTCTATTGTAAATAAAACATGTAAAGTACTGAAAACAAAATTCATAAAAAACGTTTTAATAACAAGCTTTTATGTAACAATGCACTAAAAAGTAGAAAATAAATTATAGACTACTATTTAAATAACTATAAAGAAAAGCGTGGGTGTCTTCCTTAACATTAGTAAAGGTATCCAATAGATACTAAAGTGACCCACGCTTTTCTTTATAGTTATTTAAATAGTAGTCTATAATTTATTTTCTACTTTTTAGTGCATTGTTACATAAAAGCTTGTTATTAAAACGTTTTTTATTAATTTTTTTTAAAGTGATTTATTTTTATTAGGTTTTTATTAATAGATCTATAGATTTAAATGAAATAGTTCTTTTCTTCATCGGTAACCATACCATATTAAGTGCACTCGCTGATTAAGAGACTTAAAATTAAGAGACTTAAAAGATTTCTTTAAAAACCCGGCTGTTCAATGGTAGTTATGTTGTTTTTAGTATATAGTCTAAATCCAGATCTTAGCGTCTACGTCTAGTTTTTCCGTAGATCTAGTCTAGATCTAGAATCGAGATCTAGATCTATATCTAGAATCCGAATAGATAAAGTAAAACCTTATAAAAATTTAGGCCGAGAAAATCGTATTCTATACCTTTCATAGCGTACGTAGAATGTAGCTCTAAATCACATTTGAATGAAATAGTTCATTTCTTTATTTTATTCTAAACTCGGAAGATGACGTCATCAGTTTCGTGCTCTTTTTTAGTGTAAACAATAAGCGACGTCATTGTTAAATGCATTCTTGTCCGAAGTATAAACACGTTTCCGGGTGCATAATTAAAAGTGTTTTTCTGAATTCGAATACGCCTTTATTTTTGTTTTATTTTTCTTCTTTAAAGAAAATTGTGGTTATACATTTAAAACATCTAATATATTATTTTCAACAAAAGTCCGTATAAAGTTCTTCATATATCGCTGCAGATTCTGAACTGTGATGTCCGGCAAAAATATTTTTCGGGCAGACAGAGAGGGAGAGAAGTGCGCACATGGTCTTTTATATATTAGGATTTGTTTACAATATTTTACTTAAATAGTATTTAGGTAAAATTAAAATGGTTTTGATAAACACAGCAGAAAATATAATGTAAGTAGGTAATAAAATGTGATACGTCTCGACAAAACTCTTCCGAATGTTAAGAATATATAGAGAGAAGGGAAACGAAAACAGAACGAAGCTCGTTGTGAAAAAGACAAAAAATACAACTATTTCGGACATGAATTACAACAGAAACAGCCAGGAATTTTTAAAACTCATATGATTTGATGTTTTTAGTGTGTAGCAATGGCTGGTTCGGCTCCAGCTGTCAGTACAAATGTCACTGTGTCAACAACCAATGTGATGTTGACGGAAAGTGTACAGGAGGGTCTACATGTGATAGGGGCTGGTTTGGTCCTCTATGTCAATATCGTGAGTAGTAAAGTAATCTAAAAAATAATGTTTAAATGAGATGAAAATCCAAAAATGCAGCTATATTTTTATCATCAAACAGAGGATCTGACAACAGTTCAGCTAAGTATCACAACATCAAACAACAAGGTAACAGATGGCGACGACTTGACGTGTGACAATGTTCAAACTGTTACTGTGTCGTGGGATGTGGCTTATCAAGTGATGTGGCTTAGAGTTGTCATGTCTGAACCAGGTTTGTAAAATGTTTAAAAAAATGTTACAGTTAACAAGTCTCAAAATACTAAACGATTTTGGCGGTAAGCTTTCTCCTGTGTGTCTGTCAAAATAATCCAAATCTACATACTTGACCGTAATATTATCTAAAAACAAATTAGTTGACTATTTTTTTAAATTATTAAACAAAGTGTCCAACGATCAGTGTTTCTTCCAGACTTTTCTTCTGCGAGGGGGGGGGGGGGGGCACTTGATATTTTTTGGGGGTTGAGGGGTGGGACAAGAGGCGTAGCGAGGGGGGGTACATATGTCCTCGGGCGCCGATTCTAGGGGGCGCAAAAATAGGTTTGAAAAAAATATTAAAAGCTCAGTTTTGCAATTATAAATGTATATAAACCGGGAGTGATCTCCCCTAAACTTTCTCGAATATTTATATATAAAATAACAGGGGATGGGAACTCGGGCTTTAGACATGAGTTTTAATCCATTTTAAATACTTAAAGTTTTAAAAATAGAATAAAATCTCGTAGACAAATTAATTGCACACCAAGTGAACGCCAAATAAAAAAGTGCATAATAGTGCGCAATATTATTAGTACTTTTAAAATTTACAATAGTTTTTTGAGAAATCGGAAGTAGCGTAAATTACTACTTCCGGTCAACGGAAATTACTCACAATTTAACAGAAGGTAGAGAAATAGATCTTTTACTTACATGTGAAATTTCATTTATCTATCTGAAATAGTACTCAAGTTATAGGGTTTTGAAAAATTCAAAGTAGGAAAAGTACCACTTCCGGTTATCGGAAATCGCTCAAAAGTTGATACGGATCTACGATTTTGATAAAATACTTATATATGAAATTTCATCAACCTAGCTGTAACGGTACTCAAGTAATCGTGTTTACACACGGACACACAGACAGACAGACAGACAGACACACAGACATACGGACAAGATTGCAAAATTATGTTTTTCCGTATCAGTGAGGTGTAAAACGTCGAGATTTGTAAAAATCTCGATTTTTTTTTTTGCACGATTACAAGACTTTCTCTATACTTCGTATATGCGAGAAAGTAAAAAAAATATATGGGGGGGGGGGGAGGGGGCGCCAAATTGAAAGTTTGTCCCTGGCTCCTCTGGAGTATAATTAAGCAGTTGATTGGCATAACAGTGGTATCCCATTGTCATAATTAAAGCATTCAGTTCTAGAAGTAGCCATGTCATAGATTTTTTTTATCAATGTGTTGTGTTATTAAATTAAATGTTCAATTTCAGATTCGCTTCAAAATGTCCAAGTGCTTTTTAAAAACAATAGCGGAACAAATATTGCCTGCACTGATCAGACGCTGGTTAGAGTGTATACTAAAGTTACAGATATTTTCTGTTCTAACAATATTTTGGCCCAGCAAGTTTTTGTTGACTTTAAATCCAATAAAATTGTTTGCTCTGTTTACATAAGTGGGGGTAAGGATTCTCATGCTAAATTTATGTTCACAATCTAACTATCATCACATTTCATACACATTTACATTTCTATAAATCTGTCTTTGAATGATAATTAAATTACTGTCATATATCCAGAATTTTACTCAAGGTGTACATGGATTGTTAGTATATATTCATATATTAATGTTCCCTTTTTACAAGCTTTTATTTAACTCACTTCCTCTGTCTGTCTGTCTGTCTAGACGGAAACGCAGGAGTGAAAATTCGGACAGTTCTACTTGATCGATACGATTCACAGTTGGCACGTGGGTCAAGACATGAAGACAATGCAATCTGAAACTAAATTTGACTTAATTGGATGCCTAATTAATTTTTTATGATTTAATTAAAATTTGGACCGAATTAGTAGGCATGCCTAGCCAACCACACCACACGCGTCATCAATAGCTGCGCCATCACGACCACGTAATGGCTGCGTTCAAAAACCATTGCGCGCCTACTGAACGTGATATTCAGTAGGCGCTCAATGGTTTATAGTCATGTAACTCTATTGTAGATAAAACATGTAAAGTACTGAAAAAAAATTCATAAAAAACGTTTTAATAACAAGCTTTTATGTAATGATGCACTAAAAAGTAGAAAATAAATTATAGACTACTATTTAAATAACTATAAAGAAAAGCGTGGGTGTCTTCCTTAACATTAGTAAAGGTATCCAATAGATACTAAAGTGACCCACGCTTTTCTTTATAGTTATTTAAATAGTAGTCTATAATTTATTTTCTACTTTTTAGTGCATCATTACATAAAAGCTTGTTATTAAAACGTTTTTTATGAATTTTTTAAAATTCTAATTTGTTTAATTAAAAGAAGAGGATATAAAGAATTGCATATATATGTTTTTGATAGTGACCTTTAACGCTATTATATTTATTCTTAATTTGAACAGTTTTCCTAAAAGAGCGCATTAAGTCTGATATTTTTATGGTGTTTTTATTTATCGAAATTCGAATCGACATTATAGTATGCGTAACTTAATGATGAATAGAAACTAATAATAATAAGCTATTTAGTGTTCTACCTGTCGTTTTTTCTTTTTTCACATCTTTTTGAAATTCTAATTAAATGACGTCTTGCACAAGCGGGTAAGCGATTCGGCAGTTCTAGATTGAATGATTGCTACCATGTACACTGTTTATAGACTATCCAGTATTAGATAAGTTACCAATGTTCTAAGCAGTCATATTCAATGTTTGACTGATTTAGGTCGCAATCTTGCTCTAAGACAACCGACCTGGCAATCAAGCAACTACACAGAGAACGGGGTAACGTTTGACTCCACTAGAGCTGTGGACGGGAATCCAAGTAGTAACTACTTGATTGACAAATCTTGTACACACACTAACTCAGGTTCATCTGGTTCTTGGATGGTCAATTTTACACAGGCAGTGTACATCGACAGATATGTGCTTTATAACAGAGGTAACATAAGCTTATTTTGCATATTTATCAATTAATTAGAGATACATTGATGGTGGCGTTACTTTACAGAGCCAGCGTAACTTAAAGACATTTTTATTCCTAGATAATAACCGTGATCGACTCAAAGGATTCACCTTAACAAGCTACAGTTCTACAAATAAGAAACTCTTCACTTACAAAGATACAAAAACTGACGGCAACGTGCCAGTTTACAACGTGACAACTGCTACAGGATCAGAACCCGTTTCTTATGTTGTTGTAAATGTTACAGGCATTCTAACGTTGTGTGAGGTGGAGACTTATGGCGGTATGTAAAGCAAAGAACAAATAATAGTGTGTCAAAATCAGTTTTGTTGAAATGTTATTGTGATGAACATGTATAGTTTCCCAATAACGTTTTACGTTTTTATTATTCGAAAAGGAGCGAGATTAAGACCACTTAAAAGCTGAGTAATTCCTAAGTTGTAAAAGGGCACTCTCTTCTCCGAGTGAAGAAGAGTATTTGCTAGAGTTTAATGCACTTTTTCAAATTAATTTTTTTATGAATAGCTTTTGCGTGTGATATTGACACACTTTTCTAATTTCTGTGACAAAAGTAAACATCTAAAAACTGATTTTCGTTTTGTATATTATCTTTGTATTCTTTTACCATCATATAAATATGTATTAATTGCAAGTATAAACTGTAAAAAATAGTGTGTCAGTCTTAAAACACGTTTTATAACATTTAAAAAAAAGTATGGCACGGAATAGTCCCACAGGTTAAGTTAGTATTAGTTCAATGAAATTACAATACACCTATGTATAGTAAGATAAGTTTAACTTCCTAACTTCATAGACTATATTTGCACAAGTCGAAAATATGGACTAGAATGTGCCAAGACCTGCAACTGTAACGACCCAACTGAGACATGTTTTGTAGCTACAGGTGGATGTCGGTCTGGTTGTGCTGCTGGATATCAAGGGGAAGGGTGTTTAGAAGGTATGGACTAGTATCTAATTTAATGGTAGACATTATATATAAATGGGAAGGCGCAGCATAAAGTAAAAGAGGTAGAAGCCCAACAGTCTAGAGTTCAAATCCGGGTTCAAGTAAGTAGAACGTTAATGAGTCCACCCAGTTCTGTTGAGTACCTAAGCAAAGTCGGCTGGGTATGGTGCTGATTACACGATCCCGAGGTCTCTACTTCACCAGCCCCAGGCGTGTTGGGCACAAACGGAAACAAAATATATATTATAGAATATATATATATATATATATATATATATATATATATATATATATATATATATATATATATATATATACATATTACTTTCCTTTATAAAACATTGCATTAGTGGAAAATAATTTACGTTTTATTACTTTGTTTTGGTGTTGGGAAAAAAATAATTACATAATTAGCGGGGATTGATCAAGTGCAAATGTAGGTATTGTACGAATAAGCTTGGAATATTATAATTGTTCGTTTGGTTTGGCACCTACGTTCGTTTAAGTTAGTGCAAAAGACTATGAATAAGTTGGGGTACTATAGTCGATTATTAAGCTGAAACAGGCGATTCTGCCCCGGGCTAGACTGTGAGCACTTTGCGTTTATATTCGCGTTAGTGGTTGCGTTTTGATTTGGTTCGTTTTTGTTCTTTCTTTTTTCGTTTTCGTTTGTGTTTTTTTCTTTGGGTTTGTGTTTGTATTTGTGTTTGTGGTTGGTTTTGCGTTTGGATTTGGTTTGTTTTTGTTTGCTTTTTCGTTTGTTTTTTTTCTTTGGGTTTGTGTTTGTGGTTGGTTTTGCGTTTGGATTTGGTTTGTTTTCGTTTGCTTTTTCGTTTTTTTTTCTTTGTTTTTTCTTTGTGTTTGTATTGGTGTTTGTGATTGTGGTTGGGTTTGCTGTTAGGTTTTTGTTTTCATTTGTATTTGTAATTGTGTTAGCGTTATCTTTGCGTTTTGTTGTTTTGGTTGGTTGTGGTTTGGGTGGGCAATGCCGGGTTTAAGATGATTACTAAACACACAGGTAATGGTCTTTAACAGAAAGGTTTTTCACAGAAGCCAGAGCAGGGCCTGGCCGAGACGGCTAGTATATATATATATATATATATATATATATATATATATATATATATATATATATATATATATATATATATATATATAATATAATATAAGCGGGCTGGTAGTGTTTCTGGGCGGACGTTCGTGAGAGCATTGGCTCTCAATTTTTTTTACCAAAGCTTCATTTTCGTGAATAGCCTTCTTCACACCAAAGTGCTACCGACTCTCGCGCGATGAGGGATTATCCTCCCCAATGTTGTGACCGCGTGGTAAAATCGGAGGTAATATCCATATCCCCACCGTAGCGAAGCAAGCGCAGCGCAGTCAACTCTGAGGATACCGACACCCGCGCGTAATGGACCAATGTGCCGAAACGAACTTAAATCGCATATATTTGTCTTACTATTTGTATTCTCATTTTACTATACATATTTTAAACCCTTTTTTTCTATTAACTCTCTTACACTGTGTTACCCATCTCTCTCTCTCTCTCTTTTCTACAAATATTTCCTAGTTTCTTTTCTCTGCTGTTGGGTGTCTGAATATAAGAGTGCACATTGGATTCATCTTAATGAATTTGTCTTGAGCTTAATGTTCACTGTTTTCTTTCTAGGTCTCCGAAGTAACAAATTAAGCAAACATAGTTTCTGTGTCAAACTTGCAGCTTTTCTGCTTTGACAATTTTAGCCTATAAATTTTAGCTAATACCAACATTTATCTGTGCGTTTTATTCTAATCCTTGTTTACATATGCGTATTTATTTTATATGTTGTTTAAAGCAATACATGATTGTAACAACAGTGATATCCCTTGTTGTTGTGGGTTCGTTTTGATACAAGAACACGAGCAATAGTAGTAACTCAAACTATAAACTTTATTTACACTTTACACAGTGAAATGATAAATCCATAGTAAATCCATAATAGAAGATAAACAACTGGTGCAAGTACAACCACGAATCAAAGTGACGTGGTGACATCCTACTTCATATTCACAGCCACAGTCCAAGCCCCCTTTCGTTCACCTTGCGCCCCCTTTTATACGGTCCATTCTCCATTCCATGAACGATCTCACCCAAAAGCATGGAAAAATACATGACGAGTCGCTCAGACAGTCCTTTCGCTAGCCAGGTACTCTACATTCATGCAACTTCATGTAAAACACAATATGATAAACATCTATACATATAATTCTCTTCTGGGAGACGCTAGAAAACAAGCTGTAAAAGCGCTCCCTACCATCCCCACCCCTACATGGTTTTAGTGAGCTGTGGTTCACGCTAAATTTACCTTCGTGGAGTCGGGTTTAGTGACGGCTATTAGGGGCAGATAATTTAGTTTGAAACGATTTTAAACGATGGGGGGGGGGGGGGGGGAGGGGGGAGGAAGGGGGTAGTGCTATGGTCCTTAACGAGCTACTTATAGTGTTTTAAAGAAATATTTTCAGTGTCAGCATTGGTACTGTCGAATTCACACATTATGAATGACTGAAAAGTAGAAAAAACAACAACTAAATAGCGGCGTATGTTATGCCGCGGGCCGGCTCGTACCTAATAATACAGTCTGTGACAATGGTGTTATTTTTTACCAATTTACAGCTGCTTCAACTGATGCATTTTATTTTGCTCAGCATCTGTTTTGTTTTGTCTTAACGGGTCATCCATAAATGACGTCACGCTTTTTTTTTACGATGTTTATCTCCCCCCTCTCCCCTCCGTCACATGTCGTCACAAAAGGCTAGACATCCCCCTAAAATGACGTCACACCTCAGCCTACAATCCCCCCTCACAAAATTGTGTTGAATTTTTCTTACTTAAAACATCGATATTTTTCCAAAATTTTGTCAGGACTCTGTCAACATATTATAGTATTTTAATCAATTCGTATTACAATTATTTAAATAAGTTTTCTAACATTGCTTTTTTATAATACAAAAAGTGACGTCATACCATCTGAACCACCTCCCCCCACCCCCATCACATACCGTCACAAAATTACGGACCCCCCTCACCCTACGAATGTGACGTCATTTATGGGCTAAAGATCATCTTCGAGATTCAAATATATACCTTGTTGGGTCAGGGGCTGTTATACAACTGTTCATAAGTTGTCAGTAGTTAATTTACATATTTAAGTCAAATAGTACATATAGCAATTATAAGAAAAATTGCTTCACTAAAGTTTGTACTTTAAATTTGCCTGATAATTTAAATATGCCGATCATTTAAAATTTCGAGTTGATGTGTTGTCCGTATTGCTTGAAAAAAGAACTGTTTAAGATTTCTTTAGTCAATAGAATTCAGCGTATATACTTGCTGCTCTATTAAATGGTCAATTTAAATCTATCAATTGTAAATATAATTGCGAGTTACACTTTAAAAAATGTTAATCCTTATCTCATTAGTCTAGTTTATGCATTTTTATTTAAGGCCATTCGGTTTTTAAATTGTGTGTTATCCTAAAATTAAAAAAAAATTGAAAAAAAAGATCAATAATCAACAAGTTCATTATATTAAACAAAGACATTGTTGCTTAGTTTGTAAGTTATCACTGTATTTAGTGCTAATGCTCTGATTTATACCTATTACGATTTTATTTGTTCGTAAGTGAGCTTCAAATATGTTTCTTAACTTCGCTACTGATACAATTTTTTTAAAATGTTGTTCTGACCGAAACTGTATTAGTAACGAGACAATTTAACCGTTTCTCAAAGCGTTGTTTGTTTGATGTAATTCACAGAATGTGATATCACATATTATGGACTAAACTGTGCACAGAGTTGTAGCTCTAATTGCAGAGACCAGCTCTGCAATAACGTCAATGGTACCTGTTATAACTGTTACATTGGGAAACAAGGAGCGCTGTGTGATCAAGGTGAGGTAAATTAATCAAGGTAAATTAATTAAGAAGTATTCTTATTTAGTTACTATTGTACTAGGGTGTGTACAAATACAAAAATGTTGACAAGTAAAATCATTCTCATATCGTTAGCGTTATATTAACTAAAGAAAACAAGTTAATAAAAAGTCTAGTGACAATTTAAGCGCAATTTCCTTATGTTATCTAAAAATAGATGTGATCAAGTTTGTTTTTAAAAAATGTGAAAAAATGATTAGGCCTAGCGAAACAAAACCTTGTAATTGTAACTCCCTATCACTCTCATATAAATGATAAATAAATTAATAGGGTACAAACATAACGTTTGAATTAATAAGTAAAAAATAAACTTATAGCAAGCTCTAAAAGACAGCGAAAAATAGATTATTTTGACACATCCCTTTCCCCATAGATCTATATCTAAATATTGCTATATAATACTGTAGTGCATTATGTTCATAACCCGTAGCTCTGTCGTAGCGTAAAGCACACACGGGGACAAGACGTATAATGCTGGGGTGCGTTCAAGCTAGGAGAACGATCGGTTTGTAGGTGTTTATGTAATTTTAAAAAAAAAATTGTGACCGAACAAAAAGAAATTTTTGAAAACTTTCTTCGGCAATATTGTTCTAAATTATGGCAGGAGTCGATTGGTAAATGTTTCAAGTCGCTAAGTGGTCTGGTTGCCGATATATGGGCCAAAAACAGTATTTTTTCGAGCTTTTTTGACTTTTCTGGGAAATCCAAGAAGGAATTCCGGGAATATTTTTGGCCCACAATCATCCTCGAAACTTGCTTAACATATTTGCTTTGGAACTAGTCCTCGATATTGCTTAGTTGAGGGGAGATACGACTTAAAGCTGGGAACACACATCCATCCAGAAATGACGAGTTATTAATCGCAATTGTCCGTATGAAAATTGCGCTAAAAATATATTATGAGGCCGGTGCAGTATTTGCTATTTCTGTATACATCAATATTATTTTAGTTTTACGATTTTTTAATGTTAATATTTATATGTATGCATTGTGTTAAATTATATTGTAAGTAAACTTAAATTAAAAAGCTTTATTTTAAACATTGTATATGATAATGTTGCTGTCATTGAATTAATATCTACTAAAAAATCATCAGATTGTAATGCAACATTTTATGGTCAGAACTGTACACAAAGATGCAGCACCAACTGTACAAACCAACTGTGTAACAACGTTGATGGTACCTGTAATAGCTGTGTTCCCGGAAAACAGGGGAGGTTTTGTGACCTTAGTGAGTTTGTTATATTACCTTTCAAATCCTCCCTAAAAATCTTTGAAAGTAAATGAGAAAGGCCATATGATTTTCTAATACAAAGTTAAAGTTGGTTAACACTTATTAATAATAAGGCCTATATTTATTTACTGATTTTGAAAACATATTTGAGATGAGGTAGTAGTCATTAAAAAGTTGGAAAAAAAACCTTATAATAAAAAATTTGAAACGCATTAAAAAATGCATTTTTGAAACAAAAGCATGCGTCACTAAATTATGTAAGAAATAGCAAGAGCAACTATTTCTTTTAAAAAGCAAGTTCGTTTTGCATTTTCTTACTAGGGTAGCCCTCGCCGGCGTTGCTGCAATCTAGTTGCAAGAAACATAGTGACGCAATATTATTTCATATTTTATATTGAAAACAAATAATAATGAAGCTGCTATTACACAAATAACTATACACAGGCTGTGAAGGCACATATTACGGCCAGAACTGTGCTCAAAGATGCGGCATTACATGTGCACATCAGTTGTGTAACATCATTGATGGCACGTGTAACAGCTGTGTTCCTGGGAAACAAGGGAGCTATTGTGACCAAGGTGCGTATTTTTTTCCATTTAACTTTATAACCTACACAACAAAGTGTAAGTGAATTTATTAACATTATGCTAGTTTACGCCACAACATTTCAAATCATAGGGATCATGGCTAACTAGGTGTTGTTGTTTTATTGTAAACTCATATAATTTAAACTTAATTCTAAGCCATGCACCCTCCATTTTAATATCTTTCAACAAAGTGAATGAAGTACTCTTTTTAAGATATTCTTTTATTTTATAAAGTAAATTGTGACTTTTAAATAATAAGGTGGTAAACAGTAGAAATAACTGATATGACATTTGAAAAAAAATATAGTTATAAATCAAATAAAATCAAGAAAATACACACAGACTGTGATGCAAAACATTATGGAGAAAACTGCTCCAACATATGCAACACAAACTGTACAAACCAACTGTGTAACAACATTAATGGCGTCTGTAACAGCTGTGTTCCTGGAAAAAAAGGGAACTTTTGTGATCAGGGTGAGTATCTTTTAAATTATATGTAATAATAGATAGAGCAAGTAAAAATAGCACACACTTATGTTTTGAATATCTTTTTAATCTGTCTCTCTGTGAAATCCATAGAAGCATAACAATAAGTGTTATTAAAACGTAGTTTTTAATGTGCACTTGTCTTTATACATTTACTTTGCACGTCTGCAAAAAAAATCTGATATAAACATCTGATTTGACATGCTAATTTTCATTGCGATAATTTTGTGATGTTATAAGAATCTTCAATGCAAAAAACAATTATCATGTTAATGCCATTGGTAATGGTAATTTATATGTTTACTTTTGCTTTAATAACTAACCTGGAAAAATGGTACACATTCTTATAATAATGTATGCTTAAATAATTGTATACATACAATCATGAAGAAAGAAACGACGTAAAGATGTAACAATATAATAAAACATACTCAAACACACACATACACACACACACACACCAATAAAGCGTGATGAAGCATATTACAGAACTGCTCACAAAGATGCATTGTCAACGGTAAAAACCAGTCGTTTGACAACGTTAATGGAATCCATAACAGCTCTGTTCCTAAAAAACCGGGCAGTTATTGGTGTTTATTACTTCTTACATGAATGGCATTAACATATGATATAATAAAGGTTTTAGTGGTAATCAAAACGGAATGAATCAAAAGAGATACATATTTTAAAATACAATTTTATTAATTCTCATGACCGAATACGGCTGGTAAGTAGGTCACCAACCAGTTCTACGGCTTAATAAAACCTGCATGAGCTATAGAACTGGCTGGTGACCTACTTACCAGCCCTATTGGGGAGAATCATTCAATCTTTAGTGTTGACATGGATTCAACTATATTTTTGTTTAATCAAAGGGACCTGAAAACCTTTAGGACTGAAAATAATTCTGAAATTTAAAAGTTTAAGACTAATGTTATAAAAGTTACAAGTCCCGAGAATTCAACATTGTTTTTAATGAGTATAACATGACATTTCTATTTCTTATTATCAAGCCTAAGTTATAAGTTTCGCTTACGTGAGACAAACATTTATTGCCTTTACAGGAACTCTGTGATCGATTTTCTGAAAACCCCACTTGATAAAAAAAAATACATAGTAATTTGTATTCAAAACGTCGCAGTTACAATTTTTAAATTCTTTTTTTTTAAATCTGCATGGTATAATTCAGCCATTTGGGTTTCAAATTATGTGATAAATGTAAACAAAAAACACGTGTTTTTCTTTATTTTTTTTAGTTACCGAGAATGCTTAAACATATTTACTAATGTCCAAAACAAATCAAACAGTCAGGTTCTTATGAACATATTTCTTTTTAAAACAACATAAATGATTTGGCATTTCAATTAACTTTGAGACTTTCACTGTTAGAAAAATTTTATAAGAGATATCAATTCAACCAACCCACAAAAAACTTACTTCGCTAAAATGTAATAACAATGGATTTGTTAATTTTTTTAAGAACAACTAGACTATCCGTTATCATTCGATAACCGCGGGTTTCGGGAGTCATCCAGATATGACATCACGTCTGTCACTTATCATCACAAATTAACCAGACCCCACATTCAAAAAGACGTCACACCTCAGAAGTTTTTGTCTTTTAAAACTCCGATTTCGGCAGAGAATGGCTCTGACCACACTATGCATTCATATGCTGAGGGCACAGAAACAGGAGAACTCTACTTCACCTGCCCCGTATCCCGCCAAGTTCCGATAGGCAACTTTTTCATTAATATCTAAACAAAAATATATTTGACATGGTGTGTCTCGCATTGTAACCTAATATACTAACATCTTAGCTATCTAGGCTTGTAAGTTAAGGGACATATTCACTTATATATTTTAATTTTATTCTGCGTAAGAAACTTCATTTACGCAAATAGGCTCTAGTGCCTAGATCTAGTATTATTTAAAATTAAATTTTATCCCAAATTAGCCAATAATTAAGGCCTGAAATAGTTTAGTGTATATATTCTAGATGTAGAATTTACGTTAAGTCTAGATCTAGATGTAGAATGCAGTGTTTCTTCCAGACTTTTTTCTCCGGGGGGGCACTTGAAATTTTCGGGGGGGGGGGGGGCGGTAGACTTTCTTCGGGGGGGCGGACACTGTTAAAAGTATATATTTTCTATATAAATTATATAAATTTCTTTTCGTTCGGGGGGGGGGGGGGGGGCGGTAAAAAAATTTTGGGGGGTCAACCCCCCCCCCCGAAGAGATGCCTGGAAGAAACTCTGGTAGAATGTACGTAAAGTCTAGTTTTTGTCGTAACTCTAGATATAGAACCCAGAGACAAATAGATCCCATGTATTTTCGAATTAAATGATCCTTGAAGCTAAAAAGCCAAGATTAATATCAAATATTTAGGGACTAACATAGTTTAATAAAGAAATTCAATACTTTATGGTGGTTTTATAATGGTTTATATTTTTAACTAATTATTTTTGTTTTGTCCTAGATTCTAGATTTTAGATCTAGGAGTGACTTTATCGGCGTCCGATATCTGATCTCTAGATCTAGAGAAATTAATTCAAATTAAATTAATATTTAAATTAGAAGAGCTATTAAAAATTGATAATAGTGTTGAAACCTAATAAACATAGCAAACGGACGCATCATTAACGTCTTTAAATTAATTTGTGATTAAAAGTTTTGGTAAAAAAGAACAGTGTTCTCTACCTAAATAGGCTACTATTTTACAGCTCTACACATAGTGCAGATTCTGTCCAGTAACCAAACAGACAAACAAAAAAAAAATATTCAAACATGAAAATAAACTTTAGTTTTAGTAGTATATAGATAATAATGTGTTGAAACATAAATTAAAAGAATAATAAACGATCGTGTCATAGACTGTAATGCTACATACTACGGCCTGAACTGTTCACAAAGATGCAGCACCAACTGCACAAACCAGCTGTGCGACAGAGCTAGTGGAAATTGTTCCACGTGTATCTATGGAAACAGCGGTCCCAAGTGTGATCTAAGTAAGCTAATCTAAATATATTTTCACACCATTAGAGTTTAACATAATACGACGGTTAGATTTCTATAATACACTATTACATATTAATATCCGAAAATAAAAATTTTTATAAGCTTAATAACTCACCAGCAGCTTTTAAAAAATATAACACGCTATTTTTTTCATTCTCCCATATTTGACTTTGGTCAACAATTGGATTAAGCTGAACATTTTAACAGAAGTTTCCATTAATACAAATCAATCAGCATTCAAATATGACCACCGTTATAGGATTTAATAGTGCATGAAGAATTTAAAATTTTGATAAATGCAATAAGAAAAGAAAAACATTGAATTATATGACCTATTATGTTACAATTATAAATATTTCAATTATAACTTTATTTGATAGTGAGAACCTTTCTTTAAATATTTAAAAAAGTACATATTCAATTATAAATATTAATCATAAGTGGTATGTACAGCTTTATCATGTTTAAATGGTCACAAAGAGAGCATACCTTAGTGTGACAACCTTATTGTATACACTACACTAAGGCTGGGCGGTTTTGACATTCACATGTGTGCTATGCAGTTAAGCGAAAAGAAACTACTGAATCTATCATTGTGTCATGAATTATGCCAATGAATCTGTAAACAAAAATTTAAAAATTAATTTATTATTATCTGTGTAAATTATGAAACTAAAGCATGCTTTATCGTTTGATCAAAGAGTGTGATGTGCACCATTACGGTGAGAACTGCCTGTACAACTGTTCAACCAATTGTATTGACTCAGTCTGTGACAGCTTCACTGGGGAATGTTCCAGCTGTGTTCGAGGTTTTCAAGGACCCCACTGTGAAAAACGTTAGTGGTTCTATTTATTTACATTTGAGTATAAATACAGTAATATGCGGAATAAATAAGAGTGCTTTTAATATAATGGCTTAATTTATTTGCATGATTTATGCTACACGTTTCTTCACACCAAAATGTTTAATTAAACATAAATAAAACGTATTTACTAAAACCATGTTGGACATTCGCTTTGAAGTAAACACTTGAAATACTTATATGTAGTAATTTTGTGAGAAATGTGTTTTTATTTAAGTTTCAGAAACAAAGGAAGATTATTCGAAAGGAATGAAAGATGGCATTGGCATTGGAATAGGTATTGGTATAGGAACCATGTGTGGTGTCTTCATCATCAGTATTGCTGTTATATGCCTAGTATGGAGGCTAAAGAGGACAAAACATTCTAACGGCGATGCAAAAAATAATTATGCTAATCAAGTCTTAGAATTAGGAGACGGATTAACATCACCTGCATTTAACAGTGAAAATGGTTAGTACACAATTATTCGGATACTCTGTATATCGAATAAAAACATATACTTAATGGGAAGAAAAATAGAAAAGAAAAAAGTTCCGGAGAAAATGGAAATATATGTCTGTGTATCAGTAAAAAAAAATTAAAATATATACCGCGGTTTAAAAAACCGACCATAAGCTTGTTCTATACAAAGATTTTTTTTTTAAATTTACAACCAAACAAGTTATATAATATAGTAAAGCTCCATGTAATCCGACTAGAAACACAATTAACAAATTAAACTTACAACATGTAGGGTACCTAAGCAACACAGCCAAATAAAATAACAACTAAACACAATAGAAATATCAACAGCGTACGAACTTAAGAATAACTATATATTTATAACAGTAACACAAAACAGAAAAAGCTCAAAACGAATAGTAAAATAAAACAACGCACGAAAAATAAATAAAAACAAATACTTCAAAATGAATACAAAATTAATACACGAACAAAACATATTGAAAACATGAAACATTTAAGACAGCGTAAACAACACAGCATAAATACTTGCAATATAATCATTTGCAGCACACACACACACACACACACACACACAAACTTGATTATTTCCCTGACCAGCCTACTTTACTTTTCCCTTGGGGGTTCCAGTCTAATGCTTTCCTTGCGATGTTATCCACTCCCGTTCTCATGGTATCCAATATTGATATCTTCAAAACTAAGGAACATCGCCTAAATAGACAAATATCCATTTCTGACAAATTAAACAATTGTTTATATAAACTATCGAATCTATCTACGATCTTTTTAATTCTATGTGCTACAATCTCTTGCATCCGTCATGCATTGATGAAATCCGATATAATCTGATTAATTGATGTTTATCAATTTTTAGCAACCATCAAACATTAAATATATTATAAAAATGCGGTAACAAAGGTCTTTATAAAACCTCTGTTTCATATAACATATTTTCAAGACATTTGATTTATCATGTAAAGGTATGAAACGTACCTTCTTTCAAAATAATAATCTTACGCTAATGTTTCCATAGTCTATTAAGGCGTTTAGATGTCAACGTTGGTAGCGTGTATTGTTATATTACATTCAGCAAGTTATACTTTCTGTAAACAAGTTTTGTTTAACATTACAAAATATTGCATATTTCAGAGAACACAAAAGTGTATGACTATATTAATGAATCACCGGATACTACATTGCGAGAAGCAACTAATGAAGCAAGCATAAAATCTAACACCTACAACTCATTAAAAAATGAATACAATGATGAATCTAATTATATGTCAATAGCTTCTACAAAGTAAAGAAATACACATTAAGCCACGTAACTAAGGTGAGTCGAGACGCTTCGTATATCAGTTTAAATATTATTTTCTCTATCTTTTTGTATAAGCCAAGAGTTAAAACATTTACTGTGTGAGAAAGTAACTGTTCTTTAAAATATATGAGTTTTTGTTTAATAAAATAACAATAATATTTACACGTATGAATGAAGCCACACAATTACCCCGCGGCTACTGAAGCTACTATACTATTATAACAGTACATAATCATTGCATTGATTAATGCATGCTTAAGTTAGCTTACCCGTTTAGCCATAAGATGCATGGGGTTTATAAAGTGGAGTTCACATGTTTTTCAAATAACGGAAAAGTGTATAATCAATATGTCTATTAAAACACGTATATTAATAAGAACATTGAGAGATAATAAAATTAACAATGTTATGTACTACATAGGTCATTCAGAAGGAGTTTGTATTAGAGAAACATTACTACACGCATTACTTCCGAATACATCCTTAAATCAAATGATGCAGCTTCAGTCAAATAGTAAAGACAATCACGAGTTTCATATAATTCATGTAACAGTTTATAGCAAACTTAATACAGCTAGGCTAAATGTAAATACATGTTTGATACTAAAGATAATTTCAAAAACTAATGAAATATATATTTATTAAGAACAATCTCTTCTTCATTTCACCCTTTTCCCCAACTCAGAGCATAACAAACAAGGGAGACTACTGTTAAAACAGCCAACCAATACTTAGCGGAAACATTGTCAACTGGACCAGTGCTGATTGATCGACGACCAACTTGGCAAAAATCGGACTGTGCAAAAAATGTTTTTGTAATTTTTCTTCAAAATAAAATTGTAGCCATTGTTTGTTTTATGTTTGTTTATTTTTTTCAAGCATTTTTCTACATTATTTTTAACACAATATCAAGCATAAATAAGAAACTGCGTGTCTCTCTATGCTGACTACAATCTATTTGTATTATAAAATCATTATTTAAATCAGCATTTCTTTGATCTATTGTGTTTCTATTAAAAGAACATATTTACATACGAACAATGTATAAATTATTTGAACCTTTCAAATAAATAAATGTGAGTCAAGAAAGTATTCTAAGTATTTTAAAGTTTTCTGAATGCTAACAATGACAAGCAGTAATACGTAACACTAGTAACAGTACAGAATAGTATCTTTCAATATAGCATTGACAGAATGTTTGTAGAGCATAAAAGGTTTTATGACAACGTGCCTAAGCATTACACGCAGTTTACGGTTTTGAATTTACAATCACGAGGCACAATAAACTATTGAATGCGCGGGTTTTATAGACGTACTTTTAAAAAATCTTTCAAATCAGAAGATAGTAAATCGTAAAGTAAAGGTACATTCAAAATATTTAAGAAATCAATAAATAATATATTGTGATATATTATGAGTTTCAAAACAATATAGATCTAGTAACTTTAAATAATACACAAACCGTAGCGTGTAAAAAGGGATCCGTTGGACTAAAGTTCACAGAATGATCAGTCCTCAAGGGAAATAAACATTGTTAAAAAGTAAGAGATAAGAGAGAGAGTTTTGCGTTTCTCATCCTTCGAAATAGATTCCCAGGACATACATAAATATATGTGTATATATATATGTATGTATGTATATATGTATATATATATATATATATATATATATATATATATATATATATATATATATATATATATATATGCGTATCTCTCTTTCTTTCTATCCTCTCTCTCTCTCTTTCTTTCTTTCTTTCTCTCCCTCTTTCTCTCTCTTTCTCTATCTCTCCCCCCCCCCCCTCTCTCTCTCTCTCTCTCTGTATGTATGTGTTAGGTTATAGTCTCTTCTCAGCACACTTTCTTGTTACACAAACCTTTACATTCCCCTGTTGAAAATCAAACTATCAATGCAGATAACTTTATCAAACGCTTTAAAACAATACTTGATAAAGTATGGGTCGTGCACTTAATGGCTAAAAGATAGCGAGTTTTAAAAATCTTTTCAGTCCTTAGTTTTATAATCCTTACTGTTTTATTGACTATCACGTTGAGTAGTTTAACTCAATTAAGTCAATAAATAGGTTGAAGGAATCGCAGCTTAAAATAACTTTTCTTGCAAATATACTTTAAATACATTTAGTCTATTGGGATGAAACGTGATTAAAACGTTTATAATAATTATTCTATTTTTTTAAATTATAATTCATGTTATATTGTCTTTAATAGCCTGAATCCTCCACCATATTCAAAAATTAAGAACGAAGAAGAAGAAGAAGAAGCCGATCCTAGTTTAGTTTAGTTTAATTTAGTTTAGTTTAGTTTAGTTTAGTTTAGTTTAGTTTAGTTTAGTTTAGTTTAGTTTAGTTTAGTTTAGTTTAGTTTAGTTTAGTTTAGTTTAGTTTAGTTTAGTTTAGTTTAGTTTAGTTTAGTTTAGTTTAATTTAATTTAATTTAATTTAGTTTAGTTTAGTTTAGTTTAGTTGGGTTAGGTTAGGTTAGGTTAGGTTAGGTTGGGTTGGGTTGGGTTGGGTTGGGTTGGGTTGGGTTGGGTTGGGTTGGGTTGGGTTAGGTTAGGTTAGGTTAGGTTAGGTTAGGTTAGGTTAGGTTCGGTTCGGTTCGGTTCGGTTCGGTTCGGTTCGGTTCGGTTAGGTTAGGTTAGGTTAGGTTAGGTTAGGTTAGGTTAGGTTAGGTTAGGTTAGGTAAGGTAAGGTTAGGTTAGGTCAGGTCAGGTCAGGTCAGGTCAGGTTAGGTTAGGTTAGGTTAGGTTAGGTTCGGTTCGGTTCGGTTAGGTCACGTCAGGTCAGGTCAGGTCAGGTCAGGTCAGGTCAGGTCAGGTCAGGTCAGGTCAGGTCAGGTCAGGTCAGGTAAGGTAAGGTAAGGTCAGGTCAGGTCAGGTCAGGTCAGGTCAGGTCAGGTCAAGTCGTGTCAGGTCAGGTCAGGATATGGTGTATATATCTATATATATATATATATATATATCTATAAATCTATATCTATCGATATATATATATATATATATATATATATATATATATATACATATATATATATATATATATATATATATATATATATATATATATATAACTATGATTTAATATTTCAAAAAAATTTAAACTTCGCTTTATATAATTTTTTTGAGCATATCAAAAGGCTGAAAGGCGGAAGTAAATTGCTATTAATAAAACACTAACATCTCCTATAATAATCAACCATGCGAAACCATAAACATTCTTTGGCGTTGCTTGAGGCAACTTTTTTTCCTCACGGGTTGTGTCTTTTTTTTTAAAGCAAACCACGATAAAGCTTCTATTTTAAGTGCTTGTAATGGTTAAAGTACATATATAATGTCACAAGAAAACTTCAAACACTGATTGCTAAAGCTTTCATAATTTACAGCAGTGTAGATTGTACGGCTTAATATTTTACTGCTATGAGTTTCGTTCACAGCTCGGTGGTTGAATTATGTCTGTTCTTAAACTCTGTTTTAGATAAGCACATATCAACTTTCTCTACACAGTAGTAACCGCCGTAGCTGTGTAAACATTATATAAAATGTGCTTGCTTAAACGTGACCAGGATTGTGCTATTTGGTACCCAGCCTTGAAGGCGCGTTATTGAATACATGCTGAATGAAATATCTTTAATCTGATCTGTTCACGGTGTGTTGTGAAGCGGTGTCGCTGCGCCGGTATTTTAGCGTTACGTTTCGAAATACACAACAGGATTTAAGAATTCAATTTCTTAGATCGTAGTTGACAAAACCACCCACGTATAAACCTTTCACAATTAAAAAATATTTTTTTTTGTTTTGAGCCGAGTTATAAATGTGATTTCAATCGTTTGTCTTTGATATACGCACTCATTTTTATTAAAATAAGTAAAAGGCAAATTGATTGTTACATATTTGTGCTATTAATTTAAGATCAATAACAGCTTTTTAAATATATTTAACCATCATTCCGCACAATACAACAATAATTCATTTTCTAATACTACATTGTCGAATGCAAAAAGTATTTCCCCATACATTTCTCTCTTACAATCTCTCTTTTCACATAAGTCAAATACCTCAATAATTTACGGACACCCCAAGGTACACTACATGACACGTTTTATAAATACCCTAACCAATGCATATATTAGGGAATGTAGGATACACGCATATTTTTGTAGTTTTATTTTTGGATTTAGAAATAGTATAATTTTTCGAGCTTATGTAATGTGACATTATATAAATTACACCTGCGTCAGTCAGTCTGTATTATTCAGATACACTTAACTATAGCTCTAAACGTTGTGTATAGAGATGGTATCGGTTTACAATAAAAACACGCCACACTTGGACCGAGATAATGTATAGAGTGTTCACCGCACGCAACACTGAATTTATTGGTTAAAAAATGCACACTCTACCAGGAAGTAATATTCAATTGAACTTTGGGACACATATGTTGACATTTCTGGATTTCGACAACTTGTTTTTACACGGTGTTCAACGAATAGTATGATATAGTAGCTTACTAAGTGAAATTTATTTTGTTTTTAAAATAATTATTACATTTATCTATTGATAGGGTAAGTATATGTAATTATAAACTGTTATTTAGGTATGAATATCTACATAGGATCTAATTTAAAAAAAAAAAAGATAATCCTGCTCTTCAAGTTAATAATAATGCTGGGTTTAAGTATTATTACATGTTTATTAATGTATAAATGTATTTGCTCTTTTTCACCTTCTTCACATTTTTACCACTCTATTTACCACCCTTTTAGTTACCCCTTGTGCGTTAGCCTCGCTAAATGATAGGACTATGGATATGGACAATTGTTCAGGATACGGTTACAGATTGGGAGTGGGATAAGAAAGTAATTAAAATGATTAGGTGTATTGTAAAAAGGGTAAATCTTACCGGCAGGTAAAGCCCAAGGTGGTTAATAGCCAGGGCGTGTGATGGCTCGTCTACTACGGATGGGGGCGGGGCTAGGGGTAATGTCCTCGACACGTTTTAATGTATATTAAATTAGCTATGTGCGGACATTTGGGAAACCTCACTCGTTGCTCTTGTATTTGTCTAACGCTTTATAATTTGCACTGCTTGAGTAACAACACTTTAAAAACTAAGAATTTTTTAGACCAATATACCTGTTTATGTGTTTTTATATACTAATATTTCCTTCTTTATATGTTAAAGGAATGGATTGCACGATATTTCTCTCAGCATTGTTATTTCTCAGTACAGTAAATATTTCGAGAGGAGGTATGTGATTTTTATTTTCAATTTAATTATAAATTCTATATACGAGTGAATAGTTAAATTCTCATACACAGATAGATCAATTGTTCGAGTGAATAGTTAAATTCTCATACACAGATAGATCACTTGTTCGAGTGAATAGTTAAATTCTCATACACAGATAGATCAATTGTTCGATACGTTGGTTTAGTTGTATCGTCTGGACAAGATTTGTAATTGAAATTTTTTACTTGTGATAATTGAATAAAAGATTTGCACGTATCAGAAATGAGATAAAAATAAATAAGATAACTCCTTGACATATGCTATTACCAACATGATACGAAAACATCGACATATGATGAAGCAACCCGGACTCCTACTCTGTTTACCGGATTGCAAGGTTGCCCACTTAGTGTGTCGCTATTGTTGGTTCAGGTGCTGATAAATCTAATAGCCCTGTTTAGAGAGGCTATACCGTAATCACATTATTTATTACTTGTAAGTCGAGTTAGCGAGAACGAATATATTTCTCCCCTGCATTTATAATATGTGCCAATTCCCTAGATATATTTACTAGAACATAATAAAGTGAACTAACACATTTTCTGACCTGACACACTAATTCTAGACACCAGAGTTTCTTCCAGGCATCTCTTCGGGGGTACCCCCCCCCTTCCCACGGAGAAAAATGTCTGAAAGAAAAACTGCTAGCAACTTTTTCGCATACATACTACCATTTTAATATTATGCAGTCTATTTGAAGTGGTCGTCCACTGTTTGACCCTAGCAAAAAATATACCATAATTATCTTTAGTAAATAGTTACATATCTCCTTTAATTTCTGCTCACAATTAGCTATTGTATTATGGTGACTGTACCAAATCATTTTGTTGAATTTGATATCCAAGTGTTAAATTGTATGATTACACAAATAGAACCCGTGCATCTATGTGCACTAGACAAAATATACATATGAATATGTTATACCTAATTATTTTACAAAAGTCAAAACGAAAGAAAATTACAAGACAAAAACGCTAACTAAAGAAAACGGATGGGTTATGTGTTTCTTTTACTAATAATTACGAGCTGACCCGCACCGTAAGCATACGCCGCTAATTAGTTGTTTTATTTGCTACTTTTCAGTAATTCGTAGTTTGTGAATTCGACATTATCCTCTCTTCCCTCTTCTTTCCACCCTCCACCCCCCCCCCCCTCCGTAAAAGCGGTTGTCTGTGACGTCAGTTTACAGACGACAATGAAATAATCCAGGAGAACTTGGTTTAAAATTGTTTAAAAGCAAAAGTATTTGCCCCTAACAGTCGTCACATTGTAAACATTCGGGTTGAACCACAACTCACCAGATTGGTGGGGTGGGGGTGGTAGCGATATGCCAAGAGAGCGGGTAGGAACTGATAAGCCTTTACGTGGTGGCGTCTCGTTTAGTCCCCATGTAGAGAATTATATATACGAGCCGACCCGCGGCATATCATACTCAGCTATTTCGTTGTTTTATTTTCTACTTTTCAGTAATTCATAATTTGTGAATTCGACAGTACCAATGCTGCCACTGAAAATATTTGCTTTAAAACACTATCAGTAGGTCGTTAAGGACGATACTACCCCCACCCTCCTTACCCATAACCCCTTACCCCCCTCCCCCCCTTCGTGAAAGCAGCCTCCTCTTAGTTACCTCCCCTAAGTTTAAAATCATTTCAAACTAAATTATCTGCCCCTAATACGATTGTAAACATTTAGCGTGAACCACAGCTCACCAGAGCATGTGGGGATAGGGGTGGTATCGATGTGCCTAGAGAGGAAGAGAGTGGACTGCTAGGCGCGCTTACAGCTTGGTGTTTTCTATGGTCTACAAGAAGAGAATTACATATACAGATAGAAGATAGATATTGTATCTATACATGGTTACATAAAAAAAAATTACTAGAACGAAATACATTATAAACTTTACGCTACCTTAATCAATTGTTCTTCATTTTTAATTTTAGTGTTGGAAGGGATCCCCTCCAGCACAATTAAGTATATGTGTCAACTGGTTGTGCGCCATTGAGGCAAATGGCTCTGATTTCTGCCTGCTTTTCTTTTTGGATTTGCCAACCAAGAACACACTAACGAACCTCATCTGCACGAGGGTTCGAACACGATACATTTCGGTTTAGCAGCCATGAGTTTTACCGACTCGACCACGCGGACCACTAAACAATGTTTAATCTTTAAAATAAAAATTATGAAAAACAAAATTATGTCATTTAAAAAGATAATAAAACAAGAACATACATTTTCTTCAAAATAGATACAGTTTGTTTTATAAAAAAGTTTAACAAATTATTGATTGGAATAAAGAAATGAAACTTTAAAGATAATAGAGGATAAAGAGACAGTTGCGGAACGAAAATACAAAAACAATAAAACTTGTTTTATAACTATTACAATAGTAGGCACTAAGGCCTTAGTCAAATTGGCCTACTATAACAATATTTGTTTACAATATTTTACTTAAATAGCATTTAGGCAGAATTTAAATGATTGTGATAAACACAGCAGAAAAGATAATGTAATAAGGTAATAAGAAGTGATACGTCTCGACAAAACTCGTCCGAATGTTAAGAATAGAGAGAGAGAAGGGAAACGAATACAGGACGAAGCTAGTTGTGAAAAAGACAATAAATACAACTATTTCAGACATGAATTACAACAGAAAAAGCCAGAGATTTTTAAAAAATTATAAGATTTGATGTTTTTAGTGTGTGACGCTGATTGGTTTGGCTCCAGCTGTCAGTTCAAATGTCACTGTGTCAACAACCAATGTGATGTTAAAGGAAAGTGTACAGGAGGGTCTACATGTGACAGAGGATGGTTTGGTCCTCTATGTCAATATCGTGAGTAGTAAAGTTATTTACAAAAACGTTTTTTATTCAGATGAAATTAAATTCCAACAATGTAACTACATTTTTATTATCAAACAGAGGACCTGACAACAGTGCAGACAGGAACGACAACATCAAACACCATATTAACAGATGGCAATGACGCGACGTGTGCAAGTGTGCAAACATTTAACGTGTCGTGGGATATTTCTTATGAAGTTACGTGGCTGAGGGTTGTCCTGAATGGAGCTGGTTAGTCAAATGTAAAAATGTATTTGTAAGAAAAAGGTCAAAGTAAAACGAAACAAATATATGAAACTATACAATATTCATTTTAAAAAATAGTATCGCTCTTTCTCTCTCTCTCTCTCTCTCTCTCTCTCTCTCTCTCTCTCTCTCTCTCTCTATATATATATATATATATATATATATATATATATATATGTATATATATATATATATATATATATATAAATATATATATTCTTAAATTAAGAAAGAATTATTAAAACCTAGAAAATAAAACAACAATAAAAATGTTTTATATTATGTATTGAAAATGAGAAAATAATGAATTAAGCAAAAAAAAAATAATACTCTTGACAAACTAAATTACTTTTTAACATAAAAAGTATTATTATTGCTATAATGTTTGGATATCTTTGTTGTGCCAATGTAACGTTTACCTATCTACCAGCCAGATAGATGGTGAACGTCCCCGGATTCTTTTTTCGGGGTTATATGCAAATGACTTAAAGCCTAAATGAATGAACACTAACTAAACAACACACTAGGGCTCGATCTCGATGTCTAGGGAAAACTAGTGATACTATTGAAGTTAACAACTCATTCAATCTGCATACAACCTTTAATAAGCGAACACAGTTGTGGCAGAACACTAGGTTAAACGAGATAAAATATTTAATTTAGAAAATAACAAAACCCAACTTACAAAGCGTAAGAAAAAATACTATCACAGATTTTAACACTGTATAAAAATAGCCACAGGTCACACAACACTGCTATAGCTTCAAGAATCACTTGGCGACAAGTAATATTATGCTAGAATACTAAAACAGCTTAAGAAAGCATAGCACACTCAGGACTTAAGTTCTCTCACGTTCAAATGGTCAGAATCTATTGCCGGACAAAATGGACGGCCTGGTCTTAATAGACCGTTTGATCAAGGTAGACTGCCTCGTGTTGCGTGTGTGCAATCCAGTTAAAGACTTATGCAACAGGGGAGGTTATCCTCAACTCATGTAGCCATTGGTTGGGATGGTCATCTGATCAGAATTAATCAATCAGATCTTGATGGAAAATTTCTGGGTCCTAGACACCCTTAATAAGACAGTGGAAAAACCCCGGTAGTTGCACCATCAATCCATATAAGGTACTATACAATGTCAAACTAAGAATGGAACATGACTAGACCTAAGTAGGTCACACCAAGTTTGTTGAGTTCAGTGTTTATTAGTTAGTCCATAGGTTTCTGTTTGGGTAAATTTATCTAAAATCATAATCAATCTATTGGTATTTCAACTTTATTGATAGTTAATGTTACTTATATCAAAACCAAACTTTACTTTATGTGGATATGTTCGATAGGCTGTGTACCTTCACATTTACTTGTCTATAAAATACTGTATTGTCAAAATTAATGTATCTTTCAGACTCGCCTCAAAATATCCAAGTTAATTTAAAAAGCAGCAGTGGATCTATCGTTGCCTGCGCTGGTCAGACACCCATTAGAGTATATGCTCAAGTCACTGATATCTTCTGTTCTAACAATATTACGTCCTCACAAGTTCTCGTCGACTTTAAAGCAAATAAAAATGTTTGCTCTGTTTATATAAGTGGAGGTAAAGATTTGCTTGCTTAATTTAGTTCAACAAGTACCAACATTACCAAACACCACACATTTAAGTTTCTTGGATTCTTCTTAGTATGAAATTTACTTGGTTATCTAGACGGTTATTTCAGATGTATCTGAATGTTTAGTTGATATCCATATTATGGTCATATTTAAATTTAAACAGAATAACACATGATTTAAAAAAAAAACCAACCACCAAAATAATGTGAGATCTTGCGCCGCCAATTACTGTTTGTATAAAGATTATTATAAACAAGCTAAAACCCTCAGCTATATTCCACTCGTTTTCCTAGAGTACACTTTACATCTGTTTAAATGATCGTTTTTATAGAACTGTAAGAGACGGCGTGGCCTAGTGGTAGGGTGCTGGAATGCTAATCTGATAGTCTCGAATTCGAATCTGTGCTAAGTCAGCAGCAGAATGTATCTGAGTACACCCAGCTCTAATGGGTACTCATCAAACGTTGGGGGAAATAAAGACATGTAACAGAGACACAAGAGAACCCTACTCCAATTACCCACTGGAACATCAGGCTCGAAAAGGGAACTTTAATTTCTTTGACGATATACATGTGAATAAATTAAAAGCATGCGCAACATAACTAGACTTGTGCAAGCGGTGGACAGGGGGGGGGGGGGTCGGTTCCATGTTGAAATATGCGGCTTACATTGTATGTACAAATGCTTACACATTTAAAAGAAACCAACTATTAAACTTGCACAATACTTACATTAAATCAGAAATGCTTAAACAAAAAACAACAGTTTTACCTGGTTTATTTAATTAATGTGAAACGTTTAGTACACTTCATGACCCCACCCCCCCCCTACCCCCACTGATCTCATAACATATCACAAAAGTTGCTCATTTTTATTGAGTCGGGTTAAAGTAAATGGAGAAAACAAGTTAATCAAAAGTCTAGTGACAATTTAAGCGCAATTTCCTTATGTTATCCATAACAATTTTAAATCGAGATAAATCATATATTCAGCAAATAAATAAAGCAACACAAGTAGTTTTAATAATTCAAAACAAAATAGAAAAAATATTTATTAACGAGATTTTAAAAAAAATGGCGGACGTGTAGGGAGTATTTAGTGTCGCGCTCTCTATATTGTTCTATAGTACTGTAGTGTATTATGTATAATGTAATTTTTAAAAAAAAATGTGTGACCGAACGGAAGGATATTTTTGAAAACTTTCTTCGGCAATATTGTTCTAAATTATGGCAGGAATCGATTGGTAAATGTTTCAAGTCGCTAAGAGGACTGGTTGCCGAGATATGGGCCAAAAACTGCATTTTGTTTCGAGGTTTTTTGGCTTTTCCGTGAAATCTAGGAAGGAATTCCGGGAATTTTTTTGGCCCACAATCATCCTCTGAACTTGCTTAACATATTTGCTTTTGGAACTAGTCCTCGATATTGCTTCGTTGAAGAGGAGATACGACTTAGATACGACTTAAAGCTGCGGACACACATCCAGAAATGACTAGTTAATAATCGCAATTGTCCAGTATGGAAATTGCGAGAAAAAATGATTTTTTAAAATTCTCTCTTCGAGACTGCGTCTCCTTTCGAAGAAAAAGGTAAAATAAATATAAAATAAAACATCTCTTTGTCATAGTACCCACACCAGGATCAGGTCCTTTACATTACACATATAGATACCATGAATAATGACCTGTTTAGTTTGGTTTAAGAATCCTGAGCAATACCGTACACATGTTTTAAATCAGTTATCACCCCTATTCATTACGAGTTTCAAGTCCACATGGTCCTGACGCCCTGCCCTTCAAATCTAATTATAGTCAAATGTGACAACTTATAAACACTTGTTACATTACATGTGCATATTTAAGGTCGCAATCTGGCTCTAAAACAACCCACCTGGCAGTCAAGTAACTACTCTGATTATAAAGGAACATTTTATTCAACAAAAGCTGTAGATGGGAATACAAACACTGACTTTTATAATGGAAACTCGTGCAGTCACACTGAATCAAACTCAGCTGGTTCTTGGATGGTCAATTTTACACAGCCACGACTCATCAACAGATATGTGATTTATAATAGAGGTATGATGAATTTAATGTTACATATTATTATTATTATTATTATATAAAGCAGTGATGTACAAAAAATGTTTACATTACACAAAAAAGCTACTAACCTCGGATGTATTTGTTTTATAACAGATAGTAACCAAGAACGGCTCAAAGGGTTCAACTTGACAAGCTATAGTTCAGCTAATAGACAGATATTCACTTTTAAGGATACAAGTTCTAAGAACGACGTCCTCGTTTACAATGTTACCACAGCTACATCATCAACACCCGTTTCTTATGTTATTATAAGTGTTGGAGGCATTCTAACACTGTGTGAGGTGGAGACATATGGCGGTAAGTATCAACTAACAAAAATAATTATGTGACAGTGTGGTTCTGAGACCACAAACTGAGGCTACTATTTTATAGGCCAAATAGACATTTCACAATTCGTATTAGTATGAATTTACCAACATTTATACCTGATGAGTAAGTGTGAGACTGACGAAATATCTCAAAACTTCTTATTCCCGAATACGTCCTGTTTTTGTTTGGGATCGGGGAAGGGGCAGTAAACGTGTTTTTATTTTTAATAATATTAATTTGTTTTATGTTTTTGTTTTTTGTTTGTTTTGAACATGTGTAGTACGTGTTAGCTTTCTAATGTGAAAAAAAAATATTTCGCGTAAACCAACTGAGATTTTATGCATTGAATTTTCTAGAATATTACTGTACAAGTAAGACATTTGGACTTGAATGTGCCAATACCTGCAACTGTAACAACCCAACTGAGACTTGTTTTGTAGCTACAGGTGGATGTCGGTCTGGTTGTCCTACAGGTTATGAAGGTGACGGATGTGCAGAAGGTAAGAGTCATTATATGTAGCGTTATACGAGAATAGTAAATGTATTTTTTTTTCTAAATTAGTAACTGCCGATTATCATGTAGCATCAGTCTTAGGGTGATAGCTTATGCCTGTTACTGAATCTCAAACAATCCGTTAACCTAAGTGATGTTTTATGAAATAGCGCTGTAGAGTGGTATCTCAAGATATGGGTTCACCTGGTTCCGTAACATTGATCGTATGTCAAATATCTCCTATTTCAAAGACATTTTCTCCGTAGACATGAATTAAAATGCCGTTAATCCATTTCTGCCAACAAAAATGCCAACCTAGTTTTTAATACGTTTTTACAAGCTTTTATTTAACTCACTTCCTCTGTCTGTCGTCAGTCGTCAGTCTGTCTAGATCGAAATTCCCGAGCGAAATTTCGGACACTTCTATCTGACAGATTTGTTCCAACGTTGGCACGTGGGTCAAGACATGAACACAATGTAACATGACATTCTATTTGACTTATTTAGTTGCCTGATACATTTTTTTTTATGAATTAATAAAAAATTTGACCAAATTAGTAGGCTGTCTCATTAAAATATTCCGCACTATTAGACACGCGTCATCACGTTCAATAGGTGCGCAATGGTTTTAAGTCATGCAACTCTAGTGTAAATAACACATGTAAAGTACTAAAAAAATTCATAAAAAACTTTATAATAGCAAGCTTTTATGTAATCATGCACTAGAAAGGAGAAAATAAATTATACATTACTATTTCAATAACTATAAAAAAAGCGTGGATCTCTGCCTAAATATAAGTAAAGGTATCCAATAGAAACAAGTGAACTCTACTTCACTTGCCCCATAGACCGTCAGGTTTGAAAGGGAAACTTTACTTTTACTTTTATCCAATAGATACTAAAGTGACTCACGCTTTCCTTTATAGTTATTAAAATTGTAGTGTATAATTTATTTTCTCCTTTTTAGTGCATTTTTACATAATAGCTTGTTATTAAAACGTTTTTATGAAATATTTTTACTATCTCGTATATATGAAGTACAAAGCAAATCGAGATTTTTGAAAATCTCAACGCTTTACACCTCCTTGAGTCGAAATTTTCGCTATTTCCGATTTATCAAAAAAAAAAACGCATGTGAATTTATAGAGTACTAATAATTTTCCGCACTATTATACATATTTTGTTTTGCGTTCACTTGGTGAGCAAGTCTTTTTTGTATGAAATTCTGTTCTATCTTATAAAGTTTAAGTAATTAAAAAAGGATTAAAAATCGTGTCTGTATCCCAAGTTGCCTTCCCCTGTTGTTTTATATAAGAATATTCGTGAAAGTTTAGGGGAGATCACTCCATGTTTATTTAATAAGAAAAGCACGTAGTGTTTTACGCAGAAATAGACTAAAGTATCACTTCCAGAAACAGGAAATACTTTATACTTTTATGAAAACATGCGTTCATTGTTATACTAACATATGAACTTTTGTTTGTTTACCGAAAAAAGGTAATCAATTTATTCGCTTGAGAAACTGAACTAGGGTTAAAAACTAATTCCAGCTACTGGAAATTGTTCAAAAGTTAAAACAGAACTTCAAATTTAATATTATTCGTTATCATAACTAAAACGGTAATAAAGTTATCGTGTTCATTGACAAAAAGATAGAAGCGCAGACACACATACATACAGACGGGTCTACGACAAATTCCCGAAAGACACTTGCCCGAATGCCGTTTGCCCGAAGGCCGATTTCCCGAATGGACACTTGCCCGAATGCGACAAATGCCCGAATGGACACTTGCCCGAATGCGACAAACGCCCGAATGGACACTTGCCCGAATGCGACAAAAAAATGCCCGAATGGACACTTGCCAGAATGCGACAAATGCCTGAATGGACACTTGCCCGAATGGGACATATGCCCGAATGGACACTTGCCCGAATGCGACAAATGCCCGAATGCCACTTGCCCGAAGGCCGTTTGGCCGAAAAATGTTAACATTATATATTACTAAATAATCATTCATAATCAATTTAAATTTAAAATGTTGGTAAACAAAACACATCTAAGTAAAACAAAAGTGAAAAAAAAAATTATATATTACCACTCAGATAATTTAAATTAATTTGTATTTGGTATTTAAAAAGTGTAGAAACATACTTTCTCTTCCATATATGAAATTAGAAAAAAATACAATTTTCATTCATCTCCGGATTTTAAAATTCGTTTTGCTTTCTTTATTAAGTAATCGCTTCAACACATTGTCTTAACAAGGTGCATTAAATGGTGATCAAATGTTTAGTTTTTAAATTCGCCACCTAGACCTCGCCTCATTCTTTTTTTAAATGATCACCACACAAGTTAAGCACAACAAGATAAACAAACAAACGCGCCTCTGTTCAGTGTTGCGAGACGCCGCGCCGCCTACGCCGTGTCATAAAAGCTATATAACCACCGCAACACGTCGGCTAAGCAAGTTGTTCAAAACAAACATCAAAAGAATGTTAGAACACCGCCGCCAACATCACCTTACATTTATTAAAGAACAAAGTTTTTCTTACAGCACTTTTTCAGTTTTGAAAAAAAACAATAAAAGCAATATTTAAAAATATAAACAACTTTGTTTATAATTGTGTTTATAATCAAAATTCAAACTTAAACTGATTAAAGAATGTCTATTTGGAAATATTATTTATTATCTAATATTAACATTTTTCGGGCAAACGGCCTTCGGGCAAGTGGCATTCGGGCATTTGTCGCATTCGGGCAAGTGTCCATTCGGGCATTTGTCCCATTCGGGCAAGTGTCCATTCGGGCATTTGTCGCATTCGGGCAAGTGTCCATTCGGGCATTTGTCGCATTCGGGCAAGTGTCCATTCGGGAAATCGGCCTTCGGGCAAACGGCATTCGGGCATTTGTCGCATTCGGGCAAGTGTCTTTCGGGAAAACGTCCGGCTCCCCATACAGACATACAGAAACAATTAACAAACTTATTTTCCCACTCAGGGACGTGTAAAACATCGCAATTTATTGAAATCTCCATTTGAACATTTCGATTTCTATTTATTGTACAATTACACTCCTTCTTCTATACTTCGTATACGAGAAAGTAAAAATATCATTCATTTTATACACATTGTCAGAATTGTACGCAAAAATACAATAGTCTATTTTTCAAATACAATGAAACATACGTTGCTTTTTAAATAGATTGGTTATTTTTTGCAAAGTTATGCCTCAAGGTCCCTTTCCGACTAGTAAATTTGACATCACATTTTTTGTCAAAAACTTAGAACTTTGTGCCTGTTTTCAATTATTACAATTACGTACAGTTTATAGTAAGTTAAAATCATTTATTTTGTCGTTGATGGTTTTAATCTGAACATTTTCGCTGAAACCACATTTAAAAAAAATAATCGGCGTATTTCTTCTGATTTCTTTTAAATTGTATGTATATTTCTTTTGTAGCTGTTTTTTTCTTATCATTTTTTTGTTCTTTTGGACAATTGTTTACTACTCCTTCAAGTACTGCACATATTTTGCTCTGTGTCTATTGTTGGTTTGGCCATACGAGGAGGAGATCATCTGCGAAATTAAAATCTTTGACTTCGTGGGTCGGTCTCTATTGGAAACTGTTGATAGGTTTTTAATAGTTTTTTTCTTTTAATTTGTCTGAAAATTGGCCAATGTAGATCATTAGGTATTTTGAATTGCGTTATTGCCTTTCCATTGTATATGTGCTATAATATTAACTTGGGCTATCTTTAGTATCCAGAATGCAATAGCTACTTTCAGCGTTATACAATGTTTATTTGACATCGATCTGTTGTATGAAAAGTACGAGCTGCACGCTTATGTTTTATGTATTTCATAAGAGATTTAGTAGCGTTTTAAGTTCAATTAAGGGTCAAGATGTATTTTCTTTTGCTTTTCCTTCATCAAACAAATATATTTTCATTGGTTGTCTCACTGCTGCCTAAATTTGATCTGATGTGTGTTTTATTAACTTATACTTCTCTGTTTTTATCAACTGAAGGGTAGTTAGCCTTGGCATTGTTATCAGTGACCCGTTTATCGGGAGTTACATGAACATCTGAGGTGATCTTCATTGTTTACTAAATTAACCAGGCATAAAATCACCACACATTTTACCCATTCCAAGAATTTCTATAGTTTGTTTCTATAGTCCATGGTGAGTAAGTGATTCCTGAATTGGATTCAATTATTTTAGAAAACCTAGTATTCTTAATTTAAAAGAAAGACAACTGAGATAACAAAAAACATATTAATCATTGATAGAGAGTCAACTTAAACATACTTTCTAGCAAGAAGCTGATATCTGTAGACCTTTTAGCTAGTAGTTCCTCACGGTACGGCCAGAACTGTACGCAGACGTACAGCAGCACGTGTCTGAACCAACAATGTAACAATGTCAATGGTACTTGTAGCAGCTGTGTATCTGGGTACAAAGGGACGTTTTGTGAACGAGATAATGGTTTATCTTTTAACTTGTTTCCGTCATCGGGGGGAATAATATGCTTATCGAAAAACCTGTCAGGTAAAACATATCACCAATAGTCATGCAACTATCATCGACTTTAATCATGTATGCCGTATACTGTCGTTTTGATCTCTTCTATTGGACCGATGGATAACCATATACATGCGCGTGTGGTATTTCCAGAAATCAAATTGTTCATTTCAGTGCTCGCCTAAATATTAATTTTTAGAATCGACAGAAAATGTTCGAGTAAGAACGATTGAGCATATACAATAAACATAGACAAGCTACCGCAGAGTGACACTTGGCAAACGTTCATTGATATTGTAACATATATGTATAAATACACAGACACTAAAAAATTGTTCTAACAGTAGCTGTATTAATTAAAATACAATGTGACCTTTCGGTATCTCAATGTAGATTTTTGATGTCTAACAGCATGTGATGCCACATATTACGGCTTAAACTGTACACAGAAATGTAGCTCTAACTGCAGAGAACAGCTCTGTAATAACGTCAATGGTAACTGTTACAACTGTTATAATGGGAAACAAGGGGCGCTGTGTGATCAAGGTGAGGACAACTAATATATCAACAAACATGTTCATGTTAATAAAAATTTGTAACAGGGTCTTATATAAACAAAAAAATGTGATCAACAGTGATTAGTTATCAAAATTGTACAAACATCGAGGGTAAAATAAATCTAAGATGCCAATATAGAGTTTGCTATTTCTGTTGCAATGGTAAACTTCTTTTAGTACTTAAAATATATGAATTTTTGTTTACTGTTTTGTAATGTACGTAATTATTATATATGTTGTCGTATAGTATTTTAACTAAATGTAAATGTATTTACTTCTGATATCTCTATATATAAAACCTTTATAAAATACCGTTATTTGCAAATAGTGTAAATTATTATGTACTGAACACTGTCAGACTGTACCGCTACATATTACGGCCAGAACTGTGCACAAAGATGTAGCACCAACTGTACAAGCCAACTGTGTAACAACGTTGATGGTACCTGTAACAGCTGTATTCCTGGGAGAAAGGGGAGGTTTTGTGACCAGGGTAAGTTGTTTAGGTAATATTTAATTATTTTCGCCATTGATACTGTTTGTGGCAAATGGTAAATTATGTTTTCTCGCAACACAAACAAACCTTGGTATACCTTACTAGAAACAGTTGTTTTCCTCTTTATAATGTTTCAGTTTAAATCTTAATCATACACATTCCTTTTTATCTCTTTTACAAAACGGATGCAGCGCTTTCTATTACACTGTATGCCATTTTAAAAAGTAATAGAAGACGTTTAAATTGTATTAATGTATATTTAAAAGAAAGTAGTGTTGACGGTTTTAAATTTCGTACAGTCTAATTAATTTAATCGTTGCAAAACATAGTATGTTGATGTTAATTGTACAACAATCTACTAACTACAATTAGACTGTGAAGCGACATATTACGGCCAGAACTGTGCACAAAGATGTAGCACCAACTGTACAAGCCAACTGTGTAACAACGTTGATGGTACCTGTAACAGCTGTATTCCTGGGAAAAAGGGAAGGTTTTGTGACCAGGGTAAGTTGTTTAGGTAATATTTAATTATTTTCGCCATTGATACTGTTTGTGGCAAATGGTAAATTATGTTTTCTCGCAACACAAACAAACCTTGGTATACTTTACTAGAAACAGTTGTTTTCTTCTTTATAATTTTTCAGTTTAAATCTTAATCATACACATTCCTTTTTTATCTCTTTTACAAAACGGATGCAGTACTAGCTATTACAATGTATGCCATTTTAAAAAGTAATAGAAGACTTTTAAATTGTATTAATGTATATTTAAAAGGAAGTAGTGTTGACGGTTTTAAATTTCGTATTGTTTAACCCATATTCTGCTAGCGTCCCACTTATGGGACGCTTGGTAAAAAAATTGCTAAAATTTATTAAATACTAGTTAAAACACAAATTATGTTTCATTGTATTTGAAAATGGCTAAACTATTGAATTTGTGTGTGTTTTGTGAAAAAAATTAATTTTGAAAAATGTTATAGTGCCGGATTTGCAGGACTTGTCAAAATGGCGGAAAAAAGAAAACATGCGCACAGGATAAAGCATATCTTCTAAAATATTAACATTTTAAGTGCAAAATACATTTGAAACTTGTAGCAGTACCATATTTCTATCTGATAAAAATTTAAAAATAACAATTTTTTTTACTACTTCGTTATATCAAGTGTACAACAAGCGTCCCGTAAGTGGGACGCTAGCAACGAATGGCCCCATGTAGATTGTTACACAAACGTCACATTTATTGGACACTAGCGAGAAACAAAGATGCAAATGTTTATGTTAAATGGTTATTTATGGTGAAACAATTGTTGACCTTGTTAACTGCTGAATTTGGGGTGTTAAGTAGTATGTATAGATATTTAATTATGACCTTGACCTATATTTATGCAGATTGTTACACAAACGTCACATTTATTGGACACTAGCGTGAAACACAGATGCAAATATTTATGTTAAATGGTTATTTATGGTGAAACAATTGTTGACTTTGTTAACTGTTGACTTTGGGGTGTTAAGTAGTATTTATAGATATTTAATTATGACCTTGAGCTATATTTTCTTATATATTATTTTATTAGAAAATTGCAAATATTGAAAAAATTACATTTTATTTTTAAGTTTTCAGTATTACTTCACTTACTGAAGTATTTAATACCATTGAATACAAACTAATTTAGTATTGCTGTAAATTTACTAGCGCGTGATATTAAAATTATAACAAACCAGAATAATAACAATGGCCACGATGTAGGTGAAATGATTCAGTCATGGGGGTTGGTTAACTCTCTTCATATAAAAGGGCTTAAGCTACATATAGCAGAAATGTGAATTAGCTGTGTACAGTTGTCATGCCCCAATAATATCCCCCTCCAAAGGTTACCGATACCAGCTTTACTTTGTTAACTTTTTAAGGAGATTCCTGGTGTTAGATTGGGAGCTGTTCGCATAGTGAGGTGCATACATGGATGAGAGCCATGAACACTCAATACAAGCCCCCAGAGACGGATCCGTGCCCTAGAAATAAGATGTCTGATGTCCTAATGTACGCCTGGGGGGGGGGGATAGCGAGGGTAACAAAAGAGAAGATGGCTGGATGACATCTGGGACTGGACCGGAACATCTTTTGCACTCTTTTTTCACTAAGGGCAGAGTTTCTTTCAGGCATCATTTCGGAGGAGGGGGGGGGGGGGGGCTCTGCCCCCAGAAGAAAATGGAATTTATATACAAAACTTACTTTTACCAATTGAGGTAGATTGGAGTGGTTCTATTATAACACACTGACGAGAAGCCATGCTGTTTGTATATACATTTTATTGGGCCTTCGGCTACATGATGGAAGACCGGAACAGGAAGTAACAATAGATAAATACAAGGGACATCACTCAATAACAACATTATAAATATAACTAATACAAGAAGAGTGAGTTCCCCTGACCTCACAAATCCCAATCTATTACATCCCTTTACCCTTAGTAAACACAACACATCTCTCAATAGAACAATTGACAGTATCCTATAATCACCAATTATATTGTAACATGAACACTATGGTAGATTACATCCTTACAAACAATGCACAATATGCTACAACATAATCAAGATACAAAACAATGATGTCAAAGTCCTTTTGACCTTTAAAATCATAGGTCTAACTTATTTGGGACTTTGATTGTCCTGCTTGACCTTCTCAGTGGCTTTTGATTTGGTGACTCAAGATTCTGACCATCTGGATTCTCTATCTCAGGAGGTCTAGGATTTAAATCATTAACTCCAGAATTTACATTTTCTGACTCTAGACAACTTGGTTCACTCATATCAACAGAACTTGGTTGTGGAACAAACTGAGTTGGTGTGAACTGATCAGATTTGGTGGGATTGATAGATTCACACTTATTATCTGCACAAGTTATTTTTAACTGGTCTGCATGTCTACGGACAATAAGTCCATCATTTGTTTTTACTTTATAAGACACAGGTCCTGTACATTGAACAATTTGACCTGGTATCCATTTTTCCTTTCTCCCATAATTTCTCAGATACACATTATCATTAAATCCAATTCTCTTTCAATTGATGTCTTGTCATGATTTAATGGAACTATTTTTGAATTGGCATCTGAAAGTATTATGCTATTATTCAGATCCTTAACTGACAGATTTCTTTGATTGATCAATTTTCTCAGGTAATCTGATAGTGCTTTCCTGGTAACCAAAAATACTGTTTAAAAGTAATGTCCTGGACCATATCACTTTGCAACTGTGATCCAGTATTTGAAGTGGGTGTATTAAATGGCAAAAATCTTTTTTCTTTTCTTTTGATGTTACCCTTTTAGTTTCTGTAAGTGCTAATGATGTTAGCAAAGTTGTTTGATGATCACATTCCTTCTTATTTAAAGCATTTGAAATTGCCATATCACCATAATCATTTATTAAGTTACAAGTACTTTGTTTAGGTAACTCTGACTGATAATGGACTGCATCTTCTCCATCTTTTAGACTTAATTCCATTTTTCTTACTTTATATGGCCTTAAGTCATCATTCACAGACTCTTCAGGCCAACCATTTTTACAGTACTCATATACTTTTATTAAGCACTCATCTTTTTGTGTTTCTCTTTTAATATCATTCACATTTATATTGGAGTTATCCATGATAGTGAAGAGAACAAATACATCTTCTGGTACATAGCTAAGGCTTTGGTTTTTTAAAGGTAATCTACTAAGACTATCTGCACTATTCTCAGATCCAGGTTTGTATTTCAATTCATAATTGTATGCAGCTAGTGTGATAGCCCATCTTTGAATTCCTGGTGAGGCATGCTCAGGTAGGGTTTTGTTTTCTCCAAATAAACCTAGCAATGGTTTATGATCTGTAAAGATGGTGAACTTCCTACCAAACAGAAACTTATGAAATTTCTTAACACCAAAAATGATGCCTAAGCCTTCCCTATCCAACTGAGAATAATTTTTCTCAGCCTGGTTCAAAGATCTACTGGCAAAAGCAATGGGTCTGTCACCCTTTTCATCTATGTGGGATAAGACTGCTCCTACACCATCAGGTGAAGCATCACATGTTAATATAAGTCTTTTCCCTGGGTCATAGTGAGTTAGTAAGGTGTCAGAAGACAAAGCTTCTTTTGCTGTATTAAAAGCAGCTTTTTGTTGTTTACCCCAGTGCCAAGTTGCATTTTTCTGTAGCAGCTTGTACAGTGGTGATAGTTTACCAGACAGATTCCCTATGAACTTTGCATAGTAATTTATCAAGCCCAAAAAAGCTCTTAGTTGTTGGGTATTTTCAGGTTTGGGTGCTTCTTTAATGGCTTTTGTTTTCTCAGGTTGAGGTCTGAGACCTTGCTTGCTTAATATATATCCAAGAAAACTAATTTCTGCCAGCATGAATTGACATTTATCTTTGTTTATCTTTAAACCTTTTTCACCAACTATTTTCAAGACTTTATCAAGTGTTTTAAGATGTTCAGTGTCATTCTTACCAGTTATGTACACATTGTCAAAGTAAACACAAACATTTGGAATATCCTTAAAAATACTGTCCATGACAGCTTGGAAAATTCCAGGGCTGGATGATATGCCAAAACATAGTCTTTCATATTGGTAGAGTCCTTTATGTGTGTTTATTGTCGTATAGACTTTTGAATCTGGATGCAGTTCTAGTTGAGTGTAAGCATGACTAAAGTCTAATTCAGTGAATTTGTCTCCTCCTGCCAAATTCAAAGAAATTTCCTCAATGTTAGGAATAGGGTACCTATTTAGCTCTATTTGCTTATTCAGTGTGGCTTTGTAGTCTCCACAAATTCTTACAGAACCATCCTTCTTTAACACTGGCACAATGGGCGTTGCCCAATCGGAATAGTCTACCTTCTTTATGATGCCATTAGATTCCAATCTACTTAGCTCATTTTCAATTTTATTCCTCATTGCATAAGGTGGAACTCTAGCTTTGCAGTATCTTGGATTTGTGCCTTTAATGCTTATCTTCACTGTTCTATCATTTAGTAATCCAGGATTACCAAAAACACTTTCATTTTCAGATATAACTTTATCTATTGAAGTAAGACTAGATTCTCTTGCATTGTTCAATGAACATATACTCTCCCAATTTAACTTAAGATCAACTAACCAGTTCCTACCTAGTAATGGTGGTCCATTTCCTTCAACCACAAGAAGAGGAAGTTTAACACTTTGACCATTATAACTTACATGAACCATACACTCTCCTATTACCGGAACATTGTCACCAGTGTATGTTGTTAGACACCTGTGACATGGTTGTAGAGGCACTGATCCTCCTGTGACAGCGTCAAAGTCCTTCTTTGTGATGACTGTTAGAGATGCTCCAGTGTCAAGTTGGAAGCTGATGCTCTTACCGTTGATATAAACTAGTACATTGAAGGGAGCATGACTTATTGATTTCACAGAGAATAGGTTGAAATCCGGCTGCAAATCAGTTTGAGCATTTTAACAGGTAGAGTGGTTCATTGGTTGGGTTAGGTAGTCTTGGTGAGAGTTAACATAGTGCTGCCTTTGGTTGCGGTACTGTCTTGACTGGCTAGATTTAGCAACAGACGAAGACTTTGCAAAGCAGGCCTTGGCAATGTGACCTTGCTTACTGCACTTATAACAAGTTGCAGACTTGAACTTGCACCGATGAGATGCATGGGGACCTTTGCATCGATGACATTTTTGATAATTATTATTAGATTTAGATCTAGGATTTGAACGTGCAGGCTGTTTAGCATAAGTTGGAATGCTCTGATGGGGTTGGTGTTTGTTGACTAACCTGCTGTTTACTGCATGGATCTCTGAGGGTGCTAGAGATCTCGCCGCATCGGATGACTGCTGGAATGAAGTCGCAAGTTGTATTGCTTTTTCTAATGTTAGATCTGACTCGAGCAGCAACTTTCTTTGAACATCAGGGCTGTTTACACCTGTCACAAACTTTTCACATAGTCTGTCAGACAGCGTGTCTCCTAATTCACAGAATCTACTTAAGTGACGTAAAGCAGCAACATATTCTGATATTGACTCGTTTGGTTGACGAGTCCTACCGTCAAATCTAGCTCTACATAGAAACTTTGATGGTACAGGCGCATGGTGGTCTGTTAGCAATTTGCTCAGCTCGTTAAAGCTCTTGGTAGTTAGACTAGCTGGTGCGCATAAGTCCTTTAGTAGCCTAAATTGTTGAGGCCCTATGATCAAATTCTTTTATTTGGCCATACAGCGCCATTATTCTAGAAATACTTAGCCAATATGCTCTAGCAAACCTCTTTTTGAGTAATTAGGTGCTCTTTCTAGTGGATCATTTATCTTCGTCGCCAGTTGAGGTAGATTGGAGTGGTTCTATTATAACACACTGACGAGAAGCCATGCTGTTTGTATATACATTTTATTGGGCCTTCGGCTACATGATGGAAGACCGGAACAGGAAGTAACAATAGATAAATACAAGGGACATCACTCAATAACAACATTATAAATATAACTAATACAAGAAGAGTGAGTTCCCCTGACCTCACAAATCCCAATCTATTACACCAATGTCCACCCTTCCCCTGAAATTTAAGTCCCCACCCCTGAAAATTTCAAGTACGCCCCCCCAAAAAAATCAATTATTTATATTTAATTATATTACAGTTTCGATGAATAATAACAATATTTGTGATCATGTGTGTATAATTAGATGTACTAGTCACAGCTTTACTTATTTCCAAGTGTTGTTCACTTTGATGGATGCTAGATTGAAAGAAAACTAGACTTTTGAACATAATTTCTGCATTTTAGACCATGGTATGGCTAACCCAATTGATCATTATCAGTATTTTTAGCTGTCCTAAACAATTAAATCATTGGTCTAACAATACAAAATCAGTACACAGCTTAATTTTCGCGTGATTAGCCATATTTCGTGAAAAATGATTTTATTTTTCAATAAATGTACATGGGGCCGTTCGTTACTAGCGTCCCATTTATGGGACGTTTTTTTAAAAAAATCGATATTTAAAAAAGTATTGATTTAAAAAAAAAATCCATAGTCATTCCTTCATTCAGTGCCCAAAAGCTAAACCATATCAAAAAATTATAAAAATTTGAGACCTTGGGATGATATGGGTTAATTAATTAAATCGTTGAAAAACATAGTATGTAGATATTAATTGTACAACAATCTACTAACTACAATCAGACTGTGAAGCAACATATCACGGTCAGAACTGTGCACAAAGATGTAGCACCAATTGTACAAACCAACTGTGTAACAACGTTGATGGTACCTGTAACAGCTGTATTCCTGGGAAAAAGGGAAGGTTTTGTGACCAGGGTAAGTTGTTTAGGTAATATTTAATTATTTTCGCTATTGTTACTGTTTGGGGCAAATGGTAAACATGTTTTCTCGCAACACAACCAAACCTTGGTATACCTTACTAGAAACAGTTGTTTTCTTCTTTATATTGTTTCAGTTTAAATCTTAATCATACACACTCCTTTTTTTATCTCTTTTACAAAACGGATGCAGTACTATCTTTTACACTGTATGCCATTCTAAAAAGTAATAGAAGACTTTTAAATTGTATTAATGTATATTTAAAAGAAAGTAGTGTTGACGGTTTTAAATTTCGTATTGTTTGTCTAATTAATTAAATCGATGAAAAACATAGTATGTTGATATTAATTGTACAACAATCTACTAACTACAATCAGACTGTGCAGCGACATATCACGGTCAGAACTGTGCACACAGATGCAGCACCAACTGTACAAGCCAACTGTGTAACAACGTTGATGGTACCTGCAACAGCTGTATTCCTGGGAAAAGAGGGCGTTTCTGTGACCAAGGTGAGAAACACCAATAGTAACTTAAAAAGTTTAGAAGTCAACTTGTTGTAGTCCTCGTTTTTTTTCTCTCACTTACATGTGTCTGCGTATGTTTTTGTTTGTGTTTAGAGTGACAAACAAAGGCGTAAAATGGTATAGGATAGGCTATTGACTCTTAGTCTGTAGTTTATAATTGGTTTATTATTTGCCGTGAAAGTTTTCATGAAATCCTTGATATTAGACACCTTAAATTCCACCAGCAATAGAATTGATGCTGCTGGGTAACCAACGCTACTAAATGTTAGGTTGTAAGTACTTTTTTTTAAATCTTCCGTAAAGAAGAATACATAGCACATGAATATATATCTATATATATGATTCTCTTCTTGGAGACTTTAGAAAACAACAAGATGTAAGCGCGACTAGCCGCCCCCTCTCTTCCTCTCTAGGCACATCCTACCACCCACACCTCCTAATGGTCTGGTGAGCTGTGGTTCACGCTAAATGTTTACAATCATAGAGCCGGGTTTAGTGACGGCTATTAGGGGCAGATAATTTAGTTTGAAACTATTTTAAACCCAGGGGAGGTAACTAAGAGGAGGCTGCTTTCGCGGGGGGGGGGGGGTTATCGTCCTTAACGAGCTACTGATAGTGTTTTAAAGCAAATATTTTCAGTGGCAGCATTCATCATCATCATCACTCCTTTGTGGCCCCTGGGGAGCAAAGGGCTGCAACCACACATCTCCAGCGGACTCGGCAGCATTGGTACTGTCGAATTCACAAATTATAAATTACTAGAAAATTAGAAAATAAAACAACTAAATAGCGGTGTATGATACGCCGCGGGTAGGCTCGTATATATATAATTCTCTTCTTGGAGACCATAGAAAACACCAAGCTGTAAGCGCGCCTAGCAGCCCCCTCTCTTTCTCTATAGGCATATCCCCACCACCCCCACATGGACTGGTGAGCTGTGGTTCACGCTAAATGTTTACAATCGTAGAGCCGGGTTTAGTGACGGCTATTAGGGGCAGATAATTTAGTTTGAAACGATTTTAAACTTATGTGAGGTAACTTAGAGAAGGCTGCTTTCACGTGGGGGGGGGGGGGGTGTAGTGTAGGGTTTGGTAGGGGAAAATGAGGGTGGGGGGGGGGGGGTTATCGACCTTACCGACCTACTGATATTTTCAGTGGCAGCATTGATACTGTCGAATTAACAAATAATGAATTACTGCAAAGGTGAAAATAAAACAACAAAATAGCGGCGTATGATACGTTGCGGGTCTGCTCGTTATGAATAATCTGTTACACACATTTACGCTTGAGCTGATCTTAACGTCAGTCACCGCAGTAAACAGCACATGAAGTTAGAAACATTTTCACCCTTGGCGATCGATGTATGAATGATGCCTATCAAACACATATAATGGATATTATTTTTTTCTCAAAGAGCACGTGACGCTTACTGTAAGTAGGATGTTTTCCTCTGACATGCATATTCATTTTAAATAATAAAAAATATAATATATATATAGGAGTTTATATTTTTGCAACCTATTCAAACTATATGAATTTCACACGATGTTACAGACTTATGCTTGCCTTATGAGATATTTTACATAATCATGAACTTAACTTGTACGTGCAATTAAATTCAGAACTACACTTTAGTGATTGGCAAAATATTTTACATTGGAACTATTAATATATAAATATAATGTGCATAATAAAAAAAAAAACACAATGATTTAGCTTAATATCTGGAAATTTTGATTTAGCTTTATACTACTTAAAATATATTACCACAACCATATTATCCTGTTTTTACAAATGATTTAATGCGTTATAAATATCAGCATCTAACTAGAAACATTCATATTATAGTAAATAATACAACCAATATATAATCAAAGTCTATATAAATATTAGGGGTCATCCATAAATGTCGTCATGATTTTTGACGATGTTTAACCCCCCCCCCCCTCCCCTCCGTCACACTTATTCACAAAAAGCCAGACCCCCCTAAAATCTAAAATGACGTCACCCAGCAGCCTACAACCCCCCTCAAGATTGCAGTTGAAATTTTCTTAAAATATCGATATTTTTCCAAAATCTTGTTTAAACTCTGTCATCATAGAGTATTTTAATCAATTCCTATTACAATTTATTAAAACAATTTCTAAAACTTGAAATAACAGTTTTCTAACATTGCTATTTTTTTATAAAACAAAAGTGTGACGTCATGCCATCTGAATGCTCCCCCCCCCCCCTCATCACACACCGTCACTACGAGTGTGACGTCATTTATAGGCGAGCTCTAAGAAACACCAATATAAATTGTAACATTGTCTACAACGTTTGCAATAATGAACAAGTTTTAGTTTTAAAGTACTTTAAAACTAAAACTTTAAATCTTACGAGAAGTAAGAAAAGATCTCACCGTATTTATAAATAAACTCACATATACACCATCAGACTGTGCCGCCACATATTATGGACAGAACTGTACACAAAGATGCAGCACCAATTGTACAAAGCAACTGTGTAACAACGTTGATGGTACATGTAACAGCTGTGTTCCTGGGAAACAGGGGGACTTTTGTGATGAGGGTGAGTAGCCTACACTTTCTGTTTTAAATAAACTCTCTGGGTGATAAGGGAAGTATCCTAACAATTTTAGCCCTGCAACCATGCACGTACTTTTCCATTTAAAAAAAATGTCCCTTCCCTTGAATCATCTTCTGAATTTCCGTAACTTAGGGTTGATTTAATATGTATTCCGAAAAAGAGGCAACTGATACAAAATTATGATGTAAGAAAACAGAGAAACCACGTAGATCGGGAATTTAAGGGCTAAAACCGATTTAATTATACAGTTTTGTTAGCCACATTTCCTCGCCCAAAACCAAGTTTATCATTTTACAGAGATTGATTATAATTAGCAAAATCTAAGCTTTACATATTATTTTGAATTTCTGTATTTGAAGATACTCAGTAGAACTCATGGTTCAAATTTCTTTTTTGTTAATTAAAAAAAAAAGTTAGTATTGATGTTTTTCGCCTACTGTAATGAAGCTGACCAATTATTTACTCTAAAATAAAATATTTTAAACTATTCACACGTTTTGTACATTGCAACACAACATTACATGTTGTTTTCGTATATTCTTTAGACTGTGATATACACCATTATGGTGAGAACTGTCGCTACAACTGCTCAACCAACTGTACCGACTCAACATGTAACAGAACAACTGGGGAATGTTTTAGTTGTATCAGGGGTTTTCAAGGGGCCTTCTGTGACAGAGGCTAGTATAATTTATCTACTGACGGTACTTATAAGTACCACTTTTATTAAGCGCATGTATTATTTTTTATCTAAGTTACATTTTTAAAATTATTGATATAATTGATAGTATTATCTCCCTTCAGTATCCGGTAGTTGGCCGGATCGACGTTTTTTAAAAGAAAAAAATTACCTGTTCGGCGCTATTTTCAATCACTTCCTGTATCGGTAGTTCACAATTGTGCTATAGAGATCTCACACGTGTTCTAAATTTTACTTTGTTTTAACTTACCATTCAAGTTTTCAAACCCGAATATTTTTTATTGGCATCTTCAGTAGTAAGGTAAGTGTGTTTAACTTCCATATATATATATATATATATATATATATATATATATATATATATATATATATATATATATATATATATATATATATAACATAAATATACGTTATTATTTGATTGTTTATACATATAAACAGAATGCAATGATACTTCCTTTGGAGATAGTTGTAACCAGACCTGCAGCACCAACTGTTTAGACCAGTTGTGTGACAACATCAATGGTTCGTGTTTCAGCTGTATAGATGGCAAAATGGGAGAGTACTGTGTTGAAGGTAAACTTTTTCACTTTAAACTTTAGGTAAAAGACATGCAAAACTTCAATTGTATTTTACTGTTTGTGTAAAACTAACCTTCTATAGCTTATGTTTTTCATGACACATCTATTGAATGCAGATTGTGGTGTTGGAAAGTATGGACACAATTGTAACAGCACCTGCTCTGTAAACTGTACACAATCACAATGCAACGTGACCAACGGTCATTGTTTCAAGTGTCGGTCAGGATATCAAGGAGAATTTTGCGATCAAGGTAACACTACTTATATTACTTATAATAAACATTTTTTGTAGTTTTATTTACAACGAGAAAAATGGCCCGTTGAGGAAGGGTACAACGGGCGCTAGGCTGATAGTGCTGTCTCTTTTCTCTAAACTAAAACCACCCCACCCCCCCCCCCCCCCACACACACACACCACCCCCCACCCCCACCCCCCCCCCCCCCAAAAAAAAAAACATGTCTACCGTCCCATTCAACGAAATATAATTATATCCTTTTCCAGTGCCCGCCCCCTCCCCGAAAATTCTACCCCCGCCACCGAAAATTTCAAGTACCTCCACCCCTCTCCGGGGAGGAAAAAGTCTAAACTAAAACCACCCCACCCGCCACACACACCACCCCCCCACCCCCACCACCCCCACCCCCCACACGCACCACCCCCCCACCCCCCACACACACCACCCCCCCCCCACCAACCCCCCCCCCCCCCCCCAAAAAAAACCATGTCTACCGTCCCATTCAACGAAATATAATTATATACTTTTTCCAGTGCCCGCCCCCTCCCCGAAAATTCTACCCCCGCCACCGAAAATTTCAAGTACCTCCACCCCTCTCCGGGGAGGAAAAAGTCTAAACTAAAACCACCCCACCCCCCACACACACCACCCCCCACCCCCCACACACACCCCCCACACACACACACCACCCCCCCCAAAAAAAAAAAAACATGTCTACCGTCCCATTCAACGAAATATAATTATATACTTTTTCCAGTGTCCGCCCCCTCCCCGAAAATTCTACCCCCGCCCCCGAAAATTTCAAGTACCCTCACCCCTCTCCGTGGAGGAAAAAGTCTGAAAGAAACACTGGTGTCGCGCATAGCCACTACGCGAAGAATTGCATTAAAGAAATTGCAAGAAAACCACTTTTTAGATTAGACACATTAATTAGGCGGTAATTTTATTATAGAGGAAATTTCTTTTGAGTTGGGGAGGGGGGGGGGGGCTCAGACGTTCTTACGCGGGGGTGGGGCTTCGCCCCTACCCGAAGAATTGTATGAAAAAAACTCTTCACGCAAACCACTTAGATTAGACCAAATTGCCTTTGTATTGAATGTTTACTCGATAATCAATGACGTCATATTAATGTGTGCACTATCCGGCTTGAGATTATTTTCTACTCTGTGCTAAATGTGTCGACGTCATACTTCGTTTTTCGAATTACTATGCATGTTTTTATTTTCCTTGTGTTTCCTCTAGAGCATTCTTGTCAGATAGATACATAGAGAGACAGCGAAACTATTAGTATTAATATACTCCAAGAGACACTGAGAATTGCGCCGTGTATTTCTTTTTGAACAAATTAATGAAATGCTAATTGATATAACGATAAAAAGCTTTGTATTTTTTGATTTAATGTTACGGTGCGTCGATGCTTTTGACTATTTTACTTTTTTTTTATTCGAATCATTCTTTAGTCTGTGATGATGGCTCCTATGGAGACGGTTGTCTTAACAAATGCAGTACATTGTGTGTGGTCAACGCCACTGAATCAAGGTGTAACAACACTGATGGAGCCTGTCTGATTGGGTGTAATCAAGGGTTTACTAGAAAAAACGAAGAATGCAGTTTGTTTTTTCGTAAGTGTTATTTGGTAATTTAAGCCCTATTTGATTCCGTTTTCATCATTTACGATGAACTGATGCATGTGTCCTTGTTTCTGAAACAGATCTATTACCCGTTGATCAGGAGACCCCTCTTGCTGCCATTGTTGTACCGATACTAGCAGTTCTAATTATAGCTGCTTTGTGTATTGTTGGTTTTCTTCTCTGGAGGTAATATTTCAATTCATGAAAACGTTATTGCGTTTAATAAAGGTTGTTTGAAATGTACATTATAATTCTTCTCATTTTTTGTTGTTGTAAATTTAAAATATTGTACTATATTTATCCTAAGCAGACGTAGACGATCTAATGAAGGCAAGTCAACAGATACAAGTTCTATTGACGGCGAGTTGTCTGCAAAGTCTGAGTCGGAAATGGTCACGCTAAATGGCGTTGGTATTAAACTCCAAGGTAACTGTTTTGTTGTGATATGGTAATACGTGTTTCTATTTTTTAGAAATTAAAATTGTATTAAGTGTTTCTACTTTACTAGAAATTAGAGCTATGGATTAAATTAAATTTAGTTTTCATTAACAATCTTAAAAAATACTTAACTAAATAATTATAAATACGTAAACTAAACTATATATATATTCCAGACACCAAAAGATTTAGCAAGCCTGTTGCTGTAGTAAACGCATATTGTAACACCATAGAGTTTAATGACCGGGAAATATTGGTCTCACAACTACACGAGTTCATGCAGACACATAACATTCAGTACTTTGGTGAGGAGTTTTATGTAAGTACAGTCAGTATTTTAATGAGTTTTATGTAAGTATAGTCAGTACTTTAATGAGTTTTATGTAAGACAATCAGTATTTTAATTCTGAGTTTTATGTAAGTATAATCAGTAATTTAATGAGGTGTTTTATGTATGTACAGTCAGTATCTTTATTAGGATTTTTATGATAGTGCAGTCATTATTTTAATGAGGAGTTTTATGTAAGTATAGTCAGTACTTTAATGAGTTTTATGTAAGACAGTCAGTATTTAGTTTGGGTTTTTAATTTAATTTCAATCTTTTGTCCAGGAGTTTCATGTAAGTACATTATATGTTTCGGATTTGAGAGTTATACATTGTAAACAAATGCATTTAACTAATATTTAAATTTCAATGCATCAAGGTATCACATTAATAGTGTATAAATATGTAACTAAATTGAATGATTCTAGAAAATCCCTTCACCGCAAAATGTGTCATCATTGATTGGACTCAGTGTCGCGAACAAAAGTAAAAACAGATACAAAAATATTTGCACATGTGAGTTTTCATTTCTCGAAATTGTGTTGAATTGTTTAATTTTCTTCAAAACATTACAATTTGAAGCCAAAATATACAATTAATGTATTAAAAGTATTGAAGTATATTCGTTTTGTTTTATAATCATATTATATAAGACATGTTTAATTCCAAATGATGTAATGTGGGATTTTATTTGCAGACGACCATTCCCGCGTCCATCTTGAAATCAACACAAACAAAAATGAAGGCGACTATATCAATGCTTCTTACATAGAGGTGGGGGAATATTCCTTTATGATATTGTTATTATTAAAATAAATCGCTTGAAATTAAATAAAGCGCCTTGTTAACGTAAATCTTTGAAAATGTTATATTAATGTTAATTAATTAATCCAGGGCTACAACAACGAAGAGAAATTTATCGCATCACAAGGTAATATTTAACTTTAATGTCTCTGACATGTATACACGTTATGTCTTTTCTGATTTAACTGTTAGTTTATTAATTAGAAGTATACATTTGAATTCAATGCTTTAATTATTTCGTTTTTCTTTTGTCTTGGTTCATTAAGTAGCCAATCATAAGTAACCTTATTTGCATACTCGTATTTAGACATTTTAAGAATTTTATAGTATCATGTATTTTGTGAATTAAAGGCCCGAATGAAGCAAGCATCAACGACTTTGTTCGAATGTTGTGGGAACAAAAAGTTGATAAAGTTGTGATGTTGGCTAATCTGATTGAGGAAGGGAAGGTAACACAAACTTGTTACATGCCATTACTGGTTTACAATACATTAACCATGATATGTGTAACGAAATACCATAGAGACTATATTTCACTTAAAAGACAAAAGTGCTGATTTCTTAATAAGTTGAATATGTAGCATTTCGAAAATAAAATCACACACTGACGTTCACATAATCGATGCAGAGAATATACACAAATGCAGTTTGAATTGTAAAGATTCTTATATATTACATGTGATTTTCAGGAGAAATGTTCTCGATACTGGCCTACAGAAGGGTCAATAAAATTTGGTGACATCAAAGTGAAGCTGGCAACAACACATGTTTTCGCTGACTATACTTTGCGGAAATTGGAACTTAGCAAAGTAAACATTTTCAATAATATATTAGCCCTTTTTACGTTCTCTTATATACGAAGTATAGAGAAAGTCTTGTAATCATGCTAAAAAATCGAGATTTTTGCAAATCTCGACGTTTTAGGGCTCCTTGAGTCAAAAACAGTTTTGCGATGTTGTCCGTATGTCTGTGTGTATGGGTGTCTATGTGTCCGTGTGTGTGTGTAAACACGATAACTTGAGTACCGTTACAGCTAGGTAAATGAAATTTCATATATATGTATAATATCAAAATCGTAGATCCGTATTAAATTTTGAGCGATTTCCGATAACCGGAGATTGAACTTTTTCTACTTTGAAGTTTTCAAAAGTCTATAACTTGAGTACTATTTCAGATAGATAAATGAAATTTCACATGTAAGTAACAATTCTACGTCTCCGCCTTCTATTAAATATTGAGTAATTTCCGTCTACTGGAAGTAGTAATTTACGCTATTTCTGATTTCTCAAAAAAAAAAACGCATGTGAATTTATAAAGTACTAATAATATCCCGCACTATTATGCACATTTTATTTGGCGTTCAATTGGTGTGCAATTCTTTTTTTACAAGATTCTATTATAAAACGTTTAAGTAATTAAAAATGGATTTAAAATATTGTCTATGTCCCGAGTTGCCATCCCCCGTAGTGTTATATTAGAATATTCGAGAAAGTTTAGGGGAGATCACTCCCGGTTTATTTTTAAAGTTGTTACTAATGTGTGTTAGTCAGCAAATTTGTATGTAAATGTGTTTTCACAGAAAAATCAGACATCTCATCAGTTCACCCAGTTCCACTTCACATCGTGGCCAGACAAAGGTGTGCCTCTAACACCATGGGGACTTGTGGACTTTGAACAGAGGGTGGCGTTAGGGAGTACATCAAGGCCTATTGTTGTCCACTGCAGGTTTACAACTTTATGCAACATTGTGTTAGAATACATTGCGTTAAAAAAACTATAATATGATATTTTTCTCAGTTGTGAATATATATGTTTTGAAACCAATCTTTTACAAATATTTTAGTGCTGGTGTAGGACGTACTGGAACCTTCATCGCTCTACGTAATGTGATGAGAGAAGCTGAAGACACGGGGCGGATAAATTGTTTTCAAACTGTGGCCAAACTTAGACAAGACAGAATGTTGATGGTGCAAACAGCCGTAAGATCAGCTTCAATACATTAATACTTAGTGGTGGGGGGAATGGGAAGGGGCTATACAGAACAAATATGCTACGAATTATTTTAAGCATTTTATGTAACATCTTTTTTTCTGCAATTTTACAACTATTTTGCAGTAGTTGTATTTATCCATAGTTAAATATTTCACAATTAATTATCTTTTTTAGATATTAATCCTTATTTTTTTATATTATTATTATTACCGTCCTCCGTATACTAACATACTAACACTATCAGAGGTAATTGTATATATTAGTGTTTAATTCTTGTAGGCAAAGTATAAGTAATATAAATGTTGTTGTCTTAACAGGAACAGTACCAGTTCTTGCACAAAGCTGCTCAAGTCGCCATTGTCTGTTTGGGGACAACTGTTTCATCTAATGACATTGTAGACAGAATCCAAAAATTGTCGGAGCTGTCGCTTATGAAGAGAAGCAACATGGAAGAGGAGTTTAATGTAAGTCCTAAATGTAACGCATTTAATATAAGTGACAAACAAACGATTGTGTTCATCTGTCAAACATAAATTTCTGGTAGACCAGGGTTAGATGGGGTTATTTTAACATGAATATTTTTGCAGGCTGTCTCTGTCTTAAGTGAGGACTTTAGCACGATAAAGGAAGACAACGATACGAACTGTGAAGAAAACGTTTATCAGAATAATGTGTCTGAAAATGTGACGAAAAATAGGTACCCATCTATTGTGCCAAGTAAGTTGACTTTACAAATTGTGGTAAAATGTCATGTGATAAAATAAAAGGATACTTTAAGTTTTAAGTGTATTCGAAGTCGAACTTAATGCTTAGAACGTGTTGTACTTGTACAATGTTTCTTGTACTAATGTGTAGACCATTGTGTAGGTACACCACACAGGGCCGTCCTCTCGTGTGAGTCCAGAGATCTGGACAACTACATCAATGCCGTGCTTGTTCCGGTGAGTACTGTCTACTCTAACTTTTCTTGGTGAGCTGTGTCTAAGAGAATTTAAATGTATTTAAATAGTATTTCATACACCCTCCAACACAAAAATCCCTTTTAAATGTTTATATCCAGGTTGATTTTGTTTAATATTTTCAGAGTTTCACCAAACGCGAGAACCAGATACTAACACAGCTCCCAATGCCAAACACAGTCACAGATTTCTGGAGATTGGTGGCACAGTACAATGTTAAACTGGTCGTGGCCTTTCAAACGCTGAATCAGGATCAGGTATATAATTTATAACACCGTTAATGAGGTATGCTAATATCACTACAAGAAAGATAGGCTAATGAGTGATTTTTACTAATAGTGATCAGTGTTGTGTATTATTTACGGTTTTATAATAATGAACCAAAAATGTGTAATTACACTACTTTCAATGTGATGAATTAGACCCTAGGCCAGTACCTGCCTGCTAACATGACAACACCTTTAGACTGTGGACCATATGAAATACACACAGGACCTGTCAAGTCTGAGAGTTTATGGGAGGAACAACAGATCACTGTCAAAGTCGTCAAAACATTAGCGATTTTCTTACCTTCTAATGTAAGTTAATATGTTAAATAACTTAAATAATTTTCACTCATTAATACTGTTTTATAGTGAACTAAAATCAAAACCCAACAGAATCACTAGCTACTAGAATATTCCTCTAATGTCAACGTGCTTAATAACTAGGTAATCAGTGAAACCCACGTGACCTACATTGCGAGTAAAAGCACAGACCTGAATCCCAAGAATCTTCTCAAACTTCTCAAACACACAAGGTCAAACAATGTACAGGCACAGGGGAGAGTACTCTATATGTGCAGGTTTGTTTTTATTCAATACTTATACGATTATTACTTAATACAACACCACAACTACTAATTTTATACAATTTTAAATCATTTATTTTATTAGCGGTTAGAAATGTCTTTTAATTTTGTGAACCATCTTTCCAGGAACGGAGCTGAGTACAGTGGCCTGGCCTGTGTGTTGAGTCTTCTACTTGACCGAATGGACCATGACCAAAGCTTAACAGTTCCACTTGTTGTTGGTGCCATCAAATGTATCAGACCACAGGTCATCCCATCTCTGGTAAAATAACCTTAATATCTACATGTTTAAAGCTATAGTAACATAAAGTTTAAGCAATCTTTAAAATAATTTGCCCTCAAATATGAGCCTAAATGGATTATTTATTGTACCCATCAGGAACAGTACAGATGTTTATACAAAGTCCTAGAGCGACACAACGAAATCAACACACCTTACAACAACTTCGCTAACTACTCAAGCGCTAAACCAAACCATGACGTGACGCCGCCTACAGTAGAAGAAAACATTTACGCTAACAGCTAAAGTGCTCCTTCACATAATGATGAATTAATTCAGTTAATGCTGAATATGTTTTACCTAAACAAAAATGTCACACTTACAATTATTATTGTTTCTTAAGTTTACAATGTATGCATTTGTTTGCCTAATATTACCTCTACACATATATGTATTTAACTGCATTATGTAAGAAAAGCATTTTCATGTAAACATTGACTAGACAATTTATTTTTGTGTTTATCATCGTTGCAGCATATTCTGATTTATTCGTTTACTCCATGATAATTCAACAAATTCATAATTTTAAAGATTAAACCATTAACTCTCAGATAATCCATAGTCTCATTTTAGCATTAAATAATAATCTTAACATTGGACAACGTGGCCTAGTGGTAGAGTGCTATACTGCTAACAGGCATGTCTCGAGTTCGAATCCGGGTTCAAGTCACTAAAATGTCCCTGAATCCACCCAGCTATGATGGGTACCTATTCACTTTAGGGGGAAAAAAAGGCTGGACATAGTAGTGACCGCATTATTCTTTTAAATGCCGAGGTCTATGAAACAGAAGAACTCTACTACATCAGCACCATGTTTTTGGGCACGAACGGGAAAAGACGATGAATAATCTTACAATAATATGCAACGTTCAATTTTTAGAATTCCGTGAGCCATTGTCATTTTAAACCTAAAAAACAATTGCTGTGATTTAGTTTTCAACACGTTTAACGAAAGCCTTCGTAAATCTCACAACTTCAAATATCTACAAACACAAATTTTACGATAAATGTAAGTTATTATCAGCATATCGCAAAACTAATCCCATTGGACTAGTTAATTTTGAGACATTTAGAGTCAGTGTGTATCTTCATATATATACATTACATTTTAGTGATACCTTAATAATTGCTAAAATCACCATACCCTTCTCTAAAGCTAAATATTTTTCAAGTCATATTTGTTGTTATTTTTCTATCACGGCAGGTGATTGAATATTCCAATTTATCTACTGAATGTTTAAATGAATATTAATGTAAGGGGAGGAGGAATTGAGAAGGGGGGGGGTAGTGTTGTACGGCAAATCACTTGAAATCTGTTCCCAAAAATAAGTGTGCATTTAATAACATTTTTTTTTATTATATTATACCCTGCTAATGTATCTTTTTTCTCATGTTGTCTGTTTTTGTGGTTTGTGTTTTTATTCGTTGTGTTTTCCATCGTGTTCCGTATTTCGTTTCTAGATTATATCATTTGATTTACATCCATTTTAGTTTGTACTGTTGTATTTAGACGTGCTGTTTTTTTTTTTTTTTTTTTTTTTGCGCTGGCTTGAATTATTATATACAACTTAACGCAGTTACTTGTATAATATTCTTTTATATTACGTCGTCGTCCAATCTATTCTTCCGTATTCCTTGCAAATGTCAGTGTTGAAATTTCTGTGTTTAAGATGTATTTGTCGATGTAATATCGCTTCCAACTTAGCATATTTATTTATTTACACACTATGCAATTTTTTAAAAATTTGCTCTTGTTAATCATTTTCATAAGGTTTTCTTGGAGCTGTTATTTTTCAGAATGTTAAAATTAAACTAAGTGAAAATTTTACTTTGTTATTTAGAGACTACAACAAAACTCTGGTATAATTGTTAAGGAGTGTATACAGTAACAGACGTGTTAGTAGTTTTTCAGATCCGCCATTTCAAATCCGTGTTGGGAAGACACATACATATTTAGATTACGCAAGCATACATTTGGTGCATCGAGAGCATATGGATTAACGAAAATATGTTTAAAATTGATTAATTGCAAATAATTGATTCTCTTCTCGGATTTCGAAAACATCTGTCCCACATTGTATAGTAAAATCATATTAAGACGTAAGATACAAATACCTATCGTTAAGTGAGTGAAAATCATTTTGCTTATAGGTGAGAAACAAATAAGAAGTAATTCTGTAAGCAAACAAGTCCGGGTCCTAAATGCTTAAATATAAAACCGAATATCTTGTAATTTTCAGTTAGGAGATTTTGAATTCTATAAGACTATAGGTCTACTTTCTGATAGTGACAGTAGCGTAGCGAGGGGGGGGGGCCGGGGGGGGGGGACATAAGTCCCCGGGCGCCGACCTTTGGGGGCGCCAAAATGGGTTGGAAAAATAAATTGAAAGGTTGAGGGGGGTACAAATTGAAAGTTTGAGGGGGGGGGGGTGCAAATGGAAATCTCGAGGGGGGGGGGGTGCAAATCGAAAGCTTGGGGGGGGGGGTGCAAATCGAAATCTCGGGGGGGGGGGGTGCAAATCGAAAAGTTTGTCCCCGGGTGCCGGGAAGGGTCTCTACGCCTATGGATAGTGATACCGTGATCTACTCGCTACAACTAGCCGGAATTTAGTGATACAACAAAATGCCTGTATCAGAATCAGTGGCGTAGCGATGTCGGGTGTCACCAGCTGCGGCACTTAATGGAAATATCATTTGTCTCTATATATTTTTCTATTTTTTTGTCTTGGTGTCACCTCCCGAAGTGGTGCCATCCGGTGCGTTTCGCACCCCCCCGCCCCCCCCCCCCCCCCTCTCGCTACGCCACTGATCGGAATTAAAACATTACGTGGCACTGTTGTAATCACGACTCAATGACAAATACGTGGACGCAGTAAAAGATTTCATAAACAAATAGTATAAAACATTGGGGGGGGGACCTCTAAAAATCACGTTCATTCTTTCTTTAATTATTGCGCTGCGGGAGGGTAATAAAAATATTCATAGATGTATGTTTACAAAAAAAAGTACCACCATATCGATTAGTGAAGAGCTATGACGATGCAGTAGAGGGTGTGGGGCGGGGCGGGTTAATTACAACCTATTGAACCAATAACCACCGCAGCAAGATAAATAGCGGGGGACCACCGTCTCAAACGGCTGCACCAGATAAGATATCGTCATTTTTCATAGTAGTAGCTGCTAGTTGATCTGTTTATTCATTGATCTCAATCTTTAATCGACAATATTGTATGTTAGTGACAATGGACTAACTTTATAAACAGCGTGTGTGAGTGACTGAATAATAAAGATAACCAGCACTATAGTCTATTTTATTTGCACAATAAATTATTTATGTACGGATTGTGGGCTCCCTACACTGCCACTGACTTCAAGTCAACAGATAACTCGGTCGACTTTAAATAAAGCTCGAATAACTTTGTCGACACCACCCCCCGCCCCCTATCGTATTTTTTAAGGCAAGGGTAATTTATGTGTATTGGAAGTATATTTAAATTATTTTTGCAGAACTTCCTACTTTATTAATATCTACACAAACTCGCCTTTCACAGTAGAAACAAAATGTAGGTACTATAAGTACAGCAACATGTTATCTTAAATGCACATAATGTCACATAGATCAACTTGAATGCTAGAATGCCATAATTTCACATACAGCAACAGGAATGCTAGAATGTACATATTGTCACTTACAGCAACATATATGCTAGAATGCACATAATGTCACATACAGCAACATGAATACTAAAATGTACATAATATCACGTACAGCAACATATATGTTAGAATGTACATAATGTCACATATAACAACATGAATGCTAGAATTTACATAATGTCACATATAACAACATGAATACTAGAATGTGCATAATATCACGTACAGCAACATATATGCTAGAATGTACATAATGTCACATACAGCAGCATGTATGCTAGAATGTTCATAATGTCACGTACAGCAACATATTGACTAGAAAGTACATAATATCATACAGGAAGTGGATTAGGAAGATGAGATAACGTTTGACAGATATAGCACTATAAATACTGAGGGTATTCAAAGAAAGCCGTGGCCTAGAAGTTTCTTATCAAGCAAAAATAAATTGGGAATTTGGTACAGATTCAAGTGGGTAGGTTATAAATCATTCAAAAGGGACATACTTTAACAGCAGTAAAAAGAGCACCGTTAGTTTTATCAATTCGGGAATATTGGTTGGTGGAAATTGTGTATCAGTGTGTTTCGAACTGTGGACTACACATATTTAGGGCATTTAATTGTATATGTTTATGTTATGCTCTTAATAGTTGTCATACAAGGAGCAATACCATAACGTCAGTGATTTTAAGTGCCTCAATGATATCAAATTTAATGTTGTTTCTTTTCACCGTTTTATTTCAACTTGTCATTGCCACTACAGGTATTATAAATTAATTCTCATAATATTTAACAATGTGTAGGGTTTTATTCTTGTAGATGTATCTTACAAAGTACAAATTGTTATCAAAATATTTTAGTGCTCGATAAGAATAAAATAAATATTCGAATGACTCATGTTTCTTGATAATATCTTTCTGTCTTATTATGACCGGAATAATATATGTTTAAATTATTAGAATATTCTTTCTTTTAGCAATTTCATTTCACTTACGCTTCTAATTTAGAAGACTTGGGACCTAGTTGTTATTTAATTAATATTAGATCTAACGTGAATGCCATTGATAATGAGTCATATTTCATACACTACTAAGTATTGAGTGTTCGAGAAAACTTACTGTATTATTAAAATAATAGTGGACTATAAAATATGTGACTATTCACAGATTGTGATCCGGGCTGGTTCGGCTCCAAATGTCAATACAAATGTCACTGTGTCAACACCTGTGATCAACAAGGTGGTTGTGTCGACGGGTCATCATGTGCACCTGGGTGGTTTGGTCCTCTGTGTCAGTACCGTAGGTCGATTTCTCATTTTGTCTTATGAAAGAATATTACTTATAGCGTCACATCATAGAAGTTATGATATCATCTTTTACTTTGTGTACACAAAACAAACGGGCCGCTACCGAAAGCTCTCTCCATTTTGTCGATCACCGGCAATATTTGTGGCAGTCCCCTAAGATAGTCTTGCCACTGCCAGCTGCTCCCCTCGCCGTGCGCCTCTACGTCTCCCTCGGCCTTCCCTGCTTTATGTACCTAGAAGCGTCCATTTTAGCGCTATTCCTGCGTACATACTTGTCTAGAGATGTCACGATATACGATTATGTCTATTTATAGAGGACCTGGCCACGTTGAATACTTCATCCACCCTCCCACCTGATTTAACCGATGGAGACAGCAGTACCTGTATAGAGGTGCAAACATTTACAAAAACCTGGGACATCCCATATGGCTTCACCTGGATTAGGATAATTACTAAACAAAAAGGTAGAACAGAATGTACTTAATAAAATAAATGTGGTATGTACATTATATTCTATTTAGCGGTAAACTAATAACAATTAATAAACACAAAAGCATGAAAACCATTATTTGTTTTGTTTGTTGACAGCTTCTCTTCAAGGTCTGGTGTTAAATCTTAAGAATGCCAGCACTGATTCAGCCACTAGATGTGCCGATGTTACAGTAATCAATGTTACCAACACGATCTATGATGTGTTATGTGATACGCGAAGTGTTACCAAACAAGTAGAAATCGTTTTTCTGTCACAGATATCAATTTGTTCAGTACACTTCAGTGGAGGTGAGAACTTATAACATTACACTTTGAATTGTATATGAGTAAACTAAACATACATGATATTACTTTGAATAAGTTAATGGAGTACATGCTGACATATACGTAAAATCTTGAGCGTATGTACGCCTTTATTGTGGTAAATTGTAAGACAAAAACCATACACATACAGTGATGTGTAACTTGCTAAGCACGCGATGCTAAATTGTGTTTTTACTGATGGAATATAGTGCTTGTCTATCAGTAATTCCAATTAATGGTATTTCATCACATATTGAGTCATATTATTGAGGCTTCATTCTTTGCAACACATCATTTTGAAAAGCCTAAAATTTGTGGACGCCCTTTATGTACAGGAAACATAAACAACAATACACTACTTCAAACTAACACACTATTACAAATATTAACCGCTTCCAGAGAAATATCGTTTAGTTTCTTCAAACAATGCATATGCATTGTAAAGGGAATACTGTGTATGTTGAGTTGTCACATACAGCTGACTAAATGGTTAGTCATGTGAGTAACAAGCGTTTGGTGGCTTGATTTTGAGAATGTTTTCTAATTATTAAGTAACGATTACGTTATTAACAAAGTAATTATATATTGAAAACCAGAAAAATTATTTAAGATAAACTAATAATATTGTGATGGTGTTTGTACATACAGGACGAAATGTGGCTCTTAAAGAAAAAACATGGCAAACTAACGATTATTCTGAAATTATAAATGGCATCAACACAACCCTCGATGCTTCCAGAGCTGTGGATGGTAACACCAATGCGAATTTTACTTACGCATCTTGTACCCATACCAAAGATGACGATAAAAAAGAAACTTGGAGTGTTATGTTTTCCAATGAACATAATGTAAACAGATACATTCTATACAACAGAGGTAGGTAAACTAATCCCTACATAATAAAGCTTGTTCTAAGTGGATATACTTTTATGAATTTGTTTCTTATTTTGATCGTACACAGATTGTCAATTATTGGGTTTGTAATTGAAAAAATAAGAGAGTGATAATTTTAAGGTGTAGAAAAAAAATGATACCTTTTTTAATTGTATATACGTTGTGTAAACAATATATGTCAAACTGTTGCTGTAACAAAATTTACAAAACAAGATAGCTTAAACAAAAAGTTGGCTTATCACAAGATATCAAGATATTACATTGTAACGGCATCTTAATAGTAAATTAATTTCACAGGTGACATAATTTATGTTTTATTTTAAAACTCGAATGTTCTAAAGTGAAGTGTAATGACATAAATTTAATATATTACATGTTTCATTTAATTATTAGAATATCAGTTCTAACGGGCAGTAATGATTTGAAAAGTGAAAGAAGTTTAAAATTATTTAAAATATTGTATAACTGCTCAACTAGAAATGATGTTGATAGGATGATAGGTTAGTAAAGGTTATGATTACCGTAAATTTAAAAGTTAAAAAAATAGACTCCGGAAAAGAAAACGGGAAAAAACTGTTTAATTAATAAGCTTTTTTTAACTTTATCTAAGTTATGGAACTTATGGCTAAATATGTGCATGCCTCACGACTTTCTCAACATATGTTTGCCATGGAAACTGCGGTCATCTTAAAAAAGAGCCTTTTTAATCTATCATATAATCGTTTTTTTTTTCTGGAGCCTACCCCCATCAAATTAATTAATTTAAATCTCTTGAATTTTTTTTAGAAATCACTAATAATAGTATCGAGTAAAGCATCTTTGCATTTTCTTGCTTTGAAAGATCATTATGAAAGAATAAAATGTCTGCTAAATGGGAGTGAATGGTAAGCGTTAAATCCCAACAGTTGAAACTATTTATTCACTGTGGATCAGACTCGAAATCATCGTGAAAAGTGTACCGACCAGTCGGTTGATAGAACGTCAGTATGACGAATTTGTGCGTGAATATTGACTGAAAGGGAGTCCGGTTACTCCATAGTCTACAGTATGCCATGAAAGTCAGCAAGATGGATATGTTTGTGGATATTGACTGCACGTACATGCAAATGATAATATACTGTTCGTTTTCTGCACTATCTAGAACATGGATGAGTGTTATAAGATCGTATTGTTTTGATTGCAGAACATTTTTAAGGTGCTAAAATGCCAAAAAAAAGTATGAGCTTGTTTTACAAAAATTAAATGTCAATATTTATCTTGACTTTTTTTTCTAAGTAATATACAATGATTCAAAACAGTTTGTAAATAAATTATTTTAATCGCTATAGTACGATGTATTTTACAGAACCACATTCAGATCGGCTTCACAAGTTTACATTGATAAGCTACTCACAACGTGGTACAGAATCGTTTAGTTATGCAGATAAAGACATGACAGATAAACCATTCTACACCATAACAACCGGACCTTTCCCCGTTGCAAAAGTGAACATAACTAGTTCCACCAAAATTTTAACTTTGTGTGAGGTGGAGATATACGGAGGTAAGAACCACTTAGACAAGAATGATATTTCAAGTAAATAGTTTTATTTTTAGCCTTTTTTTTAAATTGTCCATGACTAGCTTATAAATCAACATAGCTGAAAGCTAAATATGTATATAGATATAATACAAGTACTTGTTTTTAATGTGCCTACATTTAATTTAAAAATTACAAAGCTTCCTGGGCAATAACATAGGCTACTAGATATGTGTACGTTATCAATGCAGATATAATATGCAATGAACCAAACTACGGCCTAGAATGTACCAAGACCTGCAACTGTAACGACCCAACTGAGACATGTTTTGTAGCTACAGGTGGATGTCAGTCTGGTTGTGCTGCTGGATATCAAGGGGTGGGGTGTTCACAATGTAAATACATATTTTTGTGCATTAAATTGCTTCAGGATTAATAGTATAATTTATATAGTATATGATTGGTAATTTAAATGTGTAGGCCAATGTACTAACGTTTTATATAAAAAAACAAATTGCATATTCAAACAAATATGACCTCATTTTAAAGCGTGTGATAAAACACATTATGGATCAAATTGTATAAACGATTGCTCAAAAAACTGCACTAACGCTGAATGTAACAGTACTAGTGGAGACTGCTTTAGTTGTAACCCAGGACTTCAAGGACGTCTGTGTGATAAAGGTTGGTCATTTTAAATTTTAAAGCTATTATCAGCTGTACAATATATGTAAAACCTAAATACTAACATCCTTTTAGGTCAATTATATTTTAATTTGTACTATTTATAGCGTGCAACGCAACATATTATGGGCAAGACTGTAGTAAAAGATGCAGTACAAATTGTACAGACCTATTGTGTAACAATGTCAACGGTTTCTGTATCAGTTGTATCAATGGAACGCATGGCGATCTATGTGAAAAAGTTAAGTTTAAATACATCAAAATCTGTAGGCTTACTAACTACTCACAACACACTCATATATAATATATATATATATATATATATATATATATATATATATATATATATATATATATATATATATATATATTTCACATACAGAATTTAGGAAAACCAAATACATATTAGAAGAGGTAAATATAAATTCAACATGTTTAACGTATATTTGTATACTTTAAATAGGCTGTGAGAAAAACGTCTATGGTCCAGGATGTATCTACGCATGTTCTGCCAAATGCCGTGATTCTAGTTGTAATTCTACAACTGGACACTGTTACTCGTGTATTACTGGGCTGCATGGACATTTCTGTGATAAAAGTAATTAGATTACCTATTTAATGTTCACAAAATTTAATAATCAAGCTATAGATTATGTTTATTCTATTCATAGAAACAAATAATTCAAATGCATGCAGTTAATATATTACTCTTTTTCTTTTTTGCAAAATGTGTGAATTTTAACTTAAAGAAAATGTAAAATGTAATATCATGTTTATTTAGTGTGCCCCAACTACACGTATGGTGACTCCTGTAGCAAAACATGCTCAAAACATTGTGACGATGACGGTACCTGTGACGTGACCAATGGAACCTGTGTCTATGGTTGTCGGTCGGGATTTCAAGGAGAAACTTGTGATCTGGGTAGGATCCAATATAGACGTTCAATGTTTGTATATATTGTTTGATACATTTTGTGCCTTTTATATCTATCAATGGTGTTAAAACTATGACTGCAAACATAATACTAATAATTACCCAGTGATAGTTTCAAATGTTCCACAAACATGTCTGGCATCTGCTGATTTATGCACGTGTGTTTTAAATTTTTGACTAAAAGACTAGGACTTAAAAAGAAGATATAGTAGATGAAGTAGAAAAACAATACCCTCCCATAATGCATATTGAATCTTTGTCTTTTTATTTTGAACAAATAAGCCATAGAGTTCTAATAAGTGATCTTTGACTTCTACAAAAAAATATGTAAGAAAAAAGTTATATAAAAATAGATGAATTTGATTTCTTCTTTGTTTTATATTATGTAAACGACAGAATATACCCAAGACAAATCAGGCGACACACCGCCAATAGCGGCTATAGTTGCACCCATTGTTGCTGTGATACTTATAGCATTGATAACCATTGCAGGATTTGTTTTCTGGAGGTATCTTCTCATTTTTAAACATATAACAATTTGCTTATTTCAGTCGATCAGTTATTTAATATAATGTAATGTGATAGGGAATAATTGTGAGTCCGTGAGGCAGATTGCATCGTACGGCAGATATTCATCGGAACCGACGATAGCTTGGTTCTTGTTTTCTGCTCATAGTGCTAATGGCATTTAAATAATATTTTTCAAACAATATATATATATATATATATATATATATATATATATATATATATATATATATATATATATCCATTACTTTTAGGTTTAGGGTTACTGTTAAGGATAGTCTTAGCAAGTAATAATAATGATTTCCATCAGAGCAAAAAGTAAAAATTGCAACTGAATTGATGTCGAAGACAATAAACAGCACCTTTATTACTGTACATATTTTGAATACGTCTTCATTTATTGTTCAGGAAGCGGAGGTTAAATAAAAATCAGAAGTCTAATGGTGGCGATTTAGCTGGCAATGAACTATCAACTCTTGCTGAATATAGTGGTGACGAGTCGTCTCGTCATAATGGCAAATATAAAGGCGGGTATATTGTATAATATAAACTTGGTTGATGATTGGTAAACAGAGCAAACCCTGATACATTATATACAAATTTAATTCACACACAAACCCAGAAACACATTTATATAAAAATAACGATAAACATAAACACATGATATATATATATATATATATATATATATATATATATATATATATATATATATATATATATATATATATATATATATATATATATTTATTTATATATATATATATATATATATATATATATATATATATATATATATATATATATATATATATATATATATATATATATATATATATATATATATATATATATACATATATATATATATATATATATATATATATATATATACATATATATATATATATATATATAAATGTATGTATATATATATGTATATGTATATTCATGTATAGAAAAGCCTACTGTTGTAGTAAATGCCTACAAAAATGACGATGTTGATCTTGACAAGAGATACATTAACGTAACAACATTAAACGATTTCATGGAGTCTCAAACTAGACACTATTTTGTAGAGGAATTTAAGGTAATTTTTTATCTTCACATTTTGTCTCAAGAATTAAAACTATGAGTTTTACAATGCCTGAAAATCACGTTTAATTCAGTGTATTTGTAGCAATATGTTTATGCTAATTTGATGTCAACAATTGTAGGACGGCAGAGCCATAGCGGTAGAAATCTACATTGGCTATAACCATGTATACTGTATGATACTGGACACATATAACGTTTTTAACTAATAAGATAAAGCCATAACTTAACAAATGTAGAATATAATTGATGGCTTCGTGGTAGAGATTTGGGATTAAAAATAATATGATTGTTAAATTGTTCTACGTGTTGACGGGGGTGGTTAGCTTAACGAGAAAGATCTTGTTTGCATTTGATTTGTGAACAATTATAAAGCGTGCGTTAGCCAACAAATCCAGATATAGACATATACAATTACGGGACGCAAAATTTTTTGCAGGGTCGTTAAAGGGCAGCGTCTAGATTATTTTACGTTTGGGTTTTAGTGGAGAGATACGTGATGTTATTTGTGTATGAACCTTTGCGAGATATTGTATTGTTTTAAAATGTTTATATTTTGGTGTAAAAATACGAGATGTCATTTATGTATGAAAAATTGCGAGATATTTTATTGTTTCATAATGTTTATATTATGTGGAAAGATTCGAGATGTCATTGCGAGATATTTTATTGTTTCAAAATGTTTATATCATTTTAGAAAATCCCAGCGCCATCAAATGTGACAACAAATGTGGGCCAGAATGAATCAAATAAACACAAAAACAGATACAAGAACATCTGCACTTGTAAGTTCAAAGTAAGATATTAGACATAAATAAATTTCAATTTTAAATTTTACTTCAGTTTCATTTTTTAAAAAGTGTTAGTAAATTTGAATTTTATTAAAATAATTATTTCGAAAGACGACCACTCACGTGTCCACCTAGAGGTCAACGCCAGCAAGAATGAAGGCGACTACATCAACGCTTCCTACGTTGAGGTGAGGGTCACATCAATCAAGTTTTGCTATATCACTGCAACGTTGATACTAATAAAACATCATTGAGCTTTATATTTTAAAATGAAAACTATTTTATTGGCACCAAAAAAAATTAATCATTTTTAAAATGTGTCAAAATGTATCAAAATACATTTAGATATCAATGTCCCTATACGTGTATATGCAAGTATTGTTAGTTCTTGTATCTCAAACAAAATACCACAGTTTAATTAGTTTAATTACAGCAAAACAAAAGAACGAATTTAGTATCCTTAATTTAAACACATTATTGATTATTTTTTTTCCAACAACAAAATATATGCATAATATGTCTATTATGAACTCAAAATGCACATACAATGTAGAACACTATATCAATATACCCAAATAAACAACATCCATTTACATATTCAGTGTGTACAAAATATAGGTAGCAAAAGCAAACATTGTATTTTAAATGTGTAATTAAATTTTCATGTCAGGGATACAACAATGAGGAGAAATTCATAGCTTCTCAAGGTAAATTAAAACTGCTTATTTCAAAATATAATAGCAGCTGATTTGTGTTAGTAATGTTATTAAATATTTTTATTTGTTAATACTAGTATATGCTTAATATATATATATATATATATATATATATATATATATATATATATATATATATATATATATATATATATATATATATACATATATACATATATATATATATATATATATATACACATATATACATATATACATATATATATATATATATATATATATATATATATATATATATATATATATACATATATATATATATATATATATATATATATATATATATATATATATATATATATATATATATATATATATATATATATATATATATACGTATGGTTACACATATGTTGGTATATGTATTTTTTATGTATTCATTTATAAAATAACAAAGGTCCAAATGAAGTAATCACCAACGACTTTGTGCGAATGTTGTGGGAACAAAAGGTTGATAAAGTTGTGATGTTGACAAACCTAATCGAAGAGGGGAAGGTATGTAGCTTATGAAAGTTCATGTATACATTGCTAGATAACACAATATTTTTAAATTAAGAATTGAATCAGAAAAAAAATATTATAAAAATATAGTTTAATTTAATACCAAAATCAATGTTTAAAACATTACTTTTATCTAAGTTCAGAACATTAGAATTAGACAATGTATTAAACAAAACATCGTGAGAAGTGACATCGAGTGAAATGATTATCGTATGAAGAGAGTCAGCGTGTTGATAAACATCTTTTATATGATTTGCATTTGTTAATATTAAAATCGTAAAACAAAGAAGTTTTTAAAGTTTTAAAGCATTGCGTTTTGAATGTTTAAATTCGTATTTCAAACTAATTATTGTGCTCTGTGACAATATCATTGTTGCCAGAAGAAAATTTTATTAGTATCAATAAACTTCGTATTGGAAGGTTACTTGAAATGAATACACCATTTCAGTTTCAAATTACTATAAAATTTAAAAAAAAATTAACACGTTTTATTCTTCAATTATCTTCTAATGATTGTCAACACACTGAATTCGATATTATATATTTTGAATAATCTAGAAGCAAATTTAATACATATCATACCTTGTGAATGCAAACATGCAAGTAGAACATGTGTTTGGGTTTCGCCAGGAAAAATGTGTGAGGTACTGGCCGTTAGAAGGTACAGTCACCTTCGGCGACATCAAGGTAAAATTGGCTGCCACACACGTCTTTGCTGAGTACACCATTCGGAAGCTGGAGCTTCGTAAGGTAGAAATAATCACGTAAAAACATTATCAAAAACTAAAATAAATCAGGAATTACACGCGAAAAAATAAATGTACGGCGTATAGCTTATAGGTCATTTTAATAAAAACAAAAGTTTCTACTGTAAAAATGTCTATCGATTACAGAAAAACGAAGTAGGTCATCACTTTACACAATTCCACTTCACATCGTGGCCAGACAAAGGTGTGCCTCTAACACCGTGGGGACTTGTGGACTTTGAACAGAGGGTGGCGTTAGGGAGTACATCAAGGCCTATTGTTGTCCACTGCAGGTCTATCTTTTATTGTATTTTTATTATAAAACTCATAAATAATGAAATTGATCACCGCATTTAACGTTACTTGTTTGTTTGTTTTTTTAATGTTAATTAAATTAGTGTGTATATATAAACTACAGCGCTGGTGTAGGACGTACTGGAACCTTCATCGCTCTACGTAATGTGATGAGAGAAGCTGAAGAAACGGGGCGGATAAATTGTTTTAAAACAGTGGCCAAACTCAGACAAGACAGGGTTCTGATGGTTCAAACAGCGGTAAGCTGAAAACTATAACACTACTATAGACAATAAATACTTAGAATCAAAACAACATACAGTTTGATGTTTTCTCTTACTTTGTTACAAGGAGCAATATGAGTTTCTACATAAAGCTGCGCAAGTTGCTATCGTCTGCATGAGAACAACTGTTAGCTCAAATGATATTTTGACACGGTTGAAATACCTGGAAGAAATGACAATTTCTAAAATCAGCAATATGGAGAAGGAATTCCAGGTACCATAAGCTGAGGCATATTATCCAATGCAAAACATGATCTTCAGAAAAGGATGTAATTGTAAAAAAAACAAAAAAACAAGAAAATAATTAAGATTTGTTTTAAAAAGGAGAATTACATAAATGTGTACTGAAATATTCATGTATTTATTATCAAAACAATAAAGATTGTTATTTTTATGGTCACACTAAAATTAGACCTGTCAATATTATGTATTCAACCATGCATCCTGAGAAATGACATTTTGTTAATAGTGTATTATATAAAGAAAATCAGCGTTTCAAAAACAACCACAATACGATTTGCATTTGATAATATTAAAATAATAAGACAATACGTTATATTATATATTATTTTTAATCCCGTTTGTTTGAATGTAAAATATCTCCTTATGTTAAAGTTGTACTAATAATGTATACCAAATTGCTAAGATAGTTTGTGTAAATGTATGTAAGGCCTACTATACAAAACATTCGTTTTTTTAAAAAATCTTGTGTGTGCAGACAGTTTCTCGTCTTAGTGAAGAGTTTAATAAAAATGAAAGCAACAAAACTTCAAAGGATGCTGAATCAAATGTATATCAAAACAATAACACCTCTACTAAAGACGACAAAAACAGAAGTTCTTTAGTTATTCCAAGTAGGTAGTCATGTTTTGTTTAATATTGTTAAAATGTTTCTAATCACAAAATTGGGACATTCGTCACTAGATATATAAAATAACGTATTACTTTGTATATTAACATTCTTCTGAACTGATTGTAAACTTGTTAAAATATTACATAGGTAAGCTGTACGGCGCTGTTCTGTCTTGTGAATCAAACAGTTTTAACCACTATATTAATGCTGTACTTGTACCGGTACGTTTAACTAGAGTTCAATTACACATATGGGTAATGTCTATGAATACATTTTTACGGAGTATAATGTATATATATATATATATATATATATATATATATATATATATATATATATATATATATATATATATATATATAAAGAACTGCACTATTTTGACTGTGACTTTTTATTCAGAGTTTCACAAGCCGAGAGAACCAGATACTAACACAGTTCCCAATGCCAAACACAGTCACAGATTTCTGGAGATTGGTGGCACAGTACAATGTAAAACTTGTCGTGGCCTTTCAAACAAAATCAGATGATCAAGACGAGGTACTCTTTTATGCTGATTAGGATTAACATAATCTGAGATTAAATGAAGTGGGGTTCAAAGGGATTTGAAATCTTCTCCCATATGTAATGTTTAATGATTGCCATTTTTTCGATGCAGACAATAGGAGAATATCTGCCCCAGAGCACCACTACACCTTTAGACTGTGGACCATATGAAATACACACAGGCCCTGTCAAGTCTGAGAGTTTATGGGAGGAACAAAACATTACAGTAAAGGCGAACATAAAAGCCATGGATTTTCAACCTCTAAATGTTCGTATAATATGTGTGCATATAATCGTATAATTTATGTATTAAAAAATGAACAGCCTGTTAAAATTAACGTTAATTTTATACAATAAATTTCTCAAATACATTTTTAATATATCTCAATAAATATAAGAACATATTGAATATTTATCAACATATTATTATTCAACCTTTCACAATTAACAAACAACTGCATTCATCAAACACATGAGACTGTATTTAGACGTATCGCGCGCATTGTTTTATTCCACACTTTGAAATATCATCACTACGAACGAATGTGTAATAATTTATTTTAAATACAAAGACTTATTTAAGCTGTGCCATGAAACGGTTGCATCTGTTGACGTCCTCTCAGCGCTTCATTTTTATGTTCTCTAGGTAACCAGTGAAACCCAAGTGACCCACATCGCGAGTAAAAGCACAGACCTGAATCCCAAGAATCTTCTCAAACTTCTCAAACACACAAGGTCAAATAATGTACAGGCACAGGGGAGAGTACTCTACATGTGCAGGTTTTCAAAGTCTTTAAAATAAAACATATCATATATTATGCAATATGAATTATGTATAAACATTTTAGATAGATAATAGTAGTAGGCGCAATGCGTGGATTGTACAGCTTTGCTCCAACGGAATAAAATAAAAATGCACTAATTAGATTATAAATTGTTATGAGATGTGCAATGAATCTAGTCGCTTGGTACTTTTTATACTTTTAATTTTTAGAACTTGTATTTCCAGAAACGGAGCTGAGTACAGCGGCCTGGCCTGTGTGTTGAGTCTTCTACTTGACCGAATGGACCATGACCAAAGTTTAACAGTTCCACTTGTTGTTGGTGCCATCAAATGTATCAGACCACAGGTCATTCCGTCTCTGGTAAGTTTCTTTATTACTTTTCAATGCTTTGAAATTACAACCCTAAGAATGAATAAATAGTAATTTGTGAACTGACTTGTACCTTCAGGATCAGTACAGGTGTCTGTATCAAGTTCTACAACGATACAGTGAGCTGAATACGCCTTACAGCAACTATGAAACGCCTCTCATACCAACACACCAGAACATATGGACACAACAAGAGAAATCAGTAGCAGAAAACGTTTATGAAAACAGTTAATTTATACTTGAACATAATGATGAACTATACAAGTTTGGTCTGAAGAGTGTATTGAGCGCCGACTCCATACCTACACATTTGGTCCAAAGAGAACTGAGAGATAAATATGAAACCTTTAGGGAGAGATAATTTTCATGTGTATAAAATAAATATTGATGAACTTTTTTTAAAACTTTCTCGTATATACGAAGTAGGCCTATATAGAAAGTATTGTAATCGTGGAAAAAAATCGAGATTTTACAAATCTCGACGTTTTACACCTCCCTGAGTCGGAAAAACATAGTTTTGCAATCTTATCCGTATGTCTGTGTGTGTGTGTGTGTGTAAACACGATAACTTGAGTACCGTTACAGCTAGGTATATAAGTATTATATCAAAATCGTAGATCCGTTTCAACTTTTGAGTGATTTCTGATAACCGGAAGTGGAACTTTTTCTACTTGGAGTTTTTCAAAAGCCTATAACTTGAGTACTATTTCAGATACATATATGAAATTTCACATGTAAGTAAAAGATCTAATTTTCTGTTTTCTGCCTTCTGTCAAATTTTAACTAATTTCCGTTGACCGGAAATAGTAATTTTCACTCATTCCGATTTCTCAAAAAAACGCATGTGAATTTATAAAGTACTAATAATATTCTTCACTAATATACACATCTTTATTCGGCGTTTGCTTGGTGCGCAATTCTTTTTTCTATGAGATTCTATTCTATTTTAAACAGTTTAAGTATTTAAAATGGATTAGAAACCATAACGATATCCCGAGTTCGCTCCCCTGTTGTTTTATATAAGAATATTCGAGAAAGTTTATAGGAGATCACTCCCGGTTTATTTTGTTAGAATCTGATCTAAAATTTGCTTTATGATGTGCTTAGTTATTTTTATTTCAGTTTTACATCGCATAGTTTGCTTATCATTGCATTTTTATATGCTACATAGTAATGCATGTTTTAAAACAATTTCAGAATGAGCTTAATTTGTTTAAATTATTATTTTTATTATTTAATATAAAATGTAATAATAAAAAATCGAGTGACAGCACTGTGTTGAAGTTATGTTGTACGGAATGAACGAGGGTAATAAAGGAAGCGACTGGTCGAGTGACAGTGGGGGTGTGGTGAGCGGGAGGAAGGAGGTGTGCAGGGATGAACGGGGAATGTTCAAGGTTGGTGTAGGAAGTGACGATTGGTGTTAGAGGAAGACGAGATAAAGGAAGAGAATTAAACCTTCTATTGTTGTCTAACTTGAAAGAGTTCTGTTGGTGTTTATAAGCTGTGTATGTACCAGAGTCCTGACGCCCTCCCACATTACAGTAAGTTATTTTTAGACATATCGATCAATAGTGCAGATACAGTAGAGTTGATTTGTTTCTAGTCAATTTCATGTGAAGGGATGGTTGTGTAAGTGATTCCCTTGCATAGTTTAAGTAGCGATTATAGTTAGGTGGACTCAGGCACGTTCTACTGACTCTATAAATAAAATAAAATTGAAGACTGATTTAAAACACAGTTAAACGTAAACACTATTGTATTACTGAGGTAGTTGAGCCAAAGTAGTTTAATAAGATGACTAAGTCCCGGCTAAAACTGCACAAACATGTTTAATACTTACAATCAGATAAGTAATAGATTTAGCGTTAAGCCAAACGGCTGTAACTAGCGCTAAAATATATAATGTCCTAAGCGTAATCCGTATATGTTATAGCTTAGCAACTTGGACTGCATTAATAATTTATCGTCCAGTAGTGACATACCCTAAACCTACCTTACGCTAAACTCCACCAATCATAAATTTCCTATAACGTACCTCACTACTACATACCTCTGATACCCCACCCACTCACAACATACTACCGCACTTCTAGCATTTTAAGAGATGACTCAAATGTCCCTGAACCTATTTACAATGTATTACCTACTTTAATACCAACTAATCGAATTTTTTAATGATGGATTTAAGTGGTGACAGGACAAATTATCTCAAGGACACATTATCTCAAAAACAAATAATACAACGGACAATAGATCATTTGCACTGAGATAATGGAATGATGGAAAAAAACATTTGACAGCGTGAAGTATAACACGTCAAAAAAAACCAACAACCATAGCTGAGTAGAAAATGGCGATGTAAAGCTATTTGAAACCGTCTATAGGATGTACAATGGGAGTGCTTGGTGGAGTTATAGAGTACTCGACGGGTTTACTGAAGTCCTGGAGTTCGATTACGGTCTAAGCGTGTGACTGTACGACGTCCCCGAGTCCACACATAGTTTGATGGGTACCTGACTCACGTTGGCGAAAGTAAAGGCGGCTAAGCAGAGAGCTGACCACACCGTCCCATTATAAGCCGAGGACAAGAAACATGAACTCTCCTGCATCTACCCAATTTTGATCGTTAGGTCTTTAAAGTGGAATTTTACTTTTTTATGGATGTATAGCTACATATTTAGATAGATAGACGCATATACATCGTTGTAATACATAATAATCAATTATTTTCCAAAACTTGGACACTAAGGCTGCACACCCTCTGGTGTGTACAACAACGTTTCTTATACTAATATTACACGTGTACAGTTGTAAATCTGTACAATCAGTTAAAATATCGGCACAGTCATTTCATTTACAGGCATGCCGATTTACATTGGGTGACGTGTAGCACGTGAGTACAGATATAGACATCTTTACACTGGATCGAATTTTGAGCTGGGATTTAACTCATCATTAGGTTACACTGGAATACTTTGAGAAAAATAGGTAATTGAAATATACTAATACTCTGTTAATACGCATTTCGTCGTATACAATATAAGGTCATTGTATTGGACGAGCCCAAATCTTGTTTATAATCACGAATGATTATCTGCATAAGTCGTGAACAAATTATCATACACATGTATTAGCGTCTGATGAACTAGCTTTAAAGATTAGCTATAATTTAATGGGTTGAGCGAGTAATGCAATACGTAATGGCTTTTGATAATTAAAATCGCTTAATCTCTTTATGGGACAAAGACCTACTTAATATCAGGTATCACCAAGGTTGACGCTAAATACCTGTACCCGTTTTATTTATTTCTAGTTGATTTATGACCGCTGGTGGGAGATCGGTTGTTAAAAAATCAATTATAACAAACCTATGCAGATAAACTAGTAGTTTACATTGGGAATATCACCCCCACTCCTAAACAGCTAAATCACATTGAATTATAACTGTATTACCTACACTGAAACACCGTATTATTTAAACACTAACTGAGATAATCTCAACCACCCACACAATGTAACACCTACACTCTTAACTGTTAGTGTGACCTCCACTCACTCATGGTATGAGCTCACTCTAAGCTGGAAGTAATGTTTATTCCATTCTTTTTTCTTTTGAACCAGCTAATAGAAATAAGCCTGGCTTGATAACCCAGACATAATCGTTGATTTAGCTATCTCGCGTGATAATTGGAACTGCACGTGTTTGCTTTAAAGCACTAGTACATTCAGTGGTGGAAATAGATAAAAGGGCAACCCCATAAATATATGCCCCCATAAATATATATATATATATATATATATATATATATATATATATATATATATATATATATATATATATATATATATATATATATATATATATATATACAAACAAAAATATGAACATAGGATACTCAATTCTGGCCTGATCGGGTTTTGAAATAAATTGTCTTTTTTTTTTCCTTTCAATTAAAACAAATTACAACATCTCATCTGTGTGAGTGCATTAGTTTGTTTTTGGAAAATCTCTGTTTTATTTTATGTTTGCCGTGATATTTCTTAACCCTAAGTCGGTCAAAAGAATATAAAACAGCAAAGCTTCGTATATGTAATGGTTTCTCGTGTTGTGTTTATTTTTATGTCTTTTTGTATTTATATTATTAATATTAAATGCATTTTCATTTTATAGCATGTCATTCTTTAGTATGTATTACAAAAACTAAAAAAAGTAATTATTGCTTTTTAATTGCTTAGAACAAATCTATTAACATTACCAGGCTTTGTTAACATTACCACCCAGACGCCACAGGGCTTGATGTATAAAAAACCTTTAGTTTAAGTTTATTATCCTCAATATTAGTGCGGTATAACGATATCAAAGACTTCCATTAATTATTGCTACCCTTAGAATCGCCGACTAGGGAACCAGAATGTTTTTACACATTGCGGCTTGACCGAAAGTCTTCACACATTCGCATAATACCATTGCGGCTTATCCAAAAGTCTTCACACATTCGCATAATACCAATGCGGCTTATCCAAAAGTCTTCACACATTCGCATAATACCATTGCGGCTTACCCAAAAGTCTTCACACATTCGCATAATACCATTGCGGCTTGACCGAAAGTCTTAACACATGTGCATATTACCATTGCGGCTTGACCGAAAGTCTTCACACATTCGCATAATACCATTGCGGCTTATCCAAAAGTCTTCACACATTCGCATAATACCATTGCGGCTTATCCAAAAGTCTTCACACATTCGCATAATACCATTGCGGCTTATCCAAAAGTCTTCACACATTCGCATAATACCATTGCGGCTTGACCGAAAGTCTTAACACATTCGCATAATACCATTGCGGCTTGACCGAAAGTCTTCATACATTCGCATAATACCATTGCGGCTTGACCGAAAGTTTTCACGCATTCGCATCATACCATTGCGGCTTTACCGAAAGTCTTAACACATTCGCATAATACCATTGCGGCTTGACCGAAAGTCTTTACACATTCGCATAATACCATTGCGGCTTGACCGAAAGTTTTCACGCATTCGCATAATACCATTGCGGCTTGACCGAAAGTCTTAGCACATTCGCATAATACCATTGTGGCTTGACCGAAAGTCTTCACACATTAGTTTAATACCATTGCGGCTTGACCGAAAGTCTTCATACATTCGCATAATACCATTTAGGCTTGACCGAAAGTCTTCATACATTCGCATAATACCATTTCGGCTTGACCGAAAGTCTTCATACATTCGCATAATACCATTTCGGCTTGACCGAAAGTCTTCATACATTCGCATAATACCATTTCGGCTTGACCGAAAGTCTTCATACATTCGCATAATACTATTGCGGCTTGACCGACAAAATGTCAGGAAATGGGAAAAGTGCGAATTTTTAATCACCTTAATTAATCGTTTTAATTTTTTTTTATTTTCTAGAGATTCAGCACGTTCACAATGCTATCGTCAACCTCACCAGTAAAGTATTTTAGAGACAGCCGAACTTTCAAAACATTGTTCGTGTTTTTTTGTGTTTGATTATTTGATAAGAACACAATTTAAATGGCCCCTGTTGCTTGGAATCTTTTTCTAGAGCTTACATTCACGTCTATGTGTGTTAATATATGTCTGTTAGTCAGACATAGCTTGTTAAAGTAAATCAATCAATGAAATCCACTAAATGATATTTATTTATAGCATACACTCTTAACTTACTGACCTTGAAGTAGCACTTAAACACCCCTATCTCGAAGTACCACTTCTACTCCCCTATCTTGAAGTACCACTTAAACTCCCCTTTCTTGAAGTACCACTTAAACTCCACAATCTTGAAGTACCACATCAAGTTCCCTATCTCGTAGTACCACTAACACAAATAACGACTCATTCAAAATTATAAATATCTATTAGGTCGTATTGAGCTATAGCTTTTGATTAGCAAAAAGTCCAACTATAGGGAATGGTAATTAAAAAATACGCTGTAATGTATTTCTATTTTAAAACATATAATGAGATTGTATCATCATTCTCTAAAAAAAAGACGCGATTCCGCTATATTTTTAAAAAAGAAATTCCGTTTTTTTTTTTCGTAATAAATTGATCGTAGTATTTTTGAGTGTGTTTATGTTGAGAGGTGGCCGATGGGTGTTGCAACACCAAACAATTATACACATGTGTTTAAGCCTATGGATATGTGACGTAATGTTACACAACAATGTAGGTTCGGGTTAAAACGGGAACATGAGATTGCTTACCTTGTATCATTACCCCAAGATCAATTACCCAACCTCGATGTTTTCAGCAAGAGCTAAAAATATCAGTAGTTAATCAATTTAAAGGTAATCCATAAAACTTTGAATCGGTTAAGCCCATTGGATTGTATCCCCTGATTAATTATATATTTATATTTAGACTACCACTGCAAACCACTGCAAATCGCTAATAGCGTTAGTGATTATTCAGATGTGTATTAACTAAATCTTAAGGTCAAAACTGTAATTGGTTTAGCTTTGCTTGACTTCTGTTATAGACTTATATTACTCTCTCAAAACGCGACCAATCACTGCACACTCTTACCAATATTGTACACATTTAAATCCACGTCTTCATACGTCCAAATATGTTTCAACATACTATACCCAATAAAGTACCAATATAACCTAATTGATTTGATTAAGTCGCCAGGAAACCCATTACGTATCAGGAAACCCATTCTCTGTGACATCATTTTCAAGCTTGTACCAGCAAATGCAATTGTGCGATTACTTTCAAAACTCTCTCAGCCCGTTGAGTAATTGCAAGTAGATAACATATTTTATTATTGTATTACATTTTGAGATAAATAAATTTTTCTCGTTAGAATGTGGCTGTGACCTTCCTCACGATAGGTTTTTATATTAAGTTGGTATCGTTATAATTAAACAGTACATTTATTTATTTATGTGTGACTTTATGTTTTCTTATAGGCATAAAATCATATATATTCTATTTTGTTTTATGTCCATATCTATCATAACAATTTAAGTCCCCCCCTTCCTTCTCCGTCCTCTCTACTTTAAGTCTGATGCTCAAAATAGCTGCCTATTAAACATCATACATATTATGTCAACACCATACTATCTGCCTGTCTATAAATTGTCCATAACCTTAAGTGTCCTAGTCTAAATTGCTTTGATTTAGACGACAAATTTAGTTAAGGTTTTTCGACTTGTAATAAACCGGATATTTGTTTGTTAAATTTAAATTAGCACATCCAGAACAAATTAGCACACTGAGGAATTCAAATAAATTAGAAAAACAAAACAATTGTCTATTACACATTTTTATTTTGTACTGGATCTTCTTCTTATAATTGATTTACCTATAATGAAAACAGAGACATAATTAATATGATGAACATAATAGTAGTACCAAGCAAACGCATTTATTTTGTATTATTAAAAAAACAATTAAAAAAAAATAATTAAGAAGCAACGATTTTATGACATTTTTTATGAAAAAAACCCAACAAGCAACAAAACAAAAGTATACAGCAATTACAAAAAAGGTTATACTAAAAAAAACCAACTTAAAAGCAATATTTAAAAAAAAAATTCTTGATCATACTCTTTTCCCGGTACTGGCTTGCATACTTTTGTGCCGGGGTCCTTTTCATCTCTGAAATGTATAGATAAATGGGTAATGAGCATATATATTTAAATTTAAACACGTTTTATGATAAGTTTATAGTATATTAGCCCTTGTCTGTTTAGGTATGGCACGTTTGGCTTTACTAGTCTAGCTGTCTATACTTAAGTCTTGTTAATGTAATATTTTAAGAGAGCCTAATTGATAGACGGACAATGCGTCAATGATGACTTTTTGTTGTTATACAGCTGATATCTCATATACTGTTGAACTATTTAAATTAATTTCTCAACGGTTTAGACTTCTTTAATATTCTGCCATTTTTTTTCTTTAAGTAAATTGCAGCTTTTAAATATAAGAGATGTAAAGCAGCTAATTTTATTTTCCTTTTGTGCAAGGATTGTTTTATTTTTGTAATAGTTTAGTTGCACTGTTGACACATTACAAAAAAAAATACAATCTATAAAATCAATAAAGGCAGTTAAGAATTTTAATTTAATATATCATTTTAGTTTACGTACATTTAATAATGAAAAAAATTGTTATTTTAGTTTACGTAAGTTTGATAATAATTAAAAAAAACCAACTGTTCGCAAGTTAATTTGCTGCAGCAAATCTCTGTATTACTGCATAGACCATTCATCGTTTTACAACAACTATTTTGAAAGAAGAAAACATGAAGCGTGAATTATTTTGGTTGTATAATCAGAGTACAATTCGTCTTTGCATATATTGATTTTGTATTATACTTGATCCGTCAGGATGATAAAATCAAACAATATTTACATGTAAGAATTTTATATTTTCTCACAAATATTAAATAACGAGAATTTAATATTTTTTTGTAAACTAAATGTATGAAAGTAAGGTACTAAAGGATTAAACTTTGAGAATTCTTTTTTAAAGATTGTGTTAAAAATCATATTTGAAGAAGAAACTTAAAGATAACTTACCCTTCTGATACAGCTACGAGACTTGCAAGACATACCAGAAGAACTAGAACTACAGTCTTCATTTTTATGAGCTGCAAGAAATATCATTTACTGTTGTTATTTCTTACAAAAAAACTAATAGTTCTGTGTTTCTAAGCATGTTGTTTTTTATTCATAAAAACAATAATAATATATCATATACTTAAATATTTTTTCTTTATCTAAAAAAACTGTAAATACACGTATTACACATTTTAGTTTAAATTACTTTCACATTTTTATTAAACATTATATGAAACTTAATTAATTTTAAAAAGTAACATCTAAAAAAAATTCAACTATACATATCTAAGTTAAATTACAGAGTAGAATTAAACTGCTTTCAAGAAAATGGTTTAAGATATATAGTTGGGTTGTTTCTGTCCAAACACGCTTTATATTTTTGTTAATCAAAACGTGGGGGATTCCTATTGGTTGGTGTAAATAAGCTTAGTCATCAATCAAATTCAAATAAAGTACGTTTACATGTATGTATTTTCTATTTTGTATACGTGGCAACAAAGAATGGAGGTGGTAATGAAATTTAGAAGTATAGAAGCTACTTCGATTTAAAACCTGAACATAATACTTCTAATCAATAGTGTAAGTAGCAAACCAGACAGAGGATTGTTATACCGAAATGTACTTAACATTGGTTTTTAAAAATTAGTTATTAGCATAGCGCCCAACGCTACCAAGTGTGGTTGCAGCACGTGTTGTGGATTAGGTTTAAGGTGGTCTGGATATTCTTTCATCACACACCTCGTGTATGGGTCGCTTTGGTGTGGATATGTATATGCCTCTAGTGCAACGCGAGCGTGTCGAAGCATAAGAGAAAACCCGTGATTCACTCAACCTAAACCAGTGTCACAATGATTATCCGGCGGAAGCTCCAAACTAACAAAAATGCAATGATTTAGAGCCATTTGCGTGCATTTAGATTTCCCTCTGTCCATTTTCTTAGTGAGGTCAATCCTTATTTAACATATTCCAATTATGAGAAACAAATAGTAAAATAAAATATTTAAGGCCTGGCATAATACAGTAAAAACTCAATTTGATATATTGATTGTGTAATCTAAAATCAAGTGACTCCAATCGACCTAACATACATTTAACAAATGTGTAAGTCAATTTATCGAATGTATTATCGAATTCGATAATTAATGATAGTGTGGAAACCGAATAGAAACAAACAACAAATATCATTAAAGCTAAGGCTAAAAGCTTTTTATTATTTATTGTATTATTATAGCCTAGATATTAAACCTAGAATCAAGCTAGTCCGACTGACCAGCCATCTAAGTTTAAGGTGAAGCCTTGACCCGTGACCGTCATATAAATATATTTAAACACGCGTCGTTCTACCAGCAGTTATAAATTCATCTTAAATGAAATTACATGCCGTATTAAGTAAACTGCAGCTGAGGTTAAAGGTGTAGGTTAATTAAAAGCAAGATGTCACACTACTGTAATGTCTGATTTCTGCGCGTATTATTAGAATGTAGGTATTAAGAGAGGTATGTGTAAGTTAAAGTATATCGCACATTTATACATCAATGGAGTATAAAAGATTTGTCCAGGAAATGATGAATATGCGTGAGTTTGGAAGGGAGTCGGCAGGGGCAGATTGAGCTTGGGCGGAGACCCGGTCTAAAAAGTTTTTCGGGGGCACCTGATATTAAAATACAGATATATATTATATATTATATATATATATATATATATATATATATATTATATATATATATATATATATATATATATATATATATATATATATATATATATATATATATATATATATATACATCCTAAATAGCATACTATTCAAGATATAATGCATTCTTATAACTTATGGGATCATTCGACACAGATATTTACAAAAGTGCTAATTTAAAAAGCTATAATTATGTAACATGAGCGGTAAATCAAATACAAATATATAACCTTCTTCTTCTCTTCTTCTTCGTTATTAATTTTAGTGTTGGGAGGGATCCCCTCCAACACAATCAAGTATAATTGTCAACTGTGTATGCATTGTTGAGGCCATCGACTTCGATTTCAGCCTACTTTTCATTTTTGATTTGTTTCCTTAGCTTTTGTGCAACCACGAAAACACTACAAGGCAGCAGATGTTTGACTTTGGAGTTGTCTCTCCTTGAAGAGTAGATGTCCCTCATCTGCACGAGGGTTCGAAATTGATATATTTCATTTTAGCAACCATGAGCTTTACCGCCTTGACCACGCCGATCCCCTAATATCTAACCAATATGTACTCATTTTTAGCATGATTATATGTAGCCCCCCCCCTCCCCCCACCCACTACCACGACACACACACTAACAAAACACAGAGAGGCGATATCTTTCCGCTACGTCAGCAGTACTAAATATATGACTGTTTAGTTTAGGCCTGTTGAAGTTTCCGACCTCTGCTCCTCGACCTAGCCGGGTACCAGACGGTAGGACGATGTTCAGCGTCTGTTTGTGGGGGAAATAAAGCCTGGTGAGAGCCTATGGATGAATAAGAGATCAACATGTAGTGTTTCAAAATAGCATTTTCGGCGGCCTGATTCAGTCAAAAATTTGACATTTGGTTGGAGTTTACTACTCTACTTCGAGGCCCACAAAAAGTTGGATTTCCACAAGTGTCTATTTAAAGAAGGCCATACCTGGACTGTACACCTGATATTAACGTTCACTCAAAGCTGAGGCCTATACGTGTTTTTAAAATGTTTAAATCATTGAGTGTCCACACCAGAATCATGTCATTTATTTCAGGTACCCATCAGAACTTGGTGGACTTAAGCACGTGATGCTATCACCCGTCTGAAACTTTATTTTAAAATAAAATAATTTTACGCCCCTTGTTAATACATATTACATGTAGAATGATTGGAAAATAGAAAATCCTTAAAATTTTACGAATAGCTAAGCCAATCATGTCTGTACGTTTTGCAATCACTGCCAGTATTACATAAGACTATCTCTTAAATATCATCTACACACTTTTAAAGTATAGACTTAACTTTCTTCTTACATTTTTTTTATGTCATCTACATTCTCTTAAAGTATAGACAACCCTCAAAGTGAGACTCAACTTTACTGTTACAAAATAACCCACATACGCTTTTTATCTCAACTACACTCTTTAATCGTGTCTACATCTTACCCTGTTAAATAGCACGAGCAATACTTTACAATCGTGTGTCAGCTTGTTCTTTAAAAAAATATTTATATTAAACTCACGTTTACAGTAAATTATTTACACCCTCAGTTATTTTAGTCCAGGTCTGCTTGTCGGAGCGTAAAAGCATAATATCAGTTCATTAACAGCTAAGCCAGACTTTAATGAGCACTCAAATGTGCAAGAAGTTTAGCTAAATGAAGAAAGTTACAGAAAGTCGTTTGAAATTTGATAAAACCTTCACAAATAATGTTATTCTTATATTTGAAATTTTGTCTACCTAGCTTACGCAAGCTATGGGAGATTTCATAAATCGAAATTAGAGTAAGTATTACTTCCTGTTTCCGGAAATCGCTCAAAAGTTGATGTAGAACTAAAAAAAATGAACAGAGCGCTTGTATATCAAATTTCGTCAACATAACTGAAACTTTAGCCTACTCAAGTAATAGTTTGACAGATACAGACAGACACAATTGCAAATCAAAACTACTACCTACACTACCTGACTTACAGTACCACATAATTTTTTTATCTCATCTACACTCTTTAATCGGGTCTACCTCTTTAAATACGACTGTATTCAAAATCATTTAGATAAAATATTTATTCAGTGTTTTATCAAAGCACCTTACTTTGATACATGTTTATACAGTAAAATATTGAATTATAGTGATTTAATAATTGTAAGAACATATCTAATTCTTAGGTGTAAATATAACTTGATTTTATCGTCATTGTGGTACAGGCATGTATAGACACACATCGATTAACCCAAAGACGATTTTATTCTGGTTATACAACTAAAACATATTACGCTTCATATTTTCTTCTCTCAAACCGTTGTTGCCATAAGCATAATGAGTCTTGCGAAATTCCCTATACTTGTTGCGGACACATTCATTGCTCACAGTTATTTGTTTTTTTCTTTTACTTACATTATTAGATTTAATAAAAGTTCTGAAATATTAAATAAATTAATGAACTGCTTTTGTTGATGAGGCACTAGTGATGTAGTTTGTTTGTAGTGCTTTGTCAACAGCCTGATTGATTCTTTCAAAACTTAAAACATTCCCTGCTTGAATGGAAAATAAAATTAGCTGATTTTATATTTTAGTTGAGTTTAAAACACTTTTGTTTAGTTTAAAAATAAAATAATATCAATGCTTTTTTTGTTTTTATGTTTATTATTTTCCGTTCGACATTGTTATGCTCCGGGATGTATTGGGCGATCGCTAAGTTCACAGAAAAAATGAAGAGGTATGATTCAGGCCATATGTTTCACGAAGAGCAGAGAAGTCAAGTCAATTTTTATGCTGGGCGGAATTTCCAGTAACACAATTAAGTATTACGTGTCAAAATGTTGTGCGCTGTATAGTCCGCCATGTCCATGTTCAGCCATCTTTAAAAAAAATTGCTTTCAAAACATTGATTGTCCTTTGCAGAAAAAAACACAACAAGAATGCTGTTTTGTGACTTTAAACTTTCTCTCCCAGCTGGTTGTTGTTCCTGGCTATCTTACCATATCTTCCAAGTGGTTCGACCTCATGTCTTTTCTATTTAGCAAACTACAGTTTACTCACCCGGCGTCTCCTAAATGTAATCAATATCATATTTTTGTTTTAATAACAAGACTATTTGTTTTTAATTAAAGGTAAACTCGGCTGCAAAAAGTTAGGTTTAAGAAGTATAATAAGATGACTAATAGATTTAGCGGTTCCCCATATATGCGATAAGATTAGCCCTAATGAGTAATGGCTTTAGCGTTATCTAGATACGCATATAACATATATACTATGTTGTCGCCTAAACATTCTTCCATATTCCTTGCAAATGTCTGTGTAGAAATGTCTGTGTTTAAGATTTATTTGTCGCTGTATTTTGCTTCCAACTTAGCATATTTACTTATTTACACACTATGCAATGTTTTAAAATTTCTTCCTGTTAATCATTTTTTTTTGTAGCTGTTATTTTTCAGAATGTTAAATTTAAACTAAATGAAAATTTTACTCTGTTATTTAGAAACTACAACACAACTCTGGTATAATTGTAGAAGAGTGTATACAGTAACAGACGTGTTAGTAGTTTTTCAGATCTGCAATTTCAAATCCGTGTTTAGAAGACACATACATATTTAGATTACGCAAACATACATTTGGTGCATTAAAAGTACATGAATTAACGAAAAGTAGGCGTAACATCTGATAAACCGCAAATAATTGCTTCTCTTGTAGGATTTCTAAAAACTATGTCCCGCATTTTATAGTAAAATCACCTTAAAATCACCTTGAGGCGTAAGATACGAATACTAATTCTTAATAGAGTGAAAACCATTTTGCTAATAGGTAAGAAACAAATAAGAAGTAATTCTGTAAGCGAACAAGTCCGGGTCCTAATTGCTTAAATATGAAACCGAATATCTTGTAATTTTCAGGTAGGAGATTTTGAATTCTATGAGACTATAGGTCTACTTTCTGATAGTGATACCGTGATCAACTCGTTATAAAATGTATTGATAAACCATCGAATGATAGCGGGTGTGCTGACGTGTATGTTGTACGGAGTGAGCGAGGGTAACAGGGGAAGCGACTGGTGGAGTGACAGCGGCTATGTTGTGAGCCGGAGAATGGAGGTGTGTAGGGATGAACGTGGGAATGTTAAAGGTTGGTGTGGGAAGTGACGGTTGGTGTTAGAGGAGAACGAGGTAAAGGAAGAAGATTAAAACTTCTACTGTTGTCTAACTTTGTTGTCTAACTTGAAATCATTTTGTTGGTGTTTATAAGCTATGTTTACGGGAGTCCTGACGCCTTCCCACATTGTGCTACATCACTACAGTTAGTTCCCTTTGAGACTTAATGATCCATCGTTTATATACAATTGAGTTCATTTGTTTTTAAACGACCCTATGTGAAGGGATGGTTGTGCAAGTAATATGACGCCATTGTATTCCCTTGCATAGTTTAATTAACGATTATAGCTAGGTGAACTCAAGGACGTTCTACTGACACTAGAAATAAAAAAGAAATTGAAGACTGATTTAAAACACAGTTTAACGTAAACACTATTGTATTACTTAATTTGTTGAGCCAAGATAAGTAATAGATTAGCGTTAAGACAAATTGCTTTAACTATCGCTATAACATGTAATGACTTTAGCGTAAACCAGATATGTTATAGCCTAGCGTCATGGGCTGTATTAATTTATCTTCCAGTAGTAACATACCCTAAACCTACCTTACGTTAAACTCCACCTATCATAACTTTCCTATAACGTACCTCAATACTAAATACCTCTGATACCCCACCCACTATCAATATACTACCTCACTTCTATCATTTTAAGAGATGACTGAAATATCCCTGAATCTATTTACAATGTATTACCTAGTTTAGTACCAAATAATCTAATTGTATTGATAAAGTCAACAGCATTATTGTCTCGAATGGTCCGATTTATATGATAACTAACTCTGCCTTGTACCAGCTGCCGCATTTCATTAATACTATTTTACAAAAAACACTCTTGTCCGCGACGTCGTTTTACGTGGCAGTAGAATACACATATACTTATTATTAATTTATAATCCTACGGAGCAGTGGAGAATACAATAGTGTAGTGCCAGCTATTGCAAATTATGCTCGTAAGAGAGTAGCTATAATACTCTTACCGATTGAATTACAAATTAGTTTTCTGAATTTTGCAGCTGTACAATATACTTGAAGTTTTATTCCATTTACAGTGAATGCATGTTTTATTTAAGGCGTGGCAATTCTACCTATTTCAGTTTTTCACCGCTCATTCTCTCGCTAAGAAATTGTACTGTGGTGGGTAGAGCAATCAAATGCTGCATGACAAGGCAGATACTTTAATGCTATAAAGTCGGAATACATTAAAGCAATCGTTTTATTGCATTTCATGTTTCAGTAACGTAGTAAATGAAGATGATCTGACTCATATTAGGCGGTGAATGAACGCTGATTTTATATTACTTGAACTTCCTTTGTTCAGATACTATTTACCTGAATATTTCGTATACAAATAATTCAGTCCATTAATCACACACATTTACATAAATATATGTCACATTTATCTCTCCAAGATCCCAGTATTTTTCTATATTAAAAAAAACAATATACATCTGAGCTTAAAGGTCGATGCAGGTAAAAAAGTTCCCTTGAAAGTTTTACCTCAATACAGACTTCATATTATCTATGCATTTTTTAGGGTAAAAATCGCTCGAAGTTTTTTAACCATGGTATTACATTTTGCCATCTCCTATGTAAACAACGATGTTTTTTTATATATATATATATATATATATATATATATATAGTGTAGTCATATATTGACTCAACAACTGCAGAACTCCAACTGTTTTCCTTAAAGCAAGTTTGCACTGTAATTTAACTTACTTTACAATATATATTTTAAGGTTCGTATATCGCTAAGGAACTTTTTCATACTTTTATATAATTAATGTAAAATAATTGTTTGTGATAGTAAATATTGCGTGGCTTTATATATATATATATATATATATATATATATATATATATATATATATATATATATAAAAATATATATATATATATATATATATATATATATATATATATATATATATATATATTTGTTTTTATGAATAATGTATCATTATGTTTATTAACTCAGAACTGTATAGTTATACTTTAGAAATTACACAAAATGTATTATTTGGAGTGTTGCAGAACATGAAACTGAAGATCGTTGTTCTCCTTCTACTGGTATGTCTCGCGACTCTTGTTGTTATATCAGAGAGGTAGGTTATCTTCAATTTTTTTTTAAACAACTAAGATCGAAAAAACAAATTCATGTAGATACATTTTAAATTCAAACTTTAATTGAATATATTATTTTGATACCTGTCTTTTTAAATGTCAACATTCACGTTTTAATGTATGTATTTTTGGGATTCAAGAAACACTAACTCATTGACTTCCGAAGTACTTTCTATTTGTATAAAATTTAGATAAAAATGTATCAGGCAACGTGTTTTCTTGTCCTAAAATAGTTGTGGTTCTGGTAGCAAAGAAAGTGACAAAAATTTAATGCCATAATAACAGGTAAGATATTTTGGCCCTATATTATTCATTTACAATCTTGATGTTAATGTAAAACAAACACTTTACATTCCAATTAATCTTTTCACCGTCAATAAATCACGTTTTTTTTAATTTAATTTTATTTTTACTTTGATTTGTAAGAAAAAAATAATTTAAAAGCAAAAATATGTGTTTATATTGGAATGCATTATATAAACAACTGTCAAATCTAAACTCAAACAATGTAAACAAAAAGAAATTGTAAATAAATGCAAACAAGTAAACAGAGATTTGAGCTAAGAGGTCGTTATCAGGAAAAAGAAATTGAGCTAAGATGTCTTTATCAGCACACAGTCACTACGGACGTGCTGTCTACTTTCAAGTAAACTTCCCATAAAACATTTCATTTAACAAGACTGAAGTAGAGTCTATATAGAGTTGTAATAAACTGGGAAGTTCTATAGAAAAAAATATCTAAGCATCTTTGTTACAAATTCATTTACGATTATTTTTTCTATTTTAGCAATGATGTGGATGACCAATGCAAGCATGCATAAAATCATAAAGTGAATGCCATATTTTGCCCCTTTTTCGTTTTGTTTTTCTTCTTTTTGTTTAAATAATAATAAACATTTCCATTTGCAATTTATGTGGTTGTTTAAAAAAAATTCGTTCAATGCTTTTAGATCTACCAGCAGATAGAAAAAAAATTATATCAAATCAATTTATAAAGCTACGTATTCTTTTTTCGCTACATTTATTTAATTATATAACACTCACAATTGACTTTTAATACGTTTCTTCTATTTGAAAAAAAAAAATCTAATACAGCTTATCTTAACAAAAAAAACAATTTAAAAAAAAACGGCACGTAACAAATAAAGCAAAACAAAAAACTATAGTATTTGCAATAAATATCTATGACTTGACGATAACATGGATACAATTACCTTTTAGAAATTATTGTGATCATGGTTATGCTATTTGTATGTACATTTTTATTGAGAAAATATATAAACAACCGAATTCTTTTGGGATTTTCTAGATTCCAAAAACCCTAACCTCTTGAAATATATAAAATCTCTAGTTTAGACCAACAAAATCAAGCCAGATTTTTATAAGCAAATATGTATTTATAATACCATAGTTTATAATTTAAATTTTATAAAAGTAAATGCTGAGTCCTTCTATTAAAGTTTGAGACTGTTAACGGATGGATCTATTGTTAAAACTCGAAAACACATTTTTACGGATAATATATTAAAAATATATGTATTGTTACTTTTGTTTCTTAAGTATTGGATAGTTCTTATGTTTATATTAATATTTTTAGAATATATGTAAATGTATACATTTGAATGTCAGCTACATTATATTATTCGTGTTTATACTACCAATTTCTTGTGTGTAAGTTACAGAATAATTAGAAGCTACTTCAAGTTATATCAAGCATAATCGGTAGTTTCTTTTTTGTTTTTTTGTTTTCTAAGTAACGTATCCAAGTCATTAGTTCCTAGTGTGTGAGTTATATTTACAGCTGGTGCAGAATTAGCGAAACACTGTAAGCACGACAACACCGGAATAAAGAATAAACATTCTACTTTCGTCTTGTCACTGTAGTGAAACATATAGACGATTATTTAAAGCATCTTAGTCACTAGATACATTAAAACCGTCATTTTTCAAAAAAATAGTTTCTCACAAAAAATGAACTACCTGCAAATAATTATCTATTACCATAAGGTTCCAAGAATTTTCATTAGGACAAGTTTGAAAAATCTTTCAGTTCAAGAATATGAACAAATTAATCTTTGGATTGATCAAGGCAATAACCGTTAACAAATCATTTATTGTCGACAGAAAATATATAAAAAAATAACAAAACCCATAAACTACTGGGTTTGTAACTGAATTATTTAAGGCTATATATTAATTCACGTATTAAATAAATTAGGAAAAAATATATTGTTTTCTTCATTAAATCTTATATTTCATATTAGATAGACCTACGATAGAACAACATTTAGACCTTAGATAACGGCGGTAAAAAAAAACCATATCTTTTACAAACCTATAAAGCCTAGTGAGGACTTAGATTAAACATACGGTCGCATGAATTTTAGTAATGACCGGACGGGGTGTGAGGACAAGTTATCTCAGGACAATGATTTTAAGGACAAAATTTGTAACCAACAATATATAACGGATATTTTGTCTGAGGTAATTTTTCAATGGCATCATTTGTCCTGAGATCATTTGTCTTGAGATCATTTGCCCTGAGATAATTAGTCCTGGAAAAATTTGTCCTGAGATCATTTGTCCTGAGATCATGTGTCCTGAGATCATTTGTCCTGAGATCATTTGTCCTGAGATCATTTGTCCTGAGATCATTTGTCCTGAGATCATTAGTCCTGAGATCATTAGTCCTGAAATAATTTGTCCTGAGATTATTTGTCCTGAGATCATTTGTCCTGAGATCATTTGTCCTGAGATCATTTGTGATGGAATTCTTGAAGCAACCCTTCGACAGCGTGGTGTCAAAAAAAAACGAAGAAAAAAAAACCAACCGCCATAGCTGAGTTGACACTGGCGGTAAAGCTATTTGAAAACGTGTATGGGATATACAATGGGATTGCGTGGTGGAGTGATAGAGCACTCGAAAAGTTTACTGAAGTCCTGGAGTTCGATTACGGTCTAAGCATGTGACTGTACGACGTCCCCGAGTCCACACATAGTTTGATAGGTACCTGACTCACGTTGGTAAAGTAAAGGCGGCCATGCATAGAGCTGACCACACCGTCCCTTTATAAGCCGAGGACAAGAAACATGAACTCTCCTGCATCTACCCAATTTTGATCGTTAGCTCTTTAAAGTTGAATTTTACTTTTTTTATGAATGTATAGCTACATATTTATATTGATAGACGCATATACATCGTTGTAATACATAATAATCAAATATTTTCCAAAACTTGGACACTAAGGCTGCAAACCCTCTGGTGTGTACACCAACGTTTCTTATACTAATATTACACGTGTACAGTTGTAAATCTGTACAATCTGTTAAAATATCGGCACAGTCATTTCATTTACAGGCATGCTGATTTACATTGGGTGACGTGTAGCACGTTAGTACAGATATAGACATCTTTACACTTGATCGAAATTAGAGCTGGGATTTAACTCATCATTAGGTGTACACTGTAATACTTTGAGAAAAATAGGTAATTGAAACATACTAATTCTCTGTTAATACGCATTTCCTCCTATTCAATATCAGGTCATTGAATGTGACCAGCCCATATTTTGTTTAATAGCACGATTGATTATCTGCATAACTCGTGAACAATTTAGCATACATAGATATTAGTGCCCATCCTGATGGCACACCGCCTTGAAGTGGTGGGATGGCTTGTGTGCCCCAGCGACCCCCAGAGCTATGCCGGCGGGCGCCTAGTGCTCCTGGCAGGTCTAACCAAGTCGGACAGATCTGTGTGGGTAGGGGCCAGACCAAACGATGTGCCCTGGTCCTCCAGGTTGGGGGTTGTGCGATGGGCTAACTACTCGTCCACATAAAACAAAAGACAGTTACAGAAACCAAAGCCAAATCCGAAACAAATCCAGTCCTCGGGAGAATCAGGGCTCCACTTAAGATATTAGTGCCTGATCAGATAGCTTTAGCGATTAGCCATAATTTAATGGATTTAGTGATGAATGCAATATGTAATAGCTTTAGATAATTAAAATCGCCTAATCTCTTGATGTGACTAAGACTTACTGAATATCAGGTATCACCAAGGTTGACGCTAAATACCTGTGGCAGTGTGATTTATTTCTAGTTGATTTATCACCGCTGGTGGGAGATCGGTTGTTAAAAAATCAATTATTACAAAACGATGCAGATAAACTAGTAGTTTACATTGGGAATATCACCCCCACTCCTAAACAGCTAAATCACATTGAATTATAACTGTATTACCTACACTGAAACATCATAGCATTTAAACACTAACTGAGATAAACTCAACCACCCACACAATGTAGCACCTACATACTTAACTGGTAGTGTGACCTCCACTCACTCATGGTATAAAGTCACTCAAAACTGTAAGTAAATCACGCCCTCTCTGAGAGTACCATATACACTACCTGACAGACCACATATACACTACCTGACAGACCACATATACACTACCTGACAGACCTAATTTACACAACCTGACGCTACATATCAACAACACAATCTAGACATTACAAGAGCATTTTTTTTAAAAGCAGGAGTCTGAGCTTTTTTGAACCAGCTAATAGAAATCAGCCTGGTTTGATAACCCAGACATAATCGATGATTTAGCTATCTCGCGGGATAATTGGAACTACAGGTGTTTGCTTTAAAGCACTAGTACGTTGCTGTAAGGTGACGCTATTTTATAAGATGATTTTAGCAATGCGATTTTTGAACCGTGTACTTTGTTTTCTAAAACTAATGCAATATTTCTTGGATGAAAGTTTTTGAGGCGCGGATATGATAACATTACCACCCAGACGCCACAGAGCTTGATGTATAAAAAAACTTTAGTTTAATTTAATTATCCTCAATAATGCTGCGGTATAATTGTTCCATGACACATGATTTCAGACAACATATCTCAGGACAAATAATATCATGGACAAATGATCTCAGAATGCAACGCGGTGTCCACATCGTTTTACAAAGTACAATACACTATGTGAACGATGAACTTCTATAATCGATAAATAAATCGAATCGGTAATTGTACTGTCACATACAATCCCTAACTACAAGTGCCCCTTACACTATTTGACCTTGAAGAATCTCACACACACATTGACATAGAAGTACCACATACACTCCCTTACCTTATAGCATTACCTACACTCACCGACCTCGAAGTACCACATACACTCGGTGACCTGTCAATATTACGTTTATTTAGTTGCTGAATATATCTGACCGTTTCTTTAACATCAACAGCCAATATAAATCCCCCACCTTTAATAAAATGTGCATAAACGGTATCTATACAACGGGACTTTTAGTGAAACACTGTAAGCACGACAACACCGGAATAAACACTCTCAATATACTAATACTCTGTTAATACGCATTTCCTCCTATTCAATATCAGGTCATTGAATTGGACGAGCCCATATTTTATTTAATACTACGATTGATTATCTGCTTAACTCTTGAACAAATTATCATACACATGGATTAGCGTCTGATGAGATAGCTATAGCGATTTGTTATAATTTAATGTGGTTAGCTATAGATGGCTTGTCAATCGGACAAGCTTGATTCTAGGTTTAATATCTAGTCTATAATAATACAATAAATAATAAATAGCTTTTAGCCATACCTTTTAGTGATATTTGATGTTTGTTTCTATTAGGTTTTAACACCGTCACGATAATACATTCAATGCATAGAGTTACACCATTTGTTAAATGTGTGTTAGGTCGATTGGAGTAACTCGATTTTAGATTACACAATCAATATATCTAATTCAGTTTTTACTGTATTATGCCAGACCTTAAATACTTCATTTTACTCTTTGTTCGTTAACATTGGAATAGCTTAAATAAAGATTGACCTCACTAAGAAAATGGACAGAGAGAAATCTAAATGCACGCAAATAGCTCTAATTCATTGCATTTTTGTTAGTTTGGAGTTTCCGCCGAAAAATCATTGTGACACTGGTTTAGGTTGAGTGAATCACGGGTTTTCTCTTATGCTTCGACACGCTCGCGTTGCACTAGAGGGATATACATATCCACACCAAAGCGACTCATACACAAGGTGTGTGATGAAAGAATATCCAGACCACCTTAAACCTAATCAACAACACGTGCTGCTACCACTCCTTCGCAGCGTGGGCACTATGCTAATAACTACTTTTTAAAAAGCTACGTTCAGTATATTTCGGTATAATAATCCTATATCTGGTTAGCTACTTACACTATTGATTAGAAGTATTATGTTCAGGTTTTAAATCGAAGTAGCTTATACACTCCTAAATTTCATTACCCTCTACATTCTTTGTTGCCACGTATACAAAATAGAAAATACATACATGTAAACGTACTTTATTTGAATTTTATTGATGACTAAGCTTGTTTACACCAACCAATAGAAATCCCCCACGTTTTTGATTAACATAAATATAAAGCGTGTCTGGACAGTAACATCCGAACTATATATCTTAAACCATTTTCTTGAAAGCTGGTAAATTCTACTCTGTAATTTAGCTTTGAAATCTATAGTTAGATTGTATTTTAGTTTAGTCGTTACTTTTCTATAATTAATTATTTTTTATATAATTTTTAAAAATAATTTGAAAGTAATTAAAAATTAAAGGGTCTAATACATGTATTTACAGTTTTAAATAAAGAAAAAATATTTGAGTATATGATATAAGTTTTTATGAATAGAAAATATCACGTTTAGAAAAGTTTTTTTTTGTTTTAAAAAAAACGAAAGTAAATGATATTTCTTGCAGCTCATAAAAATGAAGACTGTAGTTCTAGTTCTTCTGGTATGTCTTGCGAGTCTCGTAGCTGTTTCAGAAGGGTAAGTTATCTTTAAGTTTCTTCTTCAAATATGATTTTTAACACAATCATTAAACAAACGAATTTTGAAAGTTTAATCCTTTAGTACCTTACTTTGATATATTTCGTTTACAGAAAAATATTAAAGTCTTGTTATTTAATACTTGTGAGAAAATATCAAATTTTTACTTGTAAATATAGTTTGATTTTTTTTTCATATGACGTATCATGTATAATCAAAAATCAATATATACAAAGACGAATTGTACTCTGGTTATACAACTAAAACAATTCACGCTTCATGTTTTCTTCTCTCAAAACAGTTGTTGTAAAACGACGAATTCTGCTTGCGGTGGCAGCGTCTATTGCTGCCCTGATTATGAATGTACAACGTAGGTTTTTTTTATTAGTAACAAGTTAACGTTAACTAAAATAATAATATATTGATTTTTCATTATTAAATGTACGTAAAATAAAATGATATAGTAAATTAAAAGGCTTAACTGACTATATTGATCTTGAAGATTTTTATTTTTTTGCATTTTGTCAACAGTGCAACTAAACTATTACAAAAATAAAACAATCCTTAAACAAAAGGAAAATAAAATTAGCACCTTTATATATCTTACATTGTAAAGTGGCAATTTACTTAAAGAAAGACATTAGTAGATCATTAAAGAAGTCTAAACCGTCTAAACAATTCAGTCAAGTCAAACAGGGTAAGAGATATCAGCTGTCTAACAACAAAAAGTCATCATTGACGCATTGTTCGTCTATCAATTAGGCTCTCTTAAAATATTCCATTAACAAGATTTAAGTACAGACAGCTAGACTAGTAAAGCCAAACGTGCCCTGACTAAACAGGCAACGTGATATATATTATAAACTTATCATAAAAACGTGTTTAAATTTAAATCTATATGACTAATAACCATTTATCTATAAATTTCAGCGATTTAAAAAGAGAAGGTGTAAGATTATGCAAGCCTATACCTGGAACAAAAAAGTATGATCAAGAAAATAATTTTTCAAAGATTGCTTTCATGTTTTCGTTTTTTTAAGTTTCACCTTTTTTTTATTTCTGTATAGATTTGTTTTGTTGCTTGTTTTTTTTTTAAACATCGCTTGTTAATATCAGGTAAAGGTATCAATGCATTTAAGAACGATCAGCTCTCTGCTTTTTAGTTATTCCTAAAATAATTGATTATTATTTTAAAAGACGATGTATTTTCTGAATCGTTTTAAATTCGTTCATGATAGCTTGTTAGGAAAACTTTTTTAAAGATTTATTTCGGTCAGTTTTTTTTTTTTGCATGCCAGGACACTCACAATCGTCTGCACTTTATTTTATTGCAACATCTGCCACACATAGTCTTTATTGAAATTTGACAAGAAACATAAATAAATTAAACTCCTACAGTATTTCTAGCTTTAGAAAACACCCTTTTCCACAGCAAATATCGCATTTATATGCGATTAATGATATTGAAGGTAAAATCAAGTTTGAAAAAAAATGTCTATAGGACTACATAATAAAACAGTTTTACGTAGTATTGTTTTAAAAATATCATACAAGGTTTTGTAACGAGCTGATTGATTTCTATTTTCTAATTTTAATGGTTGATCATGTTTATATATATATATATATATATATATATATATATATATATATATATATATATATATATATATATATATATATATATATATATATATATGTTTGTCAACTCACTGAATTCAATATTATATATTTTGAATAATCTGGAAGCATATTTAATATAGATCCTACATTTTGGATGTTAACATACAAGTATAATGCAATTGCTTGGTAGTACCATTATGTTCATCATGTTAATTATGTCTATGTTTTCATTACAGATAAATGAATTATCGGAAGACATATCCAGTACAAAATAAAAATTTGTATTAGACATTTGTTTTGTTTTTCTAAATTATTTAAATTTCTCATAGTGTGCTAAATTGTTACCAGTTGTGCTAAATGTTGCAAACACGGTCTTAAACTGAAGAAAAAATAAATCTGGAGTGATCTCCCTTAAACTTTCTCGAATATTCTATTTTAACACTACTGGGGATGGCAACTCGGGACATAGACAATATTTTAAATCTACTTTTAATTACTTAAACTTTTTTATAATAGAATAGAATCTCGTAAAAAAAAGAATTGCACACCAAATGAACGTCAAATAAAATGTGCATAATAGTGCGGAATATTATCTATCTATCTATACACTACTAAATTTCAGGTTTGTTTACATGTTTAAGTATATAGCCTATTTGTTTTTTGTTTTTTTTGTTGTTTTTTTTTTGTCCGGTTAGCTACAGGAGAGAATCTGCACTATGCGGAGAGCTGTAAAAAAGTAATTAGGTAGAGAACATTTTTTTTTGTTTTCAGACAGACTGTTAATCACAAATTTATTTAAAGACGTTAATTAATTAATTGATTTATTCAATGGTAGATTATCCACATTAATTATAAAAGTTCAGAAAAATGACTTTACTTTGAGGGAAAAGTGACTTCACATTGTTTGTTTACTTTTTAGTACAATAAATACAAGATTTTGTTGCCCATTCAGATCTTTAACGCCTTATAAAACTAATTTTACAATATTGAATGTGGGGTCTGTTTATTTTATGATGATAAGTGACAGGTGTGATGTCATTTATGGAAGACCCCGAAACCCACAGATAACTAAATAACGGGTAGTCTAGTTAGTAATTTATAAATTCACATGCGTTTTTTTTGAGAAATCGGAAATTGCTTAAATTACTACTTCCGCTCGAGGGAAATTACTCAAAAGTTGGTAGAAAGCAGAGAACTAGAACTTTAACTTACGTGTGAAATTTCATTTATCTATCTGAAATAGTATTCAAGTTATAGACTATTGAAATATTGAAAGCTCATTAAAAAAGTCTTTACACTAAGACACGATAGGAAACAATAATCATTCACTATATCGAACCAGGCGCCCCTGCAGGGTTCAATTTGGCGCCTTGGGTTTTTCTGTGAGCGCAATGGCACCAACGTTCGTTCTAAACAGTGCGGTAGACAATGGATAAGATGGGCTGTAACAGTCGCTCACCAAATTCAAGCAGGCGTGTCAGCCGGCGCCCTGGTAGGGTGTGATCTGGCTGCAAACAAAAATTTCAGTTTCGGACTCCAAAGGCTCACATGGGGCGCTGAGGGCCATGTAATGCGCTTTGTTTTTCATAATCAGAAAAGTTAACCAAGGTTAGATTATCAACTGGGATGTTTCTTTTTGTAAAAAAGTGTGTTCTACTCTCATTATATCGGTGAGTGATTAATGTACACTTAAGGTTTTCATGCGGTAGTGTAGGTAAACCTGTGTCCCAATATTTATGATCCAAGCGCAGTCTCTGTTTACATTTAAATAACTCACTTTTAGAAAACAAGGTCATGCGTCTAATAATATAGGATTGGTAACGCATGCATGTAACCCTTCTTATATATTTCGTCGGACTTTCTTCTATGCCCGCGACATCGCGCGGGGACGTGTGCGCTAGTATATATATACAAATATATATATATATATATATATATATATATATATATATATATATATATATATATATATATATATATGTTCATTGGGGGGGGGGGACTTAAATTTCCAGGGGAGGGTGGACACTGATAAAAGTATATTTTCTATATAAATTCCATTTTGTTCTCTTCCCCCCCCCCCCCCCCCCCCACTCTGTGAGAAATTCTGCCCTCAGTGAATTTGCAAAAGACGATTCGGTCCAGTCCCAGATGTCATCCAGCTATCTTCTCTTTTGTTACCCTCTCTATCCCCCCCCCCCCTCACAGGGGTACACTAGGACATCAGACATCTTATTTCTAGGGCCCGGTTCCGTCTCTTGAGACCTGTATTGAGTGTTCATGGCTCTCATCCAGGTATGCACCTCACTACTCGAACAGCTCCGAATCTAGCACCAGGAATCTCCTTACAAAGTCTCATAAAAGTTAACAAAGTAAAACTGGTATCGGGAACCTTTGGAGGGGAATATTATTGGGGCATGACAACAGTACACAGCTAATTCACATTTCTGCTATATGTAGCTTGAGCTCTCTTATATGAAGAGTGTTAACCAACCCCCATGACTGCATCGTTTTACCTAAACCGTGACCAATGTTATTATTCTAATTTGTTATAGTGTTAATATCACGCGCTAGTAAATTTACAGCAATACTAAATTAGTTTATATTCAATGGTATAAAATACTTCAGTTAGTGTAATTCTGAAAACTTAAAAATAAAATGTAAGTTTTTCAATATTTTCAATTTTTTTACAATAATATATAAGTAAATATAGGTGAAGGTCATAATTAAATATATATAAATACTACTTACCACCCCAAAGTCAACAGTAAACAAAGTTAACAATTGTTTCACCATAAATAACCTTTTAACATAAACATTTGCATCTGTGTTTCTCGCTAATGTCCAATAAATGTGACGTTTGTGTAACAATCTACATGGGGCCATTCGTTGCTAGCGTCCCATTTATGGGACACTTGATATAACGAAGTTGTTAAACAAAAGTGTTACTTTTAAATTTTCATCAAATAGAAATATGGTACTGCTACAAGTTTCAAATGTATTTTGCACTTAAAATGTTAATATTTCAGAAGATATGCATTTTCCTATGCGCATGTTTTCTTTTTTCCACCATTTTGACAAGTTCTGGAAAGCCGGCGCTATAACATTTTTCTGAATTTTGTTTTTCACAAAACACACACAAATTCAATATTCTAACCATTTTCAAATGCAATAAAGCATAATTTGTGTTTTAACTACTTTTTAATAAATTTTAGCAATTTTTTTACAAGCGTCCCATAAGTGGGCCGCTAGCAGAATATGGGTTAAAGAATGCTTATTTTAACAATATTTTTATGGCAGTATTTAAAAGTTAAATTTTTCAAAAGTTGCTTTCCAATTATTTTTTTTATTAAAAAATAAGTATAATTGTTTTTAATAATTAAAAGAAATTCAGTACGTGTTGGGGACGAAAATTAAATGTCCGCACCATTGCCAGCTTGCACGACAACTTACACCCTATTTTATACAACAGCTATTTAATAAGGAAGAAAAAATGCACCTTGACATTATTTATTTAATCATATTATTAAAAAGGAATTCGTAAACAATCTGGAAAAAACATTTAATTTACTATTTAAAAGAACATCATTATTTTGTTCATAAAATTGTGGCAAAAAAAATATTTATATTAGTAACTAATAATTTGATTCCCTCTGAAAACTTTACAACCACAATTTCTTTTTGTTAAAGACTTTATTAACTTACCAGTCTATTACACCAATGATATTTGCGAGACCCACTTAAAGTATTAAAAATACGATCTTCATTTTAAACGGCTGCAAACAAATATTTTTGTCAATTAACATTTCGCATTACACAAGTAAAATATAAATAAATGCATATTAAATATTTATGATTTTTTAAATTACATTTGGGTTTCTATATACTACAATATTCAATGACTTTTAGATTATGTATAAAACAAAACTGATATAAATATAAGAATTATAAGTATTTTAGAAATAAAAATGTATTATAAAGATTACGTACTGCTTATTATTGCTTAAAAAACCCCAGCTAAATTGTATTGATCGCATGGCATGGTATAGACAACGTTTATGTGCATTTTATTAAATGTATGAGATTTGTATTGGTAGTATTTGTTCAAACACATTTAGATATCAAACGAATTAATAAAGGCAATATTGTCTTGTATTTATCGTGTAGGTGACACGTCAGTAAGAGAGTTTATGCGGTATTTCAAGATAGGAGACTTTAAGTGGTATTGCAAGATAGTTGAGTTAAAGAGCGTATGTTATAAATAAATATTCTTTAATAGGTTTCATTGATTGATTTATTTTAACAAGCTATGTCTGACCAATAGAAACATATCAACACAAATGGAATTGGATATAAGCTCTAGTCTAATGCAGGGAGTGTAGATTATTCTTTGAATACAAAAGCTATGTCTATACTAGTAATCAGGAGTGTCGATGATAGTTCAAGATTGGAAAACTATATTTAATGAGTTTTTTTATTGATTAATTTTAAAGTAATGTAAAATAAATTACAAAACGTATTAAACGAATTGTAAATGTATACTTTACCGCAAGGTGTCGCACATTTATAAAATGTAGTTTGTGATACGTGATAAAAATGTGGTTAATTGATAGTCATAAATCTGGAGTGTTTGTGATACTAATCAGAAGTGTATTAGATACCCACGGGATTTTAAATACATTTTTAGGGGTGTTAAGGAATATAAATAGTTTGGTGGTACACGTGTGAGGGAATGTAATCACTTGTAATTGTATGAGATAATTAGGATTTAAATGAAATGGAATGGTAGGGAATTAAATGGTTTGTTATTGCAAGTGGTTGTTATAGGGATTGTAGTTAATTTAAAATAATTTTATGAAATACGTATAGCTTGAATAAATATAGTAATGGGAAATGGCTGTTGTGATTTTAACACAATGTGGGTATGGCAATACATTTCCTTACATTTAAAAAAAAATGATCAATTGTATGTTAGTAAAATAATTGGTATGGACTTGTTTTATCTTGGATTTTGCTGCTGTGTTTTTTTATAATTTTTATAATAAACAATGAAACCAGAGAGAGCGAGCGAGAAAGAGAGAAAGAGAGCTGGAGAGGTTAGAGGAAGTAGTGTTCAAATGTTTCTTGTTCATTGCATACAATGATAAGGGCATTGCGTGACTTCCTTCACATTTTTTCCGAGATTCGAACTCGAGACGTTTGGGACAACAGTCTACCAACCAGCAGAGCGACGAGTAACGAGATCAATAAAGGAGGCCTGGTGTTCTGTACGTTGGGCTGGCTATATTTTTGTAGTATATGACAGTCATCATATGCCATGAATATTGAAAATTCTTTTTTTATAAATACTAGGGTGATATGGTTTGCGTTGATTGTTAATATGTGTGGAGGAATAAAAAAGAGAGGTTATGGGAGGGAATGTTTGGAGCTGATGTAGCATTTCTGCAGCTAAATTAAGTTAAGCCATGCATAATGAAATGTTACTGTTCTACGTCCCGTTACTCCTACTTTAGCCCTCAGATTTACTTACACATTCTTTGTCCAAAAAAAAAGTCAATATACAAGGCAGAATTTGTTTTATTTGGATTTTTCTCTTCTAGATGGTTCCATGCACCAGGCTAGCAAGCCAACTCTGCTCGGGACTTATGGCTTTGCAGTCACTCGCTATCACTTGGGACCACGCAGCCCCCAAACATAACAATCTGCCTAATAAGTTATACAATATGCTGACGTTTAATCACTATGCAGTTGACAATAAAAAACATAAATGTATTCTTTTGAACTGTATTCTTTTAAAAGGTATTATGCGAATGTGTGAAAACTTTCTGTCACGCCGCAATGGTATTATGCCAATGTGTGAAAACTTTCGGTCGAGCCGCAATGGTATTATGCGAATGTGTGAAAACTTTCGGTCAAGCCGCAATGGTATTATGCAAATGTGTGAAAACTTTCGGTTGAGCCGCAATGGTATTATGCGAATGTGTGAAAACTTTCGCTCAAGCCGCAATGGTTTTATGCGGATGTGTGAAAACTTTCGGTCGAGCCGCAGTGGTATTATGCGAATGTGTGAAAACTTTCGGTCAAGCCGCAATGGTATTATGCGAATGTGTGAAAACTTTCGGTCAAGCCGCATTGGTATTATGCCAATGTGTGAAAATTTTCGGCTGAGCCGCAATGGTATTATGCGAATGTGTGAAAACTTTCGCTCAAGCCGCAATGGTGTTATGCGAATGTGTGAAAACTTCCGGTCGAGCCGCAATGGTATTATGCGAATGTGTGAAAACTTTCGGTCAAGCCGCAATGGTATTATGCCAATGTGTGAAAACTTTCGGTCGAGCCGCAATGGTATTATGCGAATGTGTGAAAACTTTCGCTCAAGCCGCAATGGTTTTATGCGGATGTGTGAAAACTTTCGGTCGAGCCGCAATGGTATTATGCGAATGTGTGAAAACTTTCGGTCAAGCCGCAATGGTATTATGCCAATGTGTGAAAGCTTTCGGTCGAGCCGCAATGATATTATGCGAACGTATGAAAACTTTCGCTCAAGCCGCAATGGTGTTATGCGAATGTGTGAAAACTTCCGGTCGAGCCGCAATGGTATTATGCGAATGTGTGAAAACTTTCGGTCAAGCCGCAATGGTATTATGCCAATGTGTGAAAACTTTCGCTCAAGCCGCAATGGTATTATGCGAATGTGTGAAAACTTCCGGTCGAGCCGCAATGGTATTATGCGAATGTGTGAAAACTTTCGGTCAAGCCGCAATGGTATTATGCCAATGTGTGAAAACTTTCGGTCGAGCCGCAATGGTATTATGCGAATGTGTGAAAACTTTCGCTCAAGCCGCAATGGTATTATGCGGATGTGTGAAAACTTTCGGTCAAGCCGCAATGGTATTATGCGAATGTGTGAAAACTTTCGGTCAAGCCGCAATGGTTTTATGCCAATGTGTGAAAACTTTTGGTCGAGCCGCAATGGTATTATGCAAATGTGTGAAAACTTTCGGTCCAGCCGCTATGGTATTATGCGAATGTGTGAAAACTTTCGCTCAAGCCGCAATGGTATTATACTAATGTGTGAAAACTTTCTGGCTCATTAGTCGTCTATTCTATGGGGAGCTATAATTGATGGAAGTAATTTGAAGTCATTTGAAGTTTTGTCAAACTGCTATGAACTTTTATAAACTGTCGCAAAAACGTACAACAGTAATTTTTGAACAAAGTTTGTCGAGCAAAACAGCTATAATATAGTTTTGCAGCATCCCTATTAATGCCAAGTTACCCCCGAACGATGTTATTAAATAAACTGTCTACACAACAATACTTTTATTAACCAAGACAAATGTGTTTCTATTTTCTGTGAATTCAAAAGCTTATTTCTATAGTAATATTTATAATTCTTTTTATAAAGAATACATGTATAAATTATTCAAAAAATAAAAATAAATGTATTACTGATGTTTTAAGCAAAATGTGTGACGCAACATTTGTTTTTATGAATAATGTATTATTATGTTTATTAACTCAGAACTGTATAGTTATACTTTAGAAATTACACAAAATGTATTATTTGGAGTGTTGCAGAACATGAAACTGAAGATCGTTGTTCTCCTTCTACTGGTATGTCTCGCGACTCTTGTTGTCATATCAGAGAGGTAGGTTACAGTGGCGTAGGCAGGGGGCGGGGGGGGGGGTTAGGGGGGGTCATAATCCCCCCCCCCCCCCCCATAGACCCCTCGGTATATATATAAAAAGTATGAGGGGGGTGCAAATCGAAAGTTTGAGGGGGGGGGGGGTGCAAATCGAAAGTTTGAGGGGGGGGTGCAAATCGAAAGTTTGTCCCCGGGTAAGAATTGGAACCCCCCCCCCCCTTGAGACGATCCTGGCTACGCCACTGGTAGGTTATCTTCATATTTTTTTTAAACAACTGAGATAAAAAAACAAATTCATGTCGGCACATTTTAAATTTAAACTTTAATTCAGTATTTTAGTTTGATACCTGTCGTTTTAAATGTCAATATTCACATTTTAAATTTATGTATTTTTGGGATTAAAGAAACACTAACTCATTCACTTCCAAAGTATGTTCTATTTGGATTAAATTTAGATAATAAACCGGGAGTGATCTCCCCTAAACTTTCTCGAATATTCTTATATAACTTGGAATATAGACATGATTTTTAATTACTTTAACTTTTAAAAATAGAATAGAATCTCATAGAAGAAAGAATTGCGCACCAAGCGAACGCCAAACCAAAATGTGCATAATAGTGCGCAATATTATTAGTATTTTATAAATTTACATGCTTTTTTGAGAAATCGGAAATCGTAAATTAGTACTTCCGTTCAACGGAAATTACTCAAAATTTGACACAAGGTAGTAGATCTTTTACTTGTGAAATTTCATTTATCTATCTGAAATAGTACTCAAGTTATAGACTTTTGAAAAATTCAAAGTAGCAAAAGTACCACTTCCTATTATCGGAAATCGCTCAAAAGTTTATCAGGATCTACGATTTTGATAAAATACTTATAATATGAAATTTCATCAACCTAGATGTAACGGTACTCAAGTTACCATGTTTACACACAGACAGACAGACAGACACACAGACATACGGACAAGATTGCAAAATTATGTTTTTCCGTATCAGTGAGGTGTAAAACGTCGAGATTTGTAAAAATCTCGATTTTTTTTTTGCACGATTACAAAACTTTCTCTATACTTCGTATATACGAGAAAGTAAAAATGTATTAGGCAACGTGTTTTCTTGTCCTAAAATAGTTATGGTTCTGGTAGCAAAGAAAGTGACAAAAATTTAATGCCATAATAACAGGTAAGATATTTTGGCCCTATATTATTCATTTACAATCTTGATGTTAATGTAAAACAAACATTTTACATTCCAATCAATCTTTTCACCGTCAATAAATTACTTTTTTTAAATTTTATTTTTACTTTGATTTATAAAACAAAAGTAGAGCGAAAATATGTGTTTGTATTGGAATGCATTATCTAAACAAATGTTAAATCTAAACTCAAACAATGTAAACAAAAAGAAATTGTAAATAAATGCAAACATGTAAACAGAGATCTGAACTAAGAGGTCGTTATCAGCACACAGTCTCTACTGACGTGCCGTCTACTTGTCAAGCTAACTACCCTTAAAATATTTCATTTAACAAGACTAAAGTAGATCCTATATAGAGTTGTAATAAATCGAAAGTTGTTTTGAAAAAAATATCCAAGCATGTTTGTAAAAAATACATTTACGATTATTTTTTTCTATTTTAGCAATGATGTGGATGTTTAATGCACGCATGCATAAAATCGTAAAGGGAATGCCATATTTTAGACTTTTTGTGTTGTTTTTCTTCTTTTTGTTTAAATAATAATAAAAATGTCCATTTGCAATTTATGTGGTTATTTAAAAAAATGCGTTCAATGCTTTTAGATCTACCAGCAGATAGAAAAAAAAAATATATCAAATCCATTTACAAAGCTACACATCCTTTTTTTTTCGCTACATTTATTTAATTATATGACACTCACCATTGCCTTTTAATACGTTTCTTCTAGTTGAAAAAATCTATTACAACTTATCGTAACAAAAAAAAACAAGAAAACAAAACGGCACGTAACAAATAAAGCATAAAAAAAAAACTATAGTATTTGCAATGAATATCAACGAGTTGACGATAACATGAATACAAATGTGTTTTAGTAATTATTTTTATCATGGTTATGACATTTGTATGCACAATTTTATTGACAAAATATAAACAACCGAATTCTTTTGGGTTTTTCTAGATTCCAAAAATACTAAAATCATGATATATATGAAACTAGCCGTCCCGGCCAGGTCCTGCTCTGGCTTCTGTGAAAAAACCTTTCTGTTAAAGACCATTACCTGTGTGTTTAGTAATCATCATAAACCCGGCATTGCCCACCCAAACCACAACCAACCAAAACCTAAACAACAAAACGCAAACATAACGCTAACACAATTACAAATACAAACAAAAACAAAAACCTAACAACAAACCCAACCACAACCACAAACACCAATACGAACACAAAGAAAAAAACAAACGAAAAAGCAAACCAAAACAAACCAAATCCAAACGCAAAACCAACCACAAACACAAACCCAAAGAAAAAAACACAAACGAAAAAGCAAACGAAAACAAACCAAATCCAAACGCAAAAACAACCACAAACACAAATACAAACACAAACCCAAAGAAAAAAACACAAACGAAAACGAAAAACGAAAGATAAAAAAAGAAACAAATCAAAACGCAACCACTAACGCAAACCCAACCTAAACACAAAGAAAACACTAACGCGAACATAAACGCAAAGTGCTCACAGTCTAGCCCGGGGCAGAATCGCCTGTTTCAGCTTAATAATCGACTATAGTACCCCAACTTATTCATAGTCTTTTGCACTCACTTAAACGAACGTAGGTGCCAAACCAAACCAAATGAACAATTATAATACTCCAAGCTTATTCGTAAAATACCTACAACATTTGCACTTGATCAATCCCCGCTAATTATGTAATTATTTTTTTCCCAACACCAAAGCAAAGTAATAAAAAGTAAATTCTTTTCCACTAATGCAATGTTTTATAAAAGGAAGTAATTGTGTTTTCCTAATTTATAAAAGGGAAGTAAGTGCTAAAGACTAAATATAAATAATTTTAAGACATAATTACAATTTTTGTTATTTTTTAAAAATTGTGTTTAATGAACATGCCGACAATTATTACTATCAGTTTGAAAAATGAAAATTATTTCCCAACACTTTCAATAGCAATTTTTTAACTCATAAATTTAAACTATGAGCACGGTAATAGGCTAACACTTAAATCCATAGATGTATGCCAACGACAAACTAACTTTTTACATGTTACATACAGAATTGAGCTTTATATATTAGATCTATAGTATAGTCCAACAAAATCAAGCCAGATTTGTATAAGAAAATATGTATTTGAATACCATTGTTTATAATTTAAATGTTATAAAAGTAAATGCTGAGTCATTCTATTAAAATTTGAGACTATTAACGGGTGGAGCTATTGTAAAAACACATATTTACGGAAAATATATAAAAAATATATGTATTGTTACTTTTGTTTCTTAAGTATTGGATAGTTCGTATGTTTATATTAATATTTTTAGAATATATGTAAATGTATACATTTGAATGTCAGCTACATTATATTATTCGTGTTTATACTACCAATTTCTTGTGTGTAAGTTACAGAATAATTAGAAGCTACTTCAATTGTTATATCAAGCATAATCGTTAGTTTTTTTTTTTTTTTTTTTTTTTTTTTTTTTTCTTTCTAAGTAACGTATCCAAGTCACTAGTTCCTAGTGTGTGAGCTATATTTACAGCTGGTGCAGAATTAGCGAAACACTGTAAGCACGACAACACCGGAATAAAGAATAAACATTCTACTCTCGTCTTGTCTCTGTAGTGAAACAAATAGACGATTATTTAAAGCATCTTAGTACCTAGATACATTAAAACCGTCATTTTTCAAAAAAAATAGTTTCTCACAAAAATGAACTACCTGCAAATAATTTTCTATTACCATTAGGTTCCAAGATTTTTCATTAGGACAAGTTTGAAAAATCTTTCAGTTCAAGAATATGAACAAATTAATCATTGGATTGATCAAGGCAATAACTGTTAACAAATCATTTATTGTCGACAAAAAATATATTAAAAAATAACAAAAACCATAAACTACTGGGTTTGTAACTGAATTATTTAAGGCAATACATTAATTCACGTATGAAATAAATTAGGAAAAAATATATTGTTTTCTTCGGCTCCCGGTCAAAAACCCCCTGGACATAAACCCCCTGGACAAAAACCCCCCGCGATATAAAGCCCCTGGACAAAAACCCCCCGCGATATAAGCCCCCTGGACAAAAACCCCCCAATTGAGGTTTATATAAGGAAAAAAACCAAAGATGATGAGAAACAAAATAAAAAAAAAATACAAAACAAACATTAGGAAAAAACTTTTATTTTTATTATAACTTTAAAAAGACAGATTGTGAGCGATGCCTCGCAAATACTCAATAATGGTGGACTCATTAACATTTTTAACAACAGTTAAAATTCGAGAGCTGCTATCAATATATTTTTTTTTCTGTTTTGGTAAACAGTGACCTGAATTAAAATCTATGTACAATAACCCTATTGGAGAGATTGTTCCTTTTTAATAAAGTCAATAAATTTCCAAATATTTGGGTGGCAACCTCCCATTTGCGACTGAAAACTTCTTGGATCAGACAGTGGGTGTTTTAGCGTTTGACGTTGACGCCTGATGTTACGCCGTATTGTGGAATCGAGGGCAGCTTGGCTTTGGCATCTTCAGTAATCGTAGTATTGGGCTGAGTGATGATCTGCTGGGGTGTTGCTTCCGTTTCTTCTCCCAGTTGTTTCATCTGCTGCACTACTTTACACACTTCCAGTTGAGATGGATCTGGTCCATGCGAATGTTCATTACATCGTCCAACAAGCTGTTCACCATGAATCTTTATTTTTGCTTTACATTCTGCCTTGTTGCGTCTTTTGGAACACTCAAATGACACAACGCTGTTCGCCAGATCTTTTTGCTTGACATAAACATAGCCTTCAAAAATCACCTTTAAATTTCCTTTATTGGATTGAACGAACTCCATTCCAGAAAATACACGATTTGTCGAGAAATAAATTTGATTTTATATTTATACCATGGTTCTGTATGCCAAGGTGGATATGAACCAAGCTTCCGCCGGTGAATCCCTCACATCTTTTGAATTGTTAAAAATGTGTTGCTTTGATCCGCGCGGCTCCCACATGTGGATGACCTATATCTAAGGTGTTGTCGGTGCCCGATCTTTGATCAAATACAACTAAGGTCACTCCTTGATTTCGAAAAGCATTTTTTAGGTAGAAACTATTTTCTTAGTCGTAAAAAAATTAAATTAATTTAATGTAATTTTAAAAAATTTCTTGGTTCACATCATCGTTATTTTTTTCTTTATATAAACCTCAGTCAGGGGGTTATTATCCCGGGGGTTTATATCGCGGCGGATTTTTGTCCAGGGGGTTTATGTCGCGGGGGGTTTTTGTCCAGGGGGTTTATGTCGGGGGGTTTATGTCCAGGGGTTTTTTGTCCAGGGGGTTTTTGATCGGACACGTTTTCTTCATTAAATCTTATATTTCATAATAGATAGACCTACGATAGAACAACATTTAGACCTTAGATAACGGCTGTAAAAAAACTATATCTTTTACAAAACCTACAAAGTTTAGTGAGGACAGATTAAACATACAGTCGCATGAATTTTAGTAATGACCTGACGGGGTGTGAGGACAAGTTATCTCAGGACAATGATTTTAAGGACAAAATTTGTAACGAACAATATATAACGGATATTTTGTCTGAGGTAATTTTTCAATGGCATCATTTGTCCTGAGATCATCTGTCTTGAGATCATTTGCCCTGAGATAATTAGTCCTGAAAAAATTAGTCCTGAGATAATTTGTCCTGAGATCATGTGTCCTGAGATCATTTGTCCTGAGATCATTTGTCCTGAGATCATTTGTCCTGAGATCATGTGTCCTGAGATCATTTGTCCTGAGATCATTTGTCCTGAGATCATTTGTCCTGAGATCATTTGTCCTAAGATCATTTGTCCTGAGATCATTTGTCCTGAGATCATTTTTCCTGAGATCATTTGTCCTGAGATCATTTGTTCTGAGATCATTTGTCCTGAGATCATTTGTGATGACATTCTTGAAGCAACCCTTCGACAGCGTGGTGTCAAAAAAAAAAACGAAGAAAAAGAAACCAACCGCCATAGCTGAGTTGACACTGGCGGTAAAGTTATTTGAAAACGTGTATTGGATATACAATAGGATTGCGTGGTGGAGTGATAGAGCACTCGACAAGTTTACTGAAGTCCTGGAGTTCGATTACGGTCTAAGCGTGTGACTGTACGACGTCCCCGAGTCCACACATAGTTTGATAGGTACCTGACTCACGTTGGTAAAGTATAGTCGGCTAAGCATAGAGCTGACCACACCGTCCCTTTATAAGCCGAGGACAAGAAACATGAACTATCCTGCATATACCCAATTTTGATCGTTATGTCTTTACAGTGGAATTTTACTGTTTTATGAATGTATAGCTACATATTTAGATAGATAGACGCATATACATCGTTGTAATACATAATAGTCAATTATTTTTCAAAACTTCGACACTTTAAGGCTGCACACCCTCCGCTGTGTACACCAACGTTTCTTATACTAATATTACACGTGTACAGTTGTAAATCTGTACAATCTGTTAAAATATCGGCACAGTTATTTCATTTACAGGCATGCCGATTTACATTGGGTGACGTGTAGCACGTGAGTACAGATATAGACATCTTTACACTGGATCGAAATTAGAGCTGGGATTTAACTCATCATTAGGTGTACACTGCAATACTTTGAGAAAAATAGGTAATTGAAACATACTAATACTCTGTTAATACGCATTTCCTCCTATTCAATATCAGGTCATTGAATGTGACCAGCCCATATTTTGGTTAATAGCACGATTGATTATCTGCATAACTCGTGAACAAATTAGCATACATATGTATTAGTGCCTGATCAGATAGCTTTAGCGATTAGCCATAATTTAATGGATTTAGTGATGAATGCAATATGTAATAGCTTTAGATAATTAAAATCGCCTAATCTCTTGATGTGACTAAGACTAACTTAATATCAGGTATCACTAAGGTTGACGCTAAATACCTGTAACCGTGTTATTTATTTCTAATTTATTTATGACCGCTGGTGGGAGATCGGTTGTTAAAAAATCAATTATTACAAAAAGATGCAGATAAACTAGTAGTTTACATTTGGAATATCACCCCCACTCCTAAACAGCTAAATCACATTGACTTTTAATCTGTATTACCTACACTTAAACACCGTATTATTTAAACACTAACTGAGATAATCTCAACCACCCACACAATGTAGCACCTACACTCTCAACTGGTAGTGTGACCTCCACTCACTCATGGTATGTGCTCACTCTAAGCTGGAAGTAATGTTTATTCCATTCTTTTTTTTCGGTGGTGGGGGGTGGGGGGTGGGGGCACATTATATTTTCGCGTAGGGGGCGGACTAAATTGGGGGGGGGGCAAACACTGGTAAAAGTCTGTTTTCTATACAAAGACTAATTCGTCTGACTGGAAGAAAACCACGCCCTCTCTGAGAGTACCATATACACTACCTGACATACCTCATTTACACAACCTTACGCTACATATCAACAACACAATCTAGACATTACACGTGCATTTTTTTAAAGCAGGATCTATGTCTGAGCTTTTTTGAACCAGCTAATAGAAATCAGCCTGGTTTGATAACCCAGACATAATCGTTGATTTAGCTATCTCGCGTGATAATTGGAACTGCATTTGTTTGATTTAAAGCACTAGTACGTTGCTGTAAGGTGACGCTATATTATAAGATGATTTTGGCAATGCGATTTTTGAAGCGTGTACTTTGTTTTCTAAAACTGATGCAATATTTCTTAAATAAAAGTTTTTGAAGCTCTGTTAACATTACAATCCAGGTGCTACTGGGCTTGATGTATAAAAAAAACGTTAGTTTAAGTTTATTATCCTCAATTATTGTGCGTATAATTGTTCCATGACAGAGGATTTCAGTCGACATATCTCAGGACAAATAATATCATGGACAAATGATCTTAGAATGCAATGTGGTGTCCACATCGTTTCACAAAGTACAATACACTATGTGAACAATGAGCTTCTATAATCGATAAATCAATCGAATCGGTAATTGCAAAGTCACATACAATCCCTAACTACAAGTGCCCCTTACACTATTTGACCTTGAAGAATCTCACTCACGCATTGACATACAAGTACCACATACACACCCTTACCTTTTAGCATTACCTACACTCACCGACCTAGAAGTACCACATACACTCGGTGACCTTGAAGAATCACTTCAACCCACGACCTAGAAAGCCTATACTCATAGGTGTGACCTGTCAATATTGCGTTTATTAAGTTGCTGAATATATCTGACCGTTTCTTTAACATCAACAGCCAATATAAATCCCCCACCTTTAATAAAATGTGCATATACGGTGTCTATACAACGGGATTTTTATCAATAAAACACCGTGTTTTGTTAGCAATAGTACGCAGTAAGTAATCTTTATAATATATTTTTGTATGGATGATATTTAATTTATTACTACGTATATATTTTCTATGCAATAGTAATTTTTGCTTATTATTGTTTTATTGCAGCTGTTTAAAATGAAGGTCGTTGTTCTGCTACTTTTAGTGTGTCTCTCCAATTTTATTAATGTAACAGAAAGGTAGGTAAATAAAGTCTAACAAATAATGCTGAAATAATATAATTATGTAATATGTTACATTTAATTTAAATATTATATATATATATATATATATATATATATATATATATATATATATATATATGTATATATATATATATATATATAATGAACAGTTTGCTAACAAAAATTGTTGGGTTTTCTTGAGTTTTTGAAATTTTTCAAGATAGTGAAATTATTTATCATCGTAAACAAAATTCAGAAGTTGTTATAACTAGTAAAGTAAGTTGCTTTTGTAAGTAACAATTTGCTATCTTATTATATAAATAAACTATTTTAATGGGTTTTTTTGTCTTCTCTATCAAACAGCTGTTGTAAAGAAAGTGGTGAAAAATGTTATGCAGACTGGCAATGTTGCGAACACACATTTTGCTTAATACATCAGTAATACATTTTTTTTATTTTTTAAAATAATTTATACATATATTCTTTATAAAAAAGAATTATAAATATTACTATAAAATTAAGCATTTGAATTCACAGAAAATAGAAACACATTTTTCTTGGTGAATAAAAGTATTGTTGTGTAGACAGTTTATTTAATATCATCGTTCGGGGGTAACTTGGCATTAATAGGGTTGCTGAAAAACTATATCATAGCTGTTTTGCTCGACAACCATTGTTCAAACGTTACTGTTTTTGCGACAGTTTATAAAAGGTCATAGCAGTTTGACAAACCTTCAAATGACTTCAAATGACTCACATTAATTATAGGTCCCCATAGAATCGACGACAAATGAACCAGATTTTTTTTTCTACACAATCGCATAATACCATTGCGGCTTGACCGAAAGTTTTCACACCGTCGCATAATACCACTGCGGCTTGACCGACAAAATGTCGAGAAATGGGAAAAGTGCGAATTTTTAATCAGGTTAATTAATCGTTTTAATTTTTTTTCTTTTCTAGAGATTCAGCACTTTCACAATGCTATCGTCAAACTAACAAGTAAAGTATGTTAGAGAGAACCGAACTATCAAACCACTGTTCGTGTTTTTTGTGTTTGATCATTTGATTAAAAACACATTTTAAATGAATACATTTGTGTGTTGTATTGTCAACTGGATTGTGTTTAAACGTCAGCATATTGTATAACGTATTAGGCAGTTTGTCATGTTTGTTTGGGGGCTGCGCGGTCCCAAGTGATAGCGAGTGACTGCAAAGCCATAAATCCCGAGCAGATTTGGCTTGCTAGCCTGGTGCATGGAAACATCTAGAAGAGAAAAATCCAATAAAACAAATTCTGCCTTGTATATTGACTTTTTTTTTACAAAGAATGTGTAAGTAAATCTGAAGGCTGAAGTAGGAGTTACGGGACGTAGAACAGTAACATTTCATTATGCATGGCTTAACTTAATTCAGTTGCAGAAAATCTACATCAGCTTCGAACATTCCCTCCCATAACCTCGACCTGTGTTATTTATTCCTCTACACATATTAACAATCAAAGCAAACCACATCACCCCAGTATTTTCAATATTCATGGCAAATGATGACTGTCATATACTACAGAAATATAGCCAGCCCAACGTACAGAAAACCACGCCTCCTCTATTGATCTCGTTACTCGTCGCATGGCTGCGTGGTAGACTGTTGTCCCAAACATCTCGAGTTCGAATCTCGGAAAAAATGTGAAGGAAGTCACGCAATGCTCTAATTATTGTATGCAATGAACAAGAAACAGTTGAACACTACTTCCTCTAACCTCTCCAGCTCTCTCTCTTTCTCTCTCTCTCTCTCTCTCTCTCTCTCTCTCTCTCTCTCTCTCTGGTTTCATTGTTTTTTATTATAAACACAGCAACATAATCCAAGATACAATGTAATTTTTGACAAGTCCATACCAATTATTTTACTAATAAACAATTGATCATTTTTTTTAAATGTGAGGAAATGTATTGCCATACCCACATTGTGTTAAAATCACAACAACCATTTCCCATCAGTATATTTATACAAGATCTACGTATTTCATAAAATTGTTTTAAATTAATTACACTCCCTATAACAACCACTTGCAAAAACAAAGTATTTTATTCCCTGCCATCCCATTTCATTTAAATCCTAATTACCTCATACAATTACTTAAAGGTGATTACACTCCCTCACACGTGTATCACCAAACTATCTATATTCATTACCATCCCTAAAAATGTATGTATAATCCCATGGGCATTTTATACACTACTGATTAATATCACAAACACTCCAGATTTATAAGTATCACTTAACCACATTTTTATCACGTATCACAAACTACATTTTATAAATGTGCGTCACAATGCAGTAAGGTATACATTTAAGTTTAGTTTAATACAGCATGTCATTTATTTTAAATTAGTTTAAAATAAATCAATAAAAACTCATTAAATATAGTTTTCCATTATTGCACTATCATTTACTAGTATAGACATAGCTTCTGTATTCAAAGTATGATCTACACTCCCTGCATTAGACTAGAGCTTACATCCAATAAATCTACTAAAGAATATTTATTTATAACATACACTCTTTAACTGACCTATCTTGAAGTACCAATTAAACTCATCTATCTTAAAGTACCAATTAAACTCCACTATCTTGAAGTACCACTTAAACTCACCTAGCTTAAATTACCAATTAAACTCCTCTTACGTTATTTGTCACCTACACATTACATATCAGCAAATATTGCCGTTATTAGTTTGTGAAATATCTGAATGTTTTTTTTAACAAATACAACAAATACAAATCTCATACATTAAATAAAATGTGTATAAACGTTTTTTATACCATGGCATGCGATCAAAACAATTTAGCTGGGTTTTTTAAAGCAATAATACATTTTTATTTCTAAAATACTTATCACTGTCATATGTAGGCCTATATCAGTTTTTTTGTATACATTAGTTAAAAGTCAATGAATATTGTATTATATAGAAACCCGAATGTAATAAAAAAAATCACAACCATTCACTATGCGTTTAGTAATATTTTACATGTGTAATGCGAAATTTTAATTGACACAAAAATCGTTTGAGCATGTTTGAAATGAAGACCGGATATTTGTTTGTTAAATTTAATTTAGCACATACGGAACAATTTAGCACACTGATAAATTCAAATAAATTAGAAAAACAAAACAAATGTCTATTACAAATTTTTATTTTGTAATGGATCTGCCTTTTTATACTGGATATGTATTCTTTTAATTCATTTCCTGTAATAAAAAACAGAGACATAATTATTATGATGAACACAATGATAGTACCAAGCAAACGCATTCATTTTTTTATTATTAATAAATAAAATTTTTAAAAAAAATAATAAAGGAGAGACGTATTTATGACTTTTTTATGAAAAAAACAAACAAAAAGCAACACAACAAATGTATACAGAAATTTAAAAAAAGGTTAAACTTAAAAAAAACCACACATAAAAGCAATCTTAAAAAAATATTTTTCTTGATCATACTTTTTTGATCCCGGTACTGGCTTGCATAATAATGCGTTATTTCGTATTACATCGCTGAAATTTATAGATAAATGGGTAATGGTCATATAGATTTAAATGTAAACATCTTTTTATGATAAGTTTATAGTATATTTGCCCTTGTCTGTTTAGGTATGGCACGTTTGGCTTTAATAGTCTAGCTGTCTATACTTAAGTCTTGTTAATGGAATATTTTAAGAGAGCCTTATTGATAGACGGACAATGCGTCAATGATGACTTTTTGTTGTTATACAGCTGATATCTCATATACTGTTTGACTTGGCTGAACTATTAAAATTAATTTCTCGACGGTTTAGATTTCTTTAATGTGCTGCCATTTTTTTTTCTTTTTGTAAATTGCCGCTTCAAAATATACACGATGTTTTAAGCAGCTAATTTTATTTTCCTTTTGCAAGGATTGTTTTATTTTTGTAATAGTTTAGTTGCACTGTTGACACATAACAGAAAAATACAATCTCCAAAATTAAAAAAAAAAGACAGTTAAGTATTTTAATTTAATATATCATTTTAGTTTAAGTACATTTAATAATGAAAAAAAAATGTTATTTTAGTTTACGTAAATTTGTTAATAATAAAATAACCAACACGTCGCAAACATAATGGTCGCAGCAATCGCCACTATCTTCGCATGCACCATTCCACGTTCTACAATGACAACTATTTTGAGAGAAGAAAACATGAAGCGTGAATTATTTTAGTTGTATAATTCGTCTTTGGATATATTGATTTTTGATTATACGTGATCCGTCAAGATGATAAAATCAAACTATATTTACATGTAAAAATTTGATATTTTCTCACAATTATTACATCACGAGAATTTAATAATTTTATGTAAACGAAATGTATCAAAGTAAGGTACTTAAGGATTAAACTTTGAAAATTCTTTTGTTTAATGATTGTGTTAAAAATCATATTTAAAGAAGAAACTTTAAGATAACTTACCCTTCTGAAACAGCTACGAGACTCGCGAGACATACCAGAAGAACGAGAACTACAGTCTTCATTTTTATGAGCTGCAAGAAATATCATTTACTTTTGACATTTCTTACACAAAAACTAATAGTTCTATGTTTCTAAACGTGATATATTTAATTCATAAAAACAATAATAATATTCCATATACTCAAATAATTTTTCTTTATCTAAAAATCTGTAAATACATGTATTACACATTTTAGTTTTCAATTATTTTCACATTGGTTATAACAATTATATGAAAAATAATTAATTATAGAAAAGTAACAACTAAAATGAAATCAAACTATACATTTTAAAGTTAAATTACTGCTTTCAAGAAAATGGTTTAAGACATAAAGTTGTGATGTTTCTGTCCAGACACGCTTTATATTTATGTTAATCAAAACGTGGGGGATTCCTAATGGTTGGTGTAAACAAGCTTAGTCATCAATAAAATTCAAATAAAGTACGTTTACATGTATGTATTTTCTATTTTGTATACGTGGCAACAAACAATTTAGATGGTAATGACATTTAGGGGTGTAGAAACTACTTCGATTTAAAACTAGATGATAATACTTCTAATCAGTAGTGTAAGGAGCAAACCAGATATCGGAAATGTTATACCGAAATGTACTTAACATAGATTTAAAAAAAAAATAATAGTTATTAGCTTAGCGCCCATGTTGCGAAGGAGTGGTGGCAGCACGTGCTATGGATTAGGTTTAGGGTGGTCTGGATATTCTTTCATCACACACCTTGTGTATGAGTCGCTTTGGTGTGGATATGTATATGCCTCTAGTGCAGGGGTCTCCAAACTTTTTAGACCGAGGGCCGCATTAACTATCAAATTTCAGTTCGGGGGCCAGTTTCTTCCAGGCCTTTGATTTCTCTGGGCAAAGTTCCTCAGCCATCACCAACAAACGATTTTTCCTTAGACAAAAAGACCTCCGCGGGCCGGATGAGAGGACTTCGCGGGCCGCATCCGGCCCGCGGGCCGTAGTTTGGAGACCCCTGCTCTAGTGCAACGCGAGCGTGTCGAAGCATAAGAGAAAACCCGTGATTTACTTAATCTGAACCAGTATCACAATGATTTTTCGGCGGAAGCTCCAAACTAACAAAAATGCAATGATTTAGAGTCATTTGCGTGCATTTAGATTTCCCTATGTCCATTTTCTTAGTGAGATTAATCCTTATTCAACCTATTCCAATGTTAACAAAGACTAAAATGAAATATTTAAGGTCTGGCATAATACAGTAAAAACTGAATTAGATATATTGATTGTGTAATCTAAAATCGAGTTACTCCAATCGACCTAACACACATTTAACAAATGGTGTAACTCTATTTATTGAATGTATTATCGTGACGGTGTTAAAACCTATTAGAAACAAACAACAAATATCACTAAAAGGTAAGGCTAAAAGCTATTTGTTATTTACTATCCACCGGTACCCGTTTTACGTGAATTATTTACTTCTATACTCTAAACTTACAAACTGCACTATCATCATCTTTTCCGATCGTGCCCAAAAAAAAACATGTAGTAGATCAAGTGGAGTTCATCTGTTTTCAAGACCTAGGCATTTTAAGGAATAACTAGCCGTCGGTAACCGTTACGCCTGAATTATAGATCTATATATTTTTAGTGTTAAGCATGTTTGAAAAATAGTGTATAAAATAGGTATTTGTCAAAACGCAATGTCCTTTACTACACGTTGACGATATTAGTGACGAAGCAAAGAAATAACTATCAGATAAAAGCAAATTATATACATAATTAGTCAACACAACAACATATTAAATAAACACACTGATTAAGATAATTAAATCATTCCTTTAAAAACCCGGCTGTTCACTGGTATTTCTGTTGTTTTTTAAAGTAATTTGTATTACCTTTGGCCGAGAAAATGGTATACATTTTATAGCGATAAGTAGATCTAAAGATCCTAATCATATTTGAATGAAAAAGTTCATGTTTTTTATATTCTCAAAGATGAAGATGAAGCCATTGTTTATTGCGTTCTTGTCACAACCATTAACACTTTTCCGGTTGCATAATTAAAAGTGTTTTTCTACATTCGAATATGCCTTTATTTTTATTTTCTTTCACAAAATAAAATTTAGTTTATTCATTTAAAACACCCACCATATATTGCTGAAGATATTGATCTCATAGCTTGTGTAAATATTTTGCGGAGATAAAGAGAGCGACAGAGAGAGAGAGAGAGAGAGAGAGAGAGAGAGAGAGAAGTGCACACAAAGGCTTCTGTAAATTAGGATGTGGTAAGAAGTATGCCAAGCCACCTTGGCTTTACTATGAGTTTGGCACCCATCAGAGCTCGAGACTTTTGGGTTAGCAGTCTAGCTCTCTGCCCCTAGGGCACGCCGTCCCATACACTGCATTATAATCTTCAGTTACCTTTATTTCGTGTCGTTTTCTAATTCTAGAAGTAAGTGTGATGAAGTTTTTAATCAGGATGCATCTATCAAGAGGAGGATGTGATTTTCGGAGGGTTTGATGTAAGTTAGGTTTTGTATAATTTTTTCCCCTGCAGACATGGAATGCTTAACTTGAAACGAATAACATTTTAAAGAGGTTGTTATGGAATTTGTGCTAAGCCGAGGGTGCGATAAAATGGTATGTAAGTATATAACGTGTAGGGGTAATTTTATGAAATACGGATAGCTTGTATAAATATAGTAATGGGAAATGGTTGTTGTGATTTTAACACAATGTGTGTATGGCAAAACATTTCCTCACATTAAAAAAAAAGATCAATTATATATTAGTAAAATAATTGGTATGGACTTGTCAAAAATTACATTGTATCTTGGATTATGCTGCTGTGTTTTTGTATAATAAATAATAAAACCAGAGAGAGCGAGAGAGAAAAAGAGAGAGAGAGAGAGAGAGAGAGAGAGAGAGGCTAGAGGAAGTAGGCCTAGTGTTCAACTGTTTCTTGTACATTGCATACAATGATTAGAACATTGCGTGACTTCCTTCACATTTTTTCCGAGATTCGAACTCGAGACGTTTGGGACAACAGTCTACCACACACCCACGCGACGAGTAACGAGATCAATAGAGGAGGCGTGGTTTTCTGTACGTTGGGGTTCTGTAGTATATGACAGTAATCATATGCCATGAATATTGAAAATACTGGGGTAATGTGGTTTGCATTGATTGTTAATATGTGTGGAGGAATAAATAACACAGGTCTAGGTTATGGGAGCGAATGTTCGAAGCTGATGTAGATTTTCTGCAGCTTAATTAAGTTAAGCTATGCATAATGAAATGTTACTTTACTCCTACTTCAGCCTTCAGATTTACTTACACATTCTTTGTCAAAAAAAAGTCAATATACAAGGCAGAATTTGTTTTATTTGGATTTTTCTCTTCTAGATGGTTCCATGCACCAGGCTATTAAGCCAACTCTGCCCAGGACTTATGGATTTGCATTCACTCGCTATCACTTGGGACCACGCAGCACACAAACAAACATGACAATCTGCCTAATACGTTATGCAATATGCTGACGTTTAAACACAATCCAGTTGACAATACAACACACAAATGTATTCATTTAAATTTTGTTTTTAATAAAAAAAATCAAACACAAAAAACACGAACAGTGGTTTGATAGTTCGGTTCTCTCTAACATACTTTACTTGTTATTTTGACGATAGCATTGTGAAAGTGCTGAATCTCTAGAAAAGAAAAAAAATTAAAACGATTAATTAACCTGATTAAAAATTCGCACTTTTCCCATTTCTCGACATTTTGTCGGTCAAGCCGCAGTGGTATTATGCGAAAGTGTGAAAACTTTCGGTCAAGCCGCAATGGTATTATGCAAATGTATAAACAAATTCTGGTTCATTTGTCGTCGATTCTATGGGGACCTATAATTAATGTGAGTCATTTGAAGTCATTTGAAGGTTTGTCAAACTGCTATGAACTTTTATATACTATCGCAAAAACGTACAACAGTTATTTTTTAACAAAGGTTGTCGAGCAAAACAGCTATAATATAGTTTTGCAGCAACCCTATTAATGCCAAGTTACCCCCGAACGATGTTATTAAATAAACTGTCTACACACCAATACTTTTATTAACCAAGAAAAACGTGTTTCTATTTTCTGTGAATTCAAAAGCTTAACTCTATAGTAATATTTATAATTCTTTTTTATAAAGAATATATGTATAAATTATTTTAAAAAATAAAAAAAATGTATTACTGATGTATTAAGCAAAACGTGTGTTCGCAACATTGCCAGTTTGCATAACATTTTTCACCACTTTCTTTACAACAGCTGTTTGATAGAGAAGACAAAAAAAACCATTAATATAGTTTATTTATATAATAAGATAGCAAATTGTTACTTACAAAAGCAACTTACTTTACTAGTTATAACAACTTCTGAATTTTGTTTACTATGATAAATAATTTCACTATCTTGAAAATTTCAAAAACTCAAGAAAACCCAACAATTTTTGTTAGTAAACCGTTCATTATATATATATATATATATATATATATATATATATATATATATATATATATATATATATATATATATATATATATATATATATATTATGATTTTATATATATATATATATATATATATATATATAATATTTAAATTAAATTTAACATATTACATAATTATATTATTTCAGCATTATTTGTTAGACTTTATTTACCTACCTTTCTGTTAGAACAATAAAATTGGAGAGACATACTAAAAGTAGCAGAACAACGACCTTCATTTTAAAAAGCTGCAATAAAACAATAATAAACAATAATTACTATTGCATAGAAAAATATATACGTAGTAATAAATTCAATATCACCCATACAAAAATGTATTATAAAGATTACTTACTGCGTACTATTGCTAACAAAACAAGGTGTTTAACTGATAAAAATTCCGTTGTATAGATACCGTTTATGCACATTTTATTAAAGGTGGGGGGATTTATATTGGCTGTTGATGTTAAAGAAACGGTCAGATATATTCAGCAACTAAATAAACGTAATATTGACAGGTCACACTTATGAGTATAGGCAGTATTTCTAGGTCGTGGGTTGAGGTGATTCTTCAAGGTCACCGAGTGTATGTGGTACTTCGAGGTCGGTGAGTGTAGGTAATCCTATAAGATAAGGGAGTGAATGTGGTACTTCTATGTCAATGCGTGTGTGAGATTCTTCAAGGTCAAATAGTGTAAGGGGCACTTGTAGTTAGGGATTGTATGTGACAGTACAATTACCGATTCGATTGATTTATCGATTATAGAAGCCAATCGTTCACATAGTGTATTGTACTTTGTGAAACGATGTGGACACCACGTTGCATTCTGAGATCATTTTTCTATGATATTATTTGTCCTAAGATATGTCGTCTGAAATCATCTGCCATGGAACAATTATACCGCACAATTATAGAGGATAATAAACTTAAACTAAAGGTTTTTATACATCAAGCCCTGTAGCGCCTGGGTTGTAATGTTAACAGAGCTGCAAAAACTTTTATTTAAGAAATATTGCATCAGTTTTAGAAAACAAAGTACAGGTTCGAAAATCGCATTGCTAAAATCATCTTATAATATAGCGTCACCTTACAGCAACGTACTAGTGCTTTAAACCAAACAAATGCAGTTCCAATTATCACGCGAGATAGCTAAATCAACGATTATGTCTGGGTTATCAAACCAGGCTGATTTCTATTAGCTGGTTCAAAAAAGCTCAGCCATAGATCCTGCTTAAAAAAATGCACTTGTAATGTCTATATTGTGTTGTTGATATGTAGCGTCAGGTTGTGTAAATGAGGTCTGTCAGGTAGTGTATATGGTACTCTCAGAGAGGGGGTGGTTTACTTCCAGCTTAGAGTGAGCTCATACCATGAGTGAGTGGAGGTCACACTACCAGTTAAGAGTGTAGGTGCTACATTGTGTGGGTGGTTGAGTTTATCTCAGTTAGTGTTTAAATGCTATGATGTTTCAGTGTAGGTAATACAGTTAAAAGTTGAACTGACTTTGCTGTTTGAGATGTGGGTGATATTCCCAATGTAAACTACTAGTTTATCTGCATCGTTTTGTAATAATTGATTTTTTAACAACCGATCTCCCATCAGCGGTCATAAATCAACTAGAAATAAATAAAACGGTTACAGGTATTTAGCGTCAACCTTGGTGATACCTGATATTAAGTAGGTCTTTGTCCCATAAAGAGATTAGGCGATTTTAATTATCTAAAGCTATTACATATTGCATTCATCACTAAATCCATTAAATTATGGCTAATCGCTAAAGCTATCTGATCAGGCGCTAATACATATGTATGCTAATTTGTCCACGACTTATGCAGATAATCAATCGTGCTAAAAATATGGGCTCGTCCAATGCAATGACCTAATATTGAATACGAGGAAATGCGTATTAACAGAGTATTAGTATGTTTCATTTATATATTGTTCTCAATAGTATTGCAGTGTACACCTAATGATGAGTTAAAATTCAGCTCTAATTTCGATCCAGTGTAAAGATGTCTATATCAGTACTCACTTGCTACACGTCACCCAATGTAAATTTACATTGAAAATGAAATGACTATGCCGATATTTTAACTGATTGTACAGATTTACAACTGAGATTTCACACATTCGCATAACACCATTGCGGTTCGACCGAAAGTTTTCACACATTCGCATAAAACCATTGCGGCTTGACCGAAAGTTTTAACACATTCGCATAATATCATTGCGGCTTGACCGAAAGTCTTCACACATTCGCATAATACCATTGTGGCTTGACCGAATGTCTTCACACATTCGCATAATACCATTGCGTCTTGACCGACACAACGTCGTGAAATGGGAAAAGTGCGAATTTTTAATCACCTTTATTAATCGTTTTAATTTTTTTTCTTATCTAGAGATTCCGCACGTTCACAATGCTATCGTCAAACTAACAAGTAAAGTATGTTAGAGAGAACCGAACTATCAAACCACTGTTTGTGTTTTTTGTGTTTGATTTTTTGATTAAAAACACAATTTAAATGAATACGTTTGTGTGTTGTATTGTCAACTGGACTGTGTTTAAACGTCAGCATATTGTATAACGTATTAGGCATATTGTTATGTTTGTTTGGGTGCTGCGCGGTCCCAAGTGATAGCAAATCATAAGTCCAGGGCAGTTTCGGCTTGCTAGGCTGGTGCATGGAACCATCTAGAAGAGAAAAATCCAAATAAAACAAATTCTGCCTAGCATATTGACTTTGATGGACAAAGAATGTGTAAGTAAATCTAAAGGCTGAAGTAGGAGTAACGGGTCGTAGAACAGTAACATTTCATTATGCATTTCTTAACTTAATTAAGCTGAAGAAAATCTACATCAGCTCCACACATTCCCTCCCATAACCTCGACATGTGTTATTTATTCCTCTACACATATGAAAAATCAAAGCAAACCACATCATCCCAGTATTTTCAATATTCATGGCATATACTACAGAAATATAGCGAGCCCAACGTACAGAAAACCACGCCTCCTGTATTGATCTCATTACTCCTCGCGTGGCTGGTTAGTAGACTGCTATCCCAAACGTCTTGAGTTCGAATCTCATAAAAAATGTGAAGGAAGTCACGCAATGCTCTAATCATTGTATGCAATGAACAAGAAACAGTTGAACACTACTTCCTCTAACCTCTGCATCTCTCTCTCTCTCTCTCTCTCTCTCTCTCTCTCTCTCTGATTTCATTGTTTATTATACAAAAACACAACAGCAAAATCCAAGATACAATGTAATTTTTGACAAGTCCATACCAATTATTTTACTAATATACAATTGATTATTTTTTTTTTAAATGTGAGGAAATGTATTGCCATACCCACATTGTGTTAAAATCACAACAACCATTTCCCATTACTATATACAAGCTCTATGTATTTCATTAAAAAATTAAATTAATTACACTCCCTATAACAACCACTTGCAAAAACAAACTATTTTATTCCCTACCATCTCATTTTATCTAAATCCTAATTACCTCATACAATTACTTAAAGGTGATTACACTCCCTCACACATGTGTATCACCAAACTATTTATATTCCTTACCATCATTAAAAATGTATATATAATCCCATGGGCATCTTATACACTACTGATTAGTATCACGAACACTCCAGATTTATAAGTATCACTTAACCACATTTTTATCACGTATCACAAACTACATGTTATAAATGTGCGTCACAATGCAGTAAGGTATACATTTAAGTTTAATTTAATACAGCATGTCATTTATTTTAAATTAGTTTAAAATAAATCAATAAAACTCATTAATATAGCTTTCCATTATTACACTATCATCTACTCTTTGTTTGATGATATCTCTAATAAAGTATTGAAGATTTCAGCTCCAATAATTTCCGAAGTTTTAACCTATGTCTATAACCTCTGTATTGCCAAGCATTATTACCCGACACATTTTAAGCATGCTAAGGTTATACCACTACACATAAAAGGTAACATCCAAGATGCTAATAACTACAGGCCAATTTCTATACTTTCTTCCCTCTCCAAGCCACTAGAAATACATATAAACAAATGCATGTCAAACTACCTAGAAAAGCTCAAGCTTTTCCATAGTAATCAGTCTGGGTTTAGAAAGTTTCATTCTTGTCACACTGCTCTGATTAAGATGAATGAAAACTGGCTTAAAAATATTAACAAAAATCTACTCTGTGGCTCGCTGTTCGTCGATTTTAGAAAAGCCTTTGATTCTATCGATCACACCATACTTCTTAAAAAAACTAATTCCATACAAATTCCACGACTCTACAGTTAGGTTACTTCACTCTTTTTATCTAACCGATCTCAACGCGTGTTTCACCTTAATACCATCTCTTCACAGAAATATGTCAATATAGGGGTTCCACAGGGCTCAATCTTAGGTCCTTTACTTTTTTCTTTATACATTAATGATCTTCCATTACACATTGACGCTGGTCAGTGCGAGATGTTCGCTGACCATACTTCTTTACATGTCTTTGCAGACAGTGCTGTGTCACTCAGTTACAAACTTCAAACGTGTGCCAATCAGCTTGCTACTTGGACATAATTTACCAAAATGAAACTTCAACCCGATAAAACCAAGTCAATGTTTATTACAACTCATCAGAAACGCCTTCGTCTTCCATCCAACGCATTACGCATTACTATAGACCAGTGGTTCCCAACCTTTTTCGAGTGGCGACCCCCTTTTATAAAAAGTAAGTGACCCGCGACCCCCATAAAATTAAAAGCCAAAATTAGTATGGACATTAATAAGGACTAAAATAAGATTTCCTATAAGACATTCAATATGAACTACTCTTGATAACTGTTTCAATACGATGAGTAAAATTGCATGCTATTTACTAAACATTCGCGGTTAAGTTATTGTTAACGCCAACCTATGTCATTATCAACATTAAATGTATTTCTTAATTTTGTTTTTGAAAATTGTTTTTGTGTTGAAAGTCGATTCTCGAAAATACGTTTGGGTATGAATGGTGAATACTACACCAAAATTATGTGTGTAGTTTTTCATCTTACGCGGAATCATTCTGCAAATCAAATAATTCATCTTGTAATTCATCGGGAATGCTGGCAACATCAAGGGAAGAAGGGAATGTGTCATTCTTCTTCTTTCTACTCAGATAAATGGGCCGCAGTTCGTTTTCAAGAGATTCAAGATGCCCAGAAATCGCTTCTTTCACAATTTTAATTATCTCACAATCAGTTTCATCTACCACACTGCAGAGTTTCTCAAATTTACATTTCCAAGATTTATTTTCTTCGCCAATTCTGCAGCTTTGATAAAAATGCCCCGAGACTATCATGGAAAGTGATAATATTCGTTCATTTTCCCTGAAGCTTCAAGTTAAGCTTATGTTCAGAGTTTCTTCCAGGCATCTCTTCGGGCCACCCCGAATTTTTTTTACCGCCCCCCCCCCCCCCCGAACGAAATGAAATTTATATAATTTATATAGAAAATCTATACTTTTAACAGTGTCCGCCCCCCCCCCCCCCGAAGAAAGTCTACCGCCCCCCCCCCCCCAAAAAAATTTCAAGTGCCCTCCCCCCCGGAGAAAAAGTCTGGAAGAAACACTGCTTATGTTGATGTTCGATTGTATCTCTCCAACCACTCTGGGTCGTTTTAAGTATACCAAAAGGTCTTGTTTCCTTTGCACTCCCAAGAACAATTTGATTTCAAATTTCTATTCAAAAACACGATTCACAACAATTCGTTTGACAGCCAGCGTACTGTAGTGTAGAAGATCAGAACCTCGTGATCTATATTGTCTTTGTTCAGTTTTTTAAAGGTTCCAGATTTAATATAATGTACGACTTTTACTAGAAATGGAGTCTTGATGGAGAGGGCATACTGGTGAATCATGCAGTGGTTAGGGAGCTTTATCTTTTATGTTTTCAGAAAGTCCAATTTTGACCTAAACATAGATAGTGCACCATCCGTACAAACCCGCACAGCCGTTTTTAACCCATTTTAGTCATCAAATTTAAAAAAAAAAACGTATTTATTTTCTCCACGCTATCTTCACAAAATAGCAACTCTTCTTTGCTATCATCTGAACACGAAGTCACGTCTGTCGATTTATCAAATTGAAAAGCAAACAATGGTGAACGCTTGATTTCATAAAAAATTTGTTGTTTAACATCTACGGACATGTCTGCTATAAGCTGCTGAATAGTATTATTAGACAGAGATATTTGTTGCACCTTTACTGCACTGGAATCCCCAAGAGTTAATTTAACCATCTTCAACATGCAGAGGTTGATGAGATTTTCTCCTACGGTGTTTTTTTTGTTTGGCACTTTCTATCGGGACTTCATTTGATGCTTGCCCTAATGCTGTGTTTCCTTGGTGAAAACTTCCTGTTCGATCAAGTCTCTGGCGTTTGCAACTATCTTCATGCCGACGAAAGAACTCCATATCTTTTTTGGTGTGTTCAGAATAACTTGTCTCAAATGACGTTTTAGTTTTGAAGATTTCATAAACTCGTGACTGAGAACAACTTTATATAGTACTCTTTGCTTCTTCTCTATTCCATTTCCAGTGATGTTGGTAAAGCCGAATTTTAGATATTCTTCTAAATATTTATGTTTTGTTTCTCATTAATAAGGTTTAATATACTAGTTGGCGACCCCCCAGAAAGCCCTTCGCGACCCCCAGGGGGGTCGCGACCCCCAGGTTGGGAACCCGTGCTATAGACAATACAAACACTGAACAGGTTGATAGTTACAAATGCCTAGGATTGTTTATAGATCACAACCTCACTTGGTCCGATCATATTCATTTTCTAAGAATGTCTTTATTAAAGACGACGTTTCAATTAGCAAGGATAAAGAACTTTCTCGACTATAGGAGCAGGCACGTTTTTTATGAAGCTTTTATTCAATCTAGGTTGGATTATGCTTCTATAGTGTGGAGCGGCAGCTTTATAACTAAGCAGCGTCCTCTTCTATCTGTACACAAAAGTGCTATAAAACTAAACGTTACATATCAGCAAATACTGCCTTTATTAGATTGTGGAATATCTGAATGTTTTTTTTTTAGCAAATACAACAAAATACAACAAATACAAATCTCATACATTTAATAAAATGTGTATAAACGTTGTTTATACCATGGCATGCGATCAGAACAATTTAGCTGGTTTTTTTAAAGCAATAATACATTTTATTTCTAAAATACTTATCACTGTCATATGTATATCAGTTTTTTTTTGTATACATTAGTTAAAAGTCAATGAATATTGTATTATATAGAAACCCAAATGTAATTAAAAAAATCATAATCATTCTCTATTTGTTTATTAATATTTTACATGTGTAATGCGAAATTTTAATTGACACAAAAATCGTTCGCGCCTGTTTGAAATGAAGACCGGATATTTGTTTGTTAAATTTAATTTAGCACATACGGAACAATTTAGCACACTGATAAATTCAAATAAATTAGAAAATCAAAACAAATGTCTGTTACACATTTTTATTTTGTACTGGATCTGCCTTTTTAAACTGGATATGTATTCTTTTAATTCATTTCCTGTAATAAAAACAGAGACATAATTATTATGATGAACATAATGATAGTACCAAGCAAACGCATTCATTTTTTATTATTAATAAATAAAATAAAAAAAAATAATAATAAAGAAGAGACGTATTTAAGACTTTTTTTAATAAAAAAAAAACAACAAGCAACACAACAAATGTATACATAAAAAAAGGTTAAACTTAAAAAAAACACATAAAAGCAATCTTAAAAAAATATTTTCTTGATCATACTTTTTTGTTCCCGGTACTGGCTTGCATAATAATGCGTGTTGTCGTTTTTCATCGCTGAAATTTATAGATAAATGGTTATTAGTCATATAGATTTAAATTTAAACACGTTTTTATGATAAGTTTATAATATATATCACGTTGCCTGTTTAGTCAGGGCACGTTTAGCTTTACTAGTCTAGCTGTCTATACTTAAGTCTTGTTAATGGAATATTTTAAGAGAGCCTAAGCGATAGACGGACAATGCGTCAATGATGACTTTTTGTTGTTATACAGATGATATCTCATATACTGTTTGAATAGGCTGAACTATTTAAATTAATTTCTCGACGGTTTAGATTTCTTTAATGTGCTGCCATTTTTTTTTCTTTTAGTAAATTGCCACTTTAAAATATAAACGATGTTTTAAGCAGATAATTTTATTTTCCTTTTGTGCAAGGATTGTTTTATTTTTGTAATAGTTTAGTTGCACTGTTGACACATAACAGAAAAATACAATCTCCAAAATAAAAAATGGCAGTTAAGTATTTTAATTTAATATATCATTTTAGTTTAAGTACATTTAATAATGAAAAAAAAATGTTATTTTAGTTTACGTAAATTTGTTAATAATAAAATAACCAACATTTCGCAAGTATAATCTTTGCAGCAATCGCTATCATGATCGCATGCGCCATTCCACGTTCTACAACAACTATTTTGAGAGAAGAAAAAATGAAGCGTGAATTATTTTAGTTGTATAATCTGTGTACAATTGGTCTTTGGATATATTGATTTTTGATTATACGTGATCCGTCAAGATGATAAAATCAAACTATATTTACATGTAAACATTTGATATTTTCTCACAATTATTACATCACGAGAATTTAGTATTTTTATATAAACGAATAGTATCAAAGTAAGGTACTTAAGGATTAAACTTTAAAAATTCTTTTTTTATGATTGTGTTAAAAATCATATTTCAAGAAGAAACTTAAAGATAACTTACCCTTCTGAAACAGCTACGAGACTCGCGAGACATACCAGAAGAACTAGTACTACAGGCTTCATTTTTATGAGCTGCAAGAAATATCATTTACTTTTTATACTTCTTACACAAAAACTAATAGTTCTATGCTTCTAAACGTGATATTTTTAATTCATAAAAACAATAATAATATACCATATACTCAAATAATTCTGTAAATACATGTAAATCTGTAAATACATGTATTACACATTTTAGTTTTCAATTATTTTCACATTGGTTATAAAAATTATATGAAAAAATATTAATTATCCAAAAGTAAAAACTAAAATGAAATCCAACTATACATTTCAAAGTTAAATTACTGCTTTCAAGAAAATGGTTTAAGACATATAGTTGTGATGTTTCTGTCCAGACACGCTTAATATTTATGTTAATCAAAACGTGGGGGATTCCTATTGGTTGGTGTAAAAAAGCTTAGTCATCAATAAAATTCAAATAAAGTACGTTTACATGTATGTATTTTCTATTTTGTATACGTGGCAACAAGCAATTTAGATGGTAATGACATTTAGGAGTGTAGAAACTACTTCGATTTAAAACTAGATGATAATACTTCTAATCAGTAGTGTAAGGAGCAAACCATATATCGGAAATGTTATACCGAAATGTACTTAACATGAATTTAAAAAAAAAATAGTTATTAGCTTAGCGCCCACGATGCGAAGGAGTGGTGGCAGCACGTGCTATGGATTAGGTTTAGGGTGGTCTTGATATTCTTTCATCACTTACCTTGTGTATGAGTCGCTTTGATGTGGATTTTAATATCCCTCTAGTGCAACGCGAGCGTGTCGAAGCATAAGAGAAACCTAAACCAGTGTCACAATGATTATCCGACGAAAGCTGAAAACTAACAAAAATGCAATGATTTAGAGACATTTACGAGCATTTAGATTTCCCTCTGTGCATTTTCTTAGTGAGATCAATCCTTATTAAACATATTCCAATTTTAAGAAACAAATAAAAAAATAAAATATTTAAGGCCTGGCATAATACAGTAAAAACTAAATTAGATATATTGATTGTGTAACCTAAAATCGAGTTACTCCAATCGACCTAACACACATTTAACAAATGATGTAAGTCTATGTATCGAATGTATTATCGAAGATGGTCTTGGAACCTAATAGAAACAAACAACAAATATCATTAAAGCTAAGGCTAAAAGCTTTTTATTATTATTGTATTATTATAGCCTAGATATTAAACCTATAATCAAGCTTGTCCGACTGACCAGCCATCTAATTTTAGGTTAAGCCTTGACCCGTGAACGACATATACATATATTTTAATAAGCGTCGCTGTACCTGCAGTTAAAATTCATCTTAAATGAATTTACATGCCATATTACATAAACTGCTGCTGAGGTTAAAGGTGTAGGCTAATAAAAATCAAGCTGTCACACTACTGTAATGTCTGATTTCTGCGCGCGCGTACATTTAGAATGTAGGTATTACGAGAATGTAAGTGTAACTTAAAGTATATCTCACTTTAATACATCCAGGGAGTAAAATAGATTTGTCCAGGAAATGATGTCTATTCGTAAGTGGGTGTAGGAGAGAGAAAAAGTGGGGCGGATTAAGCTTGGGCGGAGCCCCCGGGCTGAAACTTTTTCGGGGGCCCCTGATATATATATACACGTGCTCTGCCACGGTAAATCTTTCTTTAAATGTAGGCTACCAACTTGGGAGCTGAACAAAACAAACAAAAACACAAATTAAACACAACCACAATACAACCACAACCACAACACAACCACAACACAACCACAACACAACCACAACACAACCCCAACACAACCCCAACAGAACGACAACACAACCACATCACACCACAACACAACCACAACACAACCACAACACAACCATAACACACCCAAAAAACAACCACAACACATCCATAATCATAACACACCCACCACACAGCCAAAACACAACCACAACGCAACCACACACTACCACAACACAACCAGAACACAACCACAATACAACCACAACCACAACACAACCCCAACACAACCACAACACAACCACAACACAATCACATTACAACCACAACCACAAAGCAACCACAACACAACTACAACACAACCAGAACACAACCACAACACAACCACAACACAATCACAACACAACTACAACACAACCACAACACAATCACATTACAACCACAACCACAAAGCAACCACAAAGCAACCACAACACAACCACAACACAATCACAACACAACCACAACGGGAACAGGGCATTTCCCCCCTGTCAATTACCCCCGGATATTTCCCCCCCCGACATTAACCCCCAGAGTAATTACCCCCCTGTTAATTACCCCCCTGTCGATTACCCCCCGCCCAGTAGGACATTACCCCCCCCCCCCGGGACAGGGTTAGAGTTAGGGTTAGGGCTAGGGCTAGGTTTAGGGTTAGGTTTAGGGTTAGGTTTAGGGCTAGGGCTAGGGCTAGGGCTAGGGCTAGGGCTAGGGTAAGGGTTAGGGTTAGGGTTAGGGTTAGGTTTTAGGGTTAGGGTTAGGGCTAAGGTTAGGGGTATGGCTAGGGCTAGGGCTAGGGCTAGGGTTAGGGTTAGGGTTAGGGTTAGGGTTAGGGTTAGGGTTAGGGTTAGGGTTAGGGTTAGGGTTAGGGTTAGGTTTAGGGTTAAGGTTAAGGTTAAGGTTAAGGTTAGGGTTAGGGTTAGGGTTAGGTTTAGGGTTAGGGTTAGGGTTAGGGATAGGGTTAGGGTTAGGGTTAGGGTTAGGGTTAGCGTTAGGGTTAGTTTTAGGTTTTAGGGTTAGGGTTAGGGTTAGGGTTAGGGTTAGGGTTAGGGTTAGGGCTAGGTTTAGGGTTAGGGTTAGGGTTGTGTCTAGCTTTGGTTTTTGATTTTGTGTGAAGTTTTAGGCTAAGGTGGATGCTTAGGTTTTGGCCTTTTTCTTAAGGTTTGGATTAAAGTAGTATATATGTATAAAATTCTAGTTAGAGTTAGGATTTTAACTTGAGAGGGGGGGGGGGGGTAATTCTCCGGGGGGTAATTGACAGGGTGGAAATGGACAGGGGGGTAATTGCTCCGGGGGTAAATACGGGGGGGGGAATGTCCGGGGGGGGAAATATCCAGGGGGGTAATGTCCTGTAGCCACCACAACACACCACAACACAACAAAGAAGTCTATTTGCGCACTTATCTCACTCTCTCTGCCCTCAAAATATTTTCACGGTGTATGAAATCAATTTCTTCAGCGATATATGAAGAACTCGATGCGGCCTTTTGTTGAAAGAATATCTTGTGTGCTTTAAATGAATAAACTAAATTTTATTTGAACAAAGAAAATAAAAATAAAAGCATATTCTATCGTAGAAACACACTTTTAATTATGCAACCAGTAAAGTGTGTTTATGGTTGTGACAAGAACACATTAAAAATTGTGTCATCTTTCTTTTTACTTTCTCGTATATACGAAGTATAGAGCAAGTATTGTAATCGTGCAAAAAAAAAATCGAGATTTTTTACAAATCTCGACGTTTTACACCTCACTGATACGGAAAAACATAATTTTGCAATTGTCCGTATGTCTGTGTGTCTGTGTGTGTGTGTGTCTGTCTGTCTGTCTGTGTGTAAACACGATAACTTGAGTACCGTTACAGCTAGGTTGATGAAATTTCATATATAAGTATTTTATCAAAATCGTAGATACTGATCAACTTTTTAGCGATTTCCGATAACCGGAAGTGGTACTTTTCCTACTTTGAATTTTTCAAAAGCCTTTAACTTGAGTACTATTTCAGATAGATAAATGAAATTTCACATGTAAGTAAAAGATCTAATTCTCTACCTTCTGTTAAATTTTGAGTAATTTCCGTTGACCGGAAGTAGTAATTTACGCTACTTCCGATTTCTCTAAAAACTAATGTACATTTTTAAAGTACTAATAATATTGCGCACTATTATGCGCTTTTTTATTTGGCGTTCACTTGGTGTGCAATTAATTTGTCTACGAGATTTTATTCTATTTTTAAAACTTTAAGAATTTAAAATGGATTAAAAATCATGTCTATAGCCCGAGTTCCCATCCCCTGTTATTTTATATAAGAATATTCGAGAAAGTTTAGGGGAGATCACTCCCGGTTTATTTAGAATAAATAAACTTCCTGCATCCTGATTAAAAACTCCATCACACTTACTTCTAGATTAAGAAAACGACACGAAATAAAGGTAACTAAAGACTATAATGAAGTGTATGGGACGGCGTGGCCTAGGGGTAGAATGTTGAAAAAACACTTTTAATTATGTCACCGGAAAAGTGTTTATAGTTGTGGCAAGAACGCAATAAACAATGGCGTCATCTTCCTCTTTGAGAATATAAAAAAATGAACTATTACATTCAAATATGATTAGGATCTCTAGATTGGGACGTACGCTATGAAATGTATGCAATTTCTCGGCCAAAAGTAATACAAATTCTTTTGAAAATCAACAGAAATTCAATTGAACAGCCGGGTTTTTAAAGGAATCAATAAATTCTCTTAATCATTGTGTTCATTTAATATGGTATTGTGTTGACTAAAAATGTTTGTAATATGGTTTTTCTATTAGGTATTGGTAGACCATGTTTTTTTTTTATGTTTCGGATTTTTAGCTATTTATTTAATTCTTAGCTTTGTCACTAATACCTTTCAATGTGTAGTAAAGCACATTGCGTTTTGACCAATACATATTTTATACAATATTTTTTTTGAAACAAAAGTTTAAAATTAAAAATATATAGATCTTTAATTCACGTGTAACTGGTACCGACGGCTAGTTATTCTTTAAAAAGCCTAGATCTCGAAAACAGATAAACTCTACTTTATCTGCTATGTGTTGTTTTTTTTTTTCAGCACGATCGGGAAAGATGATGATAGTGCAGTTTGTAAGTTTAGAGTATAGAAGTTAATAAACTACTTAGGTGCCAGGGAACCAGGCTGTAGATTGCTGTAGCCAGAGGACCAAGTGCAGATCCAAAATGGTTTGTGAGTACACCCATCTTTGATGGGTGCAGCTACATGTGCGACAAAAACACTTGAAATTTCCAGACAATTCTCTGGTTCATTTAAAATTTGAACATCGATCTACTTAGTCACTCTATACTTAGTCAGTTATTTCTCAAACTGCTATTGAATGGTTCATTCGATTTTTTAGTAATGGAAAATCTTAGATTAAAATAAATGATAATGGTCTCGACATAATGTCTTTCAAGATTAAACGGCTTAGAATATATATATATATATATATATATATATATATATATATATATATATATATATATATATATATATATATATATATAACCTAAAAATAATGGATTATTCAAAATTGAATATATCTAATAGGTTATATTGAGCTATAGCTTTCGATCAGCAAAAAGTCCAACTAAAGAGAATGTTAATTAAAATATTCGGTGTAATTTATTTCTATTTTAAAATATATAATGAAATTGTATCATCATTCTCGATTTCGCTGTACTTAAAAAAAAGCAATTCCGTATATTTTTTTCGTAATAATTTGATCGTAGTATTTTTGAGTGTGTTTATGTTGAAAGGTGGCCGATGGGGTGTTGCAACACCAAACAATTATACACATGTGTTTAACCCTATGGATATGTGTCGCTAGGTTACACAACAATGTAGGTTCGGGTTAAAACGGGATCATGAGATTGCCTACCTTTCAATCATTACCCCAAGATCAATTACCCAACCTCGATGGTTTCAGCTAGAGCGATAAACATCAGTAGGACATTACATCGGACAATTACCCATATGGTAGGGAGATGGTAATGGTGATGGCAAACATACAACAATAAACATCTATATATATAATTCTCTTCTGGGAGCCGTTAGAAAACAAGCTGCAAGCGCCTCCTTGCAGTCCCCTCTCTTTCTCTCTATCACTATCACTACCACCCCCACCCCACCCCCACATTGTCTGGTGAGCTGTGTTCACTCTAAATATTTACAAATCCTCGAGCCGTATTGCCGGGTTTCTATTAGGGCAGACAATTTAGTTTCATTTTAAACTTACAGGAGCTAACTAAGAAATAACTAAGAGGAGGCTGCTTTCAAAGGGGGGGGGGGTTGTAGGGTCAGGGTTAGGGGAAAGGGGAGGGGGTTAGTGTTTTAAAGCAAATATTTTCAGTGGCAGCATTGGTACTGTCGAATTCACAAATTATGAATTACTGAAAAGTAGAAAATAAAACAACTAAATCGCGGCGTATGATATGCCGCGGGTCGGCTCGTACATTTAATTTAATCACAGTTGAAGGTAATCCATATAACGTTATTGAATCGGTTGTATCACCTGATTAATTGTCTACTTATATTTAGACTACATCTGCAAACAAAGTTTTAAGACGTGCAATCATATTTGTTATAGCTTTAGCGATTAGTCAGATATGTATTAGCTAAACTTTGCGGTCTTTGCTTGAATGCTGTTATTCTACTGTTATATTACTCTCTCAAAACGCGACCAATCACTGCACACTCTTACCGATATATAACACATTTAAAGCCATGTCTTTATACGTCCAAATATGTTTCAACCTATTAAACCTAATATGGTAATATTACCTAATGGATTTGATTAAGTTGCCAGGAAACCCAGGGGGCAGTATCACCCAAACATTTGAAAATTGACGAAAAAATTTGCCACAAAAAACTATTATACATACACACATAATTTTTTTACCATAAGGGGTCATCCATTTATGACGTCCACACATTTTTGGGATTTTGGACCCCCCCCCCCACCCCTGTCCACAAACGTCCACTTTTGACGGACCCCCCCGGTGGACGTCCACACTGACTATAAGTTTTTGTATAATCTTCTTCCACTATTACTCAAACTACTGCATTAAGTGTGTATATACTCTGAGTGTATATAATATTACAAATACCGGTACAAATATGTTTTATTGATCTTCGTGTCTAGATTTACAATAAAAAGTTGATATTTCAATTTGGAAGGATAAGCCTTTTCATACGAATCATTTAATTTAGCATATTTCGCGGTGTTTTGACTAGCCATTATTTCGCACACTTGTAGTCGCATTGACACTGTTATATTACTGAGTTCAACGTTGATGCTAGTGTGTATTAACCCCACGCCCCCTCCTTTCGCACACCTGAACAGGGAAAGCGTGCCCCCACTCCACCCCTCTCCCGTCTCACAACTGAACTGGGATGACCTCGCCTACCTAGAGAAGTGCAGGCTAGGGGCAATGCAGGTCGCCTGGTCTTTGACCTGGGATGCAAATGTAGGGAAACACGTAATTGGATCCTATTGTATTCGAGGTTAAGCCAGGGCATAGACCCAAGCTGGGTGGTGGGCCAGAGGGATAGGACAGTTGAACTTTAGCTTCGCTAGGAAATATTTTTCTTTCACACTACCAAAAATAATGTTAGATTTAATGTGTGGACGTCCACATTGGGCCAACCCCCCCTCCCCCTGTCCACACGCGTCCACAAAAGTCAATTTTTTTCGGACCCCCCCCCCCCCCCCGGGTGGACGTCATAAACGGATGACCCCTAATAGTAAATATCAAGGAGCTTTAAAACAGCACATAAAAGAAAGTTAACGTTTGATGCAAACATTTTTTAAAATAATTTTAACAACAAATTTTTACTCATTTTTGGCTGCGGTTTTCCAACATTTAGGCCCTTCTTGCTGAAAATACTCTAGGAGATGCATAACTGGGTAGCCTATATCCGGAACTAGAAGATATTCATTGTGACACATTTTGAAATTTTTAGAATTTTTCAAAGTCAGACTAAAATAATCAAAATAAGAAAAAGAATTTATCTCACATTAGAATGCTATGATTTTAGCTCCGAATGCAGACATTTACGCAAGGACAATTTATACCAAATTTTAAGTACTTTACTTATGGTTTTGGAAAATTGTTTACAAAAGAATTTAAAATGTAATTAAATATTAACAAAATAATTTTTTGAAAATGTGTTGCTATGCGTATACTCAACAATATATATACTGTATTATTGCATAAAAAAAGTTACTACTGCTGTAAAATGTTGACATAATGTGTATGTCGAATATTTATTTTTTGGTGAATGTTTTTGTTTCCCTCCCTTAGTCTGGACGATACTGCCCAGTCTCAGGAAACCCATTCTCTGTGACACCAAATGCAAAGGTGCGATTACTTTCAAAGCTATTTCAGCCCGTTGCACGTAGATTAAATGATATTATTGCATTAAATTTTGAGATAAACTTTTCTTGTTAGAATGTGGCTGTGACCCTCTTCACGATTGATTTTTTATATTAATGTGGTATTGTTATAGTTAAACAGTACATTTATTTATTTAATAGTGACTTTATGTTTTCTTATAGGCATGAAAATCATATATATTCTGTTTTGTTTCTGTCCATATTCATCAAAACAATTTCCGTCTCCCTCTCATTCTCCGTCCCCTATACTTAATGTTTGATTGTCAAAAATAGCTGCCCTGTTAAACAACATACATATTATGTAAGCACCATACTATCTGTCTGTCTATAAGTTGTCCATATCCGTGTCATAGACTAAATAGCTTTCATTTAGACGACAAATTTAGCAAAGTTTTGTCGACTTGTAATAAACCGGATAATTCTTTGTTAAATGTTATGTGTTTAGATTGTCCGCGTTTGAGACACATTGTTAAAAGACAGTAAAGTAAACATTAATATTTATTTACATCGATTAGATAGTTGAAGTTCAAACGTTTCTTGACATAATGTGGTCATCACTATGCCCAGCCGCCTTTAATTTCCCAACGTAAGATAGGTACCCATCAGGGCTGGGTGGATTGAAGGACGTGCTGTGATCGTAGGTCCGACAAGAGATTTAAACTTGAAATAATTTGACGCTCCTAGTTATTAAATCTTACACGTAGAACGTTTGCAAATTGGGAAAATCCTTAAAGTGTTATAAATAGTTATGCCCATTCTGTATTTAAGTGTTGCAATCTTTGTTAGCATTACATAAGCCTACCCTCTAAATTATAATCTACACACTTTTTAGTGTAGAAAACCCTGAATGTTAGAGAAAACTTTATCTTAAAAAGTTCTACACATACACTCTATATATCACCTATACTCTTTGATTAAGTGTACCACTAACCCAAATAAATAGCACGAGAAATAATCAACACTACAATCGTGTGTCAGCTTGCTGTGGAAAACAATTTAGCTCATGTTTAAAGTAATTTAATTACACCCTCCGTTTTTTTAGTCTAGGTCCGCTGGTCGGACAATAATCCAAATCCGATTAAAATAAGCAGCTCTGCTTATAATTGTGTTATAATGAGAAGGTAAAATGGTCCTATGATTGTTAGAATCACCACCACTCCTTGAGAAGGTCAAATGGTCCTATGATTGTTAGAATCACCACCACTCCTTGAGAAGGTCAAATGGTCCTATGATTGTTAGAATCACCACCACTCCTTGAGAAGGTCAAATGGTCCTATGATTGTTAGAATCACCACCACTCCTTGAGAAGGTCAAATGGTCCTATGATTGTTAGAATCACCACCACTCCTTGAGAAGGTCAAATGGTCCTATGATTGTTAGAATCACCACCACTCCTTCAGAGGGTGAAGCACACTGATGCAGCGTAGCACTAACCAGACTTTTCTTAAGTGTCGAAATTCGGCGTAGTTAACAGGATTGACCACTACGCGTACTTAAAACAACTAATATAAATCCCCTACATTAAATTATAGCATACACACTGTCAGAAACATAACATTACAACAATAGAAAGCAAAGTATTATTATAATGTGTGCTGATGTAACGGGGTTTGACAGTTCGGTAATACGTAAAGAGTGTAATAGATAATCCCATTTATAAAGTGCAGGTTGTACCAACAAGTCATGTACGCATAACGAAATATATATTTAAAAATATATCGTTCGGATATTTCTGTCCAGACACGCTTTATATTTATGTTAATCAAAACGCCGGCGATTTCTATTGGTTGGTGTAAACATGTCATCAAACCAATATTAAATAATGTTTACACGTATGTATAATCTATGTCGTATACGTGGCAACAAATAATGTCGGTGGTAATTAAATTTAGGAGTGTAGAAGCTACTTCAAGTTAAAACTTGAAGATAATATATATATACATATATATATATATATATATATATATATATATATATATATATATATATATATATATATATATATATATATATATATATATATATATATACATATATACATATATATATATATATATATATATATATATATATATATATACATATATATATATATATATATATATATATATATATATATATATATATATATATATATAATTTATTTGATACTACTGAAAATGTTTATGCATTATCAAACCTTTGAGAGGAGACATGTAGTGATGTATAATCTTTTTGTGTGGTTAGGAATATACAAGACCCCTCTGTCAATTTGACCCGTCGTCCTCCCTCTCTCAATATCCCCCTCCCCCGGAACAGTTTTCGTAACCGTAATACTATTTCTAACCCTTGCTCAAACGTTTTGATCTAGGATATTACCCGCCCCCTCCATTAATTCCCATCGAAATCCCCCCCCCCTACACACCCCAGAGCAAAAACCCAATTGTCAATTGCCCCCAGAGTGATATCCCTTCTTTTAGAAGCTCACGAAACCTGACCCTAAATCTAAACTGTTTATCATTTATGCATCATAGTTTAAAAGAAAATATGTTGTGTAGGCTATATAAGCTTCAACTAAAGTTACATTAAATCCATGGTGTTAACGTTTATAATGTGTTAGTGTGTATGTTACCGCATTCGAGAGTAGTGTTATTAGTCTTTCCGGGTTTTTCTTTACCTTGCCTAAATATTAATATTAATACTAAATGTTGATTACATTTTATAATTGTGTCTTATTATTGCGAATTCATGGCCTTACTTTCCTGACATCCAGCTAAACATGGAGATTCTCAGATTTATCTATTCAAAGATGTACCTCCAGCTGTCGTTTATGATTCGTTGGACAGCTCTTAGAAATCAATGTAACTACTTATAATAATCATTCCAGTAAGCAGTCCATGGAACTGCGTTTTATGACTTAATTCTCTATTGTTAAAACTACTCATGCTGCTTTATAAATCTACTTAAAGTTAGGTTTTTATGTTATGATTTAAACCCATTGTCAGTTTGCTAATATGTGACCTATCGTTTTATATCTTTTCGATTTTATATTCACCCTGTATGAATAAACTAGGAAGCTTGCTTGCCATGGATGAGATTTTCTTAAAGAATACTTGTGAAGAATCATGCTATAAAATATATCTTTACTTAATTTAAATGAATACAATACTATAACACAATGGCAAGGATTTCGGCTGGTCACAGCAATCGATGTTTTTTAGTTTGCCAGCCGAAAATTCTTTTGATATTTTAAATGTATATTGCTAGAAAATGTATTGCCTTTAATATATTTAATTACTTAGATGTGATTTCACATCTTTATACATATTCCAATGCAAAGTCCGGAAGAAAATAAACATTTTTATTTCAGTTCTATTTTGTTTGTTTTGGACCGTGTTTGCCACATTAAGCATAACCGTGATCAATTTTTAACACGTTGAAAAATTCAAATAATTTTGAAAAACAAAAAAAAAATGTCTATTGAAATTTGTTTATTTTATACTGGATGTCTTCTTTTGATTCATTTCTTCCTGTAGTGAAAACAGAGACATAATTAACATGATGAACATAATGGTACTACCAAGCAAATTCTTTCATTTAGTATTATTAATAAATACATATACATATATATACATATATACATATATATATATATATATATATATATATATATATATATATATATATATATATATATATATATATATATATATATATATATATATATATATATATATATATATATATATATTTATATTTATATTTATATTATATATATATATATATATATATATATATATATATATATATATATATATATATATATATATATAATTAACATTAAGGATATAGAAATTAATCAGCTGGTTACAAAACCTGTATTGCATTTTAAACTGATGAATATACGATATTTGTAGAAAAATAGATACGTCAAAACGGTTTCATTATTTTTAGCTCCTAATTTTACGTCTTTTTATTAAAGTTGATTTTAACTTCAATATTATTAATCGGATATTATGTGAAATTTGCAGTGATGAAGAGCGTTTTCTAAAACTATAAATATTGTATGCCTTTATGTTATCTATTGCAATAAAAAGAAGCGTATGCAGTTCTGAGTGTCCTAGCATGCAAGAAAATGTAACCAAGATAAATGCTTAAAAAACAACCTATCATGTACGAATCAAATAAAAATTAGAAAATACATGATTTAGTTTTTAAAAAAATATAATAATTAAATGCTTAATAAATAACTAAGAAAAAGAGCCCTGATCGCTCTAATATGTGTTGAATACCTTTACATGATATTAAGAAGCAACCTGTTTAATAAAAAAACCAATAAGCAACGAAAAAAATGTATACAGAAATAAAAAGAAAGTTTAAACTAAAAAAAAAAAACTCATAAAAGCAATCTTTTAAAAGAATGTTTTCTTGATCATACTTTTTGTATCCAGGTACTGGCTTGCATAATTTTTTGCCGCCTCTAGTGTTATCGCTGAAATTTAGAGATAAATGGTTAATGATCATATAGATTTACATTTAAAACAGGTTTTTACGTTAAGTTTAACATATATTTTCTATTGCCTGTTTAGGTATGGCACGTTTGGCTCTAATAGTCTAGCTGTCTGTAATTAAGTCTTGTTAATGGAATATTTTAAGAGAGCCTAATTGATAGACGGACAATGCGTCAATGATGACTTTTATTGTTATACAATTGATGCCTCATATGATGTTTGACTTGGCTGAACTATTTTCATTAATTTCTCGACGGTTTAGACATCTTAAATGCTCTGCCAATTATTTTTTTTATATTCTTTAAGTAAGTTGCCGCTTTTAAATATATGAGATGTTAAGAAGCTACTTTTTTTCCTTTTGTGCAAGGATTGTTTCATTTTTGTAAAAGTTTAGTTGCACTGATTACACATTACAAAAAAAAATACTCTAAGATCGATAAAGGCAGTTTAGAGTTTTAATTAGATATGCATTTTAAGTTTACGTAAATTTAATATTAAAAAAATATTATTATTTTATTGTACGTAAATTTGAGAATAATAAAAAACCAACACTTCGCAATTATAGTGTGCGCAGCAATCGCTCCCACTACTGCAATCACCATTCCACGTATGACAACAGCTGTTTTGATAAAAGAAAACATGAAGTGTGAAATGTTTTAGTTGTATAACCAGAATACAATACTTCTTTGGAAATATTTATGTTTGATTATACACGATTGTACCATCCGTTGCTGACATGATGATTTAATCAAGTTATTTTTACATGTAAATGTTTAATATTTTTCACAATTATTAAATCAAGAGAATAATTTTATATTTTTATGTAAACAAAATGCATCAAAATAAGGTACTTTGATATAACTTTGAAAATTTTGTTTTAAATGATTGTGTAAAATATCATGTATGAGATAACTTACCTTTCCGATACACTTACAAGACTCGCGAGACATACAAGAAGAATGAGAACTACAGTCTTCATTTCAATGAGCTGCAAGAAACTTAAAAAATAGTATTTACTTGTGACATTTTTTAAACAAATTCTAATAGTTCTTGATTTTTAACCTGATACTTTTTATTCCTAAAAACATATATCATATACCGAAATAATTTCACATTATCTCTAAAACTTTGAATACATTCATTACACATTTTAATTTTAAATTACTTTCACGTTATTTATAAAAATGATATGAAACCTAAACACGAATTATAGAAAAGTAATTGCTAAAATAAAATCAAACTATACATTTCAAAGTTAAAATACAGACTAGAGTTTAACTGCTTTCAAGAAAATCGTTTAAGATATATAGTTGGGATGTTCCTGTGCAGACACGCTTTATATTTATGTTAATCAAAACGTGGGGGATTTCTATTGGTTGGTGTAAACAAGCTTAGTCATCAATCAACATTCTATTTTTGTATACGTGGCAACAAAGAATGTAGGTGGGAATGAAATTTAGGAGCATAGATGCTACTTCCGAGATAAAACTTGAAAATAATACTACTAATCAATAGTGTTGGGAGTCAAACTTACTGAGCTGGTTTAATATCCGTATCACAATATTTATTGAATTTTCAGTTAAGAATTGTAATTGGGCGTGAGAAAGCTGGAAATGCAGACTAACATTGAACAAATATAAATATCCATGTGAATATTATGTCTTTATAGAGCAGACGATAAATACTGTTAGCACTTGTTTGCTTTCAGGGGTAAAAAGAAAAATAAAGAATTTCAAATCACTCTATGTAGGAAATATTAATAACATACATTAGCACGTATAAGCGGCGAAAAACAACCCGTCCGTCCTCTTAGGTGTCATCCTATATGAGGCACACAAAAAGTTGGATTTCCACAAGTGTCTATTTACAGAACGCCATACCTGGACTGTACACCCGATATTAACGTTCACAAAAAGCAAAGACCTATAAGTGTTTTTAAAAGTTTACATCTATGAGTGTCCACACCGGATTCGTGTCATTTATTTCTGTCTAGGCCTAATTTAGGCCTAAATGTCGGTTACATAATATCTATCTATATACTTATAAAACCGAAGTTTGTTTACATGTTTGAATATTTATTTGTTTGTTTTTTTTTGTTTGTCCGTTTCGTTACAGGAGAGAATCTGCACTATATGTAGAGCTGTACAATACGTAATTAGGTGGAGAACTATTATCTTTTTTTAACAAACTGTTCATCACAAATTAATTTAAAGACGTTAATTAATTAATTGATTTATTCAATAGTAGATTAACCCCATTAATCATGAACTTTCAGAGCAATGAGTTTACTTATAGTGACGTCACATGATTTATTTGCTTTTTACAAAAATAAACATATAAACTCTAATTCAACTTCCAAAATGGTTCTATAAGCCCTCATTCAAAAGTTTAAGGCATTTAAATATACGTCTGATAACGTTCCAACACTTATATCAATTTTCAACAGTCCTTTTCATTAAAGTTAAAGTATACAATACATTTCTCTAGATCTAGAATCTAAAGATCAGATGTCGAGGGAAAATAGAGATATAGAATTTAGGTAAAACCAAAATTAAAATTTAAAACCATTACAAAATCACAACAAATTATTGAGTTTCTTTATTAAACCATTTTAGTCCTTAAATATATGATATAAATCTTTGCTTTTTAGCTTCAAGAATCATCTTATTCAAGAATACAAGTGATTTATCTAAGACATTCTAGGAATCTAGGTCCTAGACATAGAATTTGATAGAACTACGAGAAAACTCGACTTAACCAAACCAGTCGTATAATCTAGATAACTCTATCTAGATATAGATAATAATGAGTTTATATACTAAACTATTTCAGACCTTCATTATTGTATGTAAATCTTTGTTTAGCTATGGAATTGGCTAATTTAAGATACAATTTTATTTGAAACGAGCCGACCCATGGCGTATCATACGCCGTTATATTAATTGTTTTATTTTCTACTTTTCAGTAATTCATAATTTGTGAATTCGACAGTACCAATGCTGCCACTGAAAATATTTGCTTTAAAACACTATCAGTAGGTCGTTAAGGACGATACTACCCCCACCCTCCTTTCACCCAACCCCTACCCTACACCCCCCCCCCCGCGAAAGCAGCCTCCGCTTAGTTACCTTAAAATCGTTCCAAACTAAATTATCTGCCCCTAATAGCCGTCACTAAACCTGGCTCTACGATTGTAAACATTTAGCGCGAACCAAAGCTCACCAGACCATGTAAGGGTGGGGTGGTAGGGAGCGCGCTTACGGCCTGTTTTCTAGCGTCTCCAAGAAGAGAAATATATAGATAATACTAGAACTAGGTCCTATTCGCGTTAATTAAGTTTATTAAGCAGACTCTAAATATTAATATAGAGCGCACAAAAAGTTCATTGACGCGAAGAGTCTAGATAGCTAAGGTGTTAGTGTAATAGACTTCCATGCTGGTGGCACGAGTTCTAGATTCATCATGTCAATATTAATTTTTTTTTGTTTCAATGTTTTAGATGTGAATTATAAAGTTGCCTATCTGAACTTGGCGTGATAGAGGGTAGGTGAAGTAGAGTTCACCTGTTTCTTTGTCCTCAGCATATGAAGTGAATAGTGTGGTCAGAGTCATGCTCGGCCAAAATCTGTGTTTTCAAATACAAAAACTTGTCTTAGTTGTTGGGGCCACTGGGCAGGTGAAGTTGAGCTGACCTATTTTTATGACCTCAGCATATGAAGAGATTGTTTTGTAGAGGGTAGGTGAAGTAGAGTTCACCTGTTTCTTTGTCCTCAGCATATGAAGTGGATAGTGTGGTCAGAGTCATGCTCGGCCAAAATCTGTGTTTTCAAATACAAAAACTTGTCTTAGTTGTTGGGGCCACTGGGCAGGTGAAGTTGAGCTGACCTATTTTTATGACCTCAGCATATGAAGAGATTGTTTTGTAGAGGGTAGGTGAAGTAGAGTTCACCTGTTTCTTTGTCCTCAGCATATGAAGTGGATAGTGTGGTCAGAGTCATGCTCGGCCAAAATCTGTGTTTTCAAATACAAAAACTTAGTTGTTGGGGCCACTGGGCAGGTGAAGTTGAGCTGACCTATTTTTATGACCTCAGCATATGAAGAGATTGTTTTGTCAGACCCATGTTCAGCTGAAATCGGTGTTCTTAAAAGACAAAAACGTCTGAGGTGTGACGTCTTTTTGATTGTGTGGTCTTGTTTTTTTTGACGATAAGTGACAGACACAGACGTGATGGTTTTTTTTTATGGATGACCCCTATACCCTTATTTATGCAAGGGATGACGGGTAGTCTAGTAGGGCCTGAATATATACCGGTGTGACCTACTTAGGTCTGGTAATGTTTATTTTTACATTTTTCTTTAATACCATATATGGTCTGTGGTGCAATGACCGGTTTTTTCCGCTGTCTTACTAAGAGAGTCTTAGACTCAGAAATTTTCCATCAAGATATGATTGATTGATTCAGACCAGATGACCACCCCACCCAATGGCCTTATGATTTGAAGGTGACCTTCCATGTGACCTAAGTCTATAAATAGACTGCGCACAGGCGTCTCTAGGCAGTTCATTGATCAGACGTCGTTGAGAGACATAAGCCCTGTGTGTTGCCGTTTAGTACTAAGTTGTTTAAGTAGCATACTCTTATATTCTTATATTACTTGTGGTTAAGTAATTCTTTATGCTTATAGCAGCGTTGTGTAAACTGTGGTGATTTTTCTGAAGTGTTAAAAGCTGTGATAGTGTATCATATTATTTTTCCCACGAATTGTAAGTTGGGTTTTGTTCATTCTGTAAATCTATTTTATTCCTGTATAAATCTAGTGTTCTGCCACGACTTTGTACACTCATTACAAGTTATATGCAGATTAAATGTATTGTTGGCATAAGTAGTTTCTCTAGTGTTTCCGCTAGACATCAATTACGAGTCCTAGCGAACTAGTGTGTTAACTTTCTTTTATTTAGGCTTGTCGCCATCTGTGCATAATCAGTTAAACGAATCCGGGAGCGTTCGCCATCTATCTGGCTGATAGTTTGGTGTCCGTTACACCGGAACTGTCGTATTTGCTTTTAGGCCTACATTGTTTATGCATATTTGCTTTTGTTGTAAACAATACATAGTTTGATTCATTGAATGTGATGTCCACATAGTCCTCCCCAGCTCCACCCATACACCGTCCCGCGCGTATCAACAAGTGTCTAAAGTTTTATTTTCATAAGTTGATGATTTCTTACATTCTTACGATAAATCTTAGACGCCAAGGAAATTACAAGCTAATTAATTAGCCTAATGGTTTGTGGCCTATTTTGATTTTTTTTTTAAATTAAAAGCTAAGAGTTTACAATAGTGGGTAGAACGCACGACATCTGACCTAAAATTCCTGACCTCTAACCCGATGCTCAGACCAGAGAACACCCAACACAGAAGGGTACATAGATCAATCTTATATTTTTTTAAAACTACTAAAGGAGGTTAGGCATAAATATAAAACAGATCAGAATGCCTCATTTGCTGAGAACAACTAATGATGTGAACTCTACCTAATATTCATTATGCTCAACAGGTCAGAATGTGCAACTAAAAATTAATCTAAGGAGTTTTAATCTAAATAACTAGATCTAGATATCGTTTGCATACAAAAATGAATATCCGAAACATCACTTCTAATAACAAAAATATACAGCATCTTTCATACCTTTCTTAGCGCGTAAGCAAAGACGGTCAGTCAGTTTTTTATTGATTGCTAAGGCTAGTCAACAATGTTGCTTGTCTGGATGCTTGAAAATGAGACCTAATTCAGAATGTATACCATACGCCTAACATTTTTATAATTTTAAAGTTTGATACCACCGCACAACATGATATGACGCTATCTAGTAAAATAGCTTTCAAGTGCTGTGCATTTTTCAAAAGACGTCAATCATAGATTCATGTGTCAGAATACGACCGCTGTTAGTGATTACAAGCTTTTATTTAACTCACTTCCTCTGTCGTCGCTCTGTCGTCAGTCTAGATCGAAACGCAGGAGTGAAAATTCGGAAACTTCTACTTGACCGATACGATTCACATTTGACACGTGGGTCAAGACATGAAGACAATGCAATCTGAAATTAAATTTGACTTAATTAATTTTTTATGAATTAATTAAAATTTGGACCGAATTAGTAGGCATGTCTAGCCAACCACATCACACGCGTCATCACGTTCAATAGCTGCGCCATCACGCTACTTTCAATAGCTGCGCCATCACGTTCAGTAGGCGCGCAATGGTTTTTAGTCATGTAACTCTATTGTAAATAAAACATGTAAAGTACTGAAAAAAAAAATCATAAAAAACGTTTTAATAACAAGCTTTTATGTAATAATGCACTAAGAAGTAGAAAATAAATTATAGACTACTATTTAAATAACTAGAAAGAAAAGCGTGGGTGTCTTCCTAAACATTAGTGTAGGTATCCAATAGATACTAAAGTGACCCACGCTTTTCTTTATAGTTATTTAAATAGTAGTCTATAATTTATTTTCTACTTTTTAGTGCATTGTTACATAAAAGCTTGTTATTAAAACGTTTTTTATGAATTTTTTTTACTCTAAAATTAACCCATTTTATTGTCATAAGCGAACGCTGTCCGGGCTACTTATTTTGCGAGCGTCGGCTTTATTTAAACAATGTATAGGTAGGTCCAGGTAGGAGATGATGATAGCTGATATTTATAGTAAAGTTTCTGCTCGAGTTTTGATATTTTGAACACAAATTGAAATAAGTTTGTAATTCAAATATTAAACATTGGCTTTTATAGTAAAAAAAAAGTCCCTACAATTTCACTTTAAAGGTAAATTTACTATGATCGAAAAAGGAAATTAGGGGGCCCCTAAAAATCGGGCCCCTATGTGCAGCCCCCCCCCCCCCCTTAATCCGCCACTGGGAGCCGGGTGTTTTCCCGAAAGACACTTTCTCGAATGCGACAAATGCCCCAATAGAAACATTGCCCAAATGCGACAAACGCCCGAATGGACACCTGCGTTAGAAGATTGTTTTTCTGAGGTGTAATTATATTATAAGTACGGGGCATAAAATGTGAGCTATCAGCTACTCCTTGATAAATAATATATAAATAATATTTCATTCTTACTTTATCACGTTATTTGTAAAATATGGCAATTCAATCAATGTATAAGCACATAAAGCAGTATATAAAGCAATGAGGGCTTATAGAACCATTTTGGAAGTTGATTTAGAGTTTATATGTTTATTGACCTCGTGTGTTTGTAAATATGTCCAGCTGACTTTATTTTCCCCAACATATGTCAAGTACCCATCAGAACTTGGTGGACTAAAGCACGTACTGCAATCACCCGTCTGAAACTTTATTTAAACATTAAAAAAATGTGACGCCTCTAGTTAATACATCTTACATGTAAATGATTGAAAAATAAGAAAATCCTTAAAATTCTACAAATAGTTAAGCCAATCATGTCTACAAGATTAAAATAACTGCCAGTATTACATAAGACTACCTCTTAAATATCATCTACACTCTTTTAAAGTATATGCTCAACTTTCCTCTTACAAAATACTAGACATACACTTTTTATCTTATCTACACTCTTTAATCAGGTCTACCTCTTACCCTATTAAATAACACGAGCAATAAACAAGACTTTACAATCGTGCGTCAGCTTGTTCTGATATAAAATATTTGTTTTTAGCTCAAGTTTACAGTAATGTGTATATACCCTCAGTTTTTTTAGCCTAGGTCGGAGCGTAAAATGGTAGTTTTTAAAACAAATTAATAATATTTTAAGATTTTTGATATTTTTAAAATACAAAAACATACAGAAACCATTTCGAAATATTCTAATAAATGTTAATTTAACAAAATTTAACAGAAATCGATATAATTATATTGAACAGGTTCGGCCATTTAGCTTTCATAACATTACTAGTTCTTCAGTCTCATCTACAACTAAAAACGTTAGGTCCAGAGCATGATATCAGTTCATTAACAGCTAAGCCATACTTTAATCAGCACTCAAATGTGTAAGAGATTTAGCTAAATCTAGATAGTTAAAACTTACCAATTTAGGTTGTTTTGTATAACGCACTGCAGGGCGTTACCGACGACTATAATACATTAATCATACTGTTTAATTTAACTACATTCATACAACTTATTCCTGCCACCAAACTCTCCAATACGCCGACAATTGTTCCACACTGCCAGCAATGTAGCATATCATATTTATAAATACCACACGGGGGTCGGCTTGGTCGAGTCGGTAAAGCTCATGGTTGCTAAACCGAAAAGTCTCGAGTTCGAACCCTCGGGCAGATGAGGCTCGTTAGCTGGGGACAGCCACTCTTCTAGGAGAGATAACTCCAAAATTAAACAACTGCTGCCTTGTAGTTTGTTCTTGGTTGGACAAAGGCTATGGAAGCAAATCCAAAAAGAAAAGCAGGCTGAAATCGGAGTCAATGGCCTCAATGGCGCAAAACCAGTTGACACGTAACACTTAATTGTGCTGGAGGCGTGGTCGAGTCGGCAAAAAGCTCATGGTTGATAAATTCGAACAAAGTCTCGAGTTCAAACCCACTGGCAGATAAATCTCGATCACCTTCAACACCAATAATTAAGAACGAAGAAGAAGAAGAAGAAATACCACACAATTATTCATAAAATGGAATGCCTAATATAGTACCTAAAGTAACCTACAGGTTTTGATAAAACCAGCAAGACCATTTTCTCAAATGACCAAATTCATGTGATAGAAAACTCAATTTTGCGGTATTTTCAAGTCTGCGGGACTGGTTAGAGGTGGGGGGGGGGGGAGAAAGAGGGGTTAGAAGGGTTTTTGGAGGGGGTTTAGGATTCGTGAAGAAATATTTTTTTATAAAAAATAAAGCGGGAGTGTAAGCCCCTAAATTTTCTCGATTACTATAATTTTTTTCTAAAAATAAAACAGAATTGCGTTAAAATAAATTGTGCACCATAATATCTTTAAGCTACAATATGTTTATGGAATCTTATATTTTCTTTTCTAGAGTAGCACTGGCAGCTGAGTGCCAACCTATAAATGATATCACTAAATGAGCATATCGACTAAAAGCCGCTGCATTATTAAAACTCTGTTTATGTTATTTTAATTTTAGTTGAAAAATAATTTGTTTAGTTGAAAAATAAACTAATGACAATGCTTTTTTTGTTTTGTATGTTTATTATTCTCAGTTCGTCATTGTTTTGCTCCGTGATGTATTAAGCGATTGCTAAATTCACAGCCGGGAACGGGGAAAATAGTGATGTATGATTGAGGCCATATGTTTCACGATAAGCAGAGAGGATTAAGTCAAGTCAATTGTTATACTGGACGGGATTTCCAGGAACACAATTAAGTACTACGTGTCAACATGCTATGCGCTGTATAGTCCGCCATGTCCATGTTCAGCCATCTTTAAAAAAAAATGCTTTCAAAACATTGATTATCACCGTAGAAAAAAAAAACACAACAAGAATGCCGTTTTTTTTTTTATTTTAAGGCTTTCTCTCCCAGGTGGTTGTAGTTCCTGTCTATCAGACCATATCTTCCAAGTCGTTTCACCTCGCGTCTAATCTATTTAGAAACCTTCAGTTTACTCACCCGATCACGACGACTCCTATACATAATCAATATCGTATTTCTGTACAGGATGAGCCGAGCCGTTTTAATAACATGACTATTTTCTTCTAATTAAATGTCAATGCAGCTGCAAAAAGTTAGATTTAAGAAGTGTAATCAGATGACTAATAGATTTAGCGATTCCCTATATATGTGATAAGATTAGCTCTAATGAGTAATGGCTTTAGCGTTATTTAGATACGCATATAACATCATGATTAAATACACAAAAACTTACTTCACAAACTCCACTTACAATAACGTTCCCACTTGCTACTATCAACCTCTGTTACTTCAATTGTTTTTGTTTGTTACAAAGTCCCTTACCTAACGCTCTTAGCAATAGTATACAATCTGTACGGCATGATACGGCATGATTATAATATAGTCGAATCTTCCAATTATATAATACCTAATTTAGTTCATAATTTAACCTACTTCCTTTTGATCAAGATAAAAACACGATTTTTTAATGACTCTGTCTTTGCATTGTTAGGCTATATTTTAAGTCTCATAAGCAAAATATAACTCGCATGCTCGTTGCTAATAACTGGTTCGAAAAATTCACTGCATTGTGGGAAGGGAAAATAAACTGTTAGCCATATAATCCACAGACATTTAATTCTTTGAAATGTTTTATCCAATTCTTTTGTAAAAACATTAGTCTAAAATATTCATTCACCTCAACTCTGGCTTATTTTAATATTCTCATAAATTGTTTACATTTGTTATTACTTTTGATTAATTATTTAGAACATATATTGTATTTTTTAGATGTAGTACATCCGGTTTGCCGGTTAGGAATTACATCGATTCGATCAAAAATATCACGTAAATGTTATGTTTATTTTCAACCTCGACTTCAAGCAACCTCATTTCAAGCTTAACATTAATCTTAACTTTAACCTTAACTCAACCGTTACGGGAAACTGAACATTAACCAGATCGGTTTTTAAACCAGCACTAAATCGTGAAACTACAAACCTCGTGTAGCCTATCTAGTAACTACACCGTATCGTATCACTTCAATTATTTTTAGATTGCCACTACACCCCTCGCCTAGACTTCGTCCTTCATTTAATCTAAACCCTTAATACCTACACTCAGTGTAGAAATATCAACTACACTCAATGTTTGTATATCATTAGACCTGGGAGATGCAAACGTGCAACAGCTTGCTGTTTTGTAAAATTACCAATTCAATTTTAGCTCATGCGATTTAGTGCACAGTGATTTTACAAAAACTGTCGGACAAAGTTTATTTGTACCCAACACATCGATTCGAATAAATTTTTTTTGGAAATTAGGTAATTACGTTTTGTTAAAATGTGTTTATTAGACATTGTTTATGCATATGTGCCTAGATAAATGATATTAATAAGAAAATTAATATTTTTATTTGACTACAATTTAAAAAAAATATATTTAGTGTTTTTTCTTTAATTTGTTGTATTGTTGTAAATGCAGTATATAGAATGATACAAAACAAAAAACCTAAGTTGAAACTATGTGTGTAAGAATAAGATACATAGATATTGCTTTTGTTTTCTCCAGCTGTTTACAATGAAAATAACAGTTGTTCTAGTCTTGATGTGTCTCACAAAGCTCTTTGTAGTATCGGAAAGGCGAGTGAACAAAAATGTATTTAACACATAATCCTGAAAAAAAATCACATTTAAATTTAAAAGAGATACATTTTTTTTAAACCAATAAATATTTACATTTTAAAAGTTGTATTTTTTAAATGTGTAGGTGATTTAACAACCTTTAGAAGTAACCTAGACAAAACATAATCTGTTTTATTGTTTTACCATTAAAAAATAATGTACCACTTTACGCAACGTCGGTCGCGAATTTTAAAACCCTTAGTATATACTAAATACATTTCAAATCTCACTTAAGTTGTTTTTTTCCAACAACTAGCTGTTGTGGTGGCACTAATCATGAATGCTTGCAACCAGGGTATTGCTGCATTGACCATTACTGCTTGGTGTCAAGGTACAAGTCATTACATTTAATTGATTACTTTTTGAATACGATCTTTAAGAAATAATGTCTGTTAAACCTTATCTGAATATACTATATAAGAATATAAAATTATTAAGCTAGATAATGGTGTAAACGACTTGGCTGAAAGTCAGTTATGTATTAGCTATATACTTCAGGAAAATGTGTAATTGGCTTTTAGTCTAACGAGAGTAGCAATAGGTTTATATTGCAATTAGCTAAGTAATAGGTTTATAGTATATTCGACTATTTCCGATTTACAAAAAATGTGAGGTTAAAGATAAAAAACATAATGGTAAAATAGTTGTAGGATGTAAATTATATGATAAATCAATAAGACGTTTAGGTAGAGGTACTTAACAACAAGGAGGACGGATTGGTCTAGCGGTAGAGAGTTGGACTGCTAACTCGTAAGTCTCGAGTTCAAATCCGGGTTCAAGTTTAGTAGACCGTCCCAGCTCTGATGGGTACCTAACTCACGTTAGGGAAAGTAAAGGCGGCTGGCCTCATTTCTGACCACACTATCTCTTCATATGCCGAGGTCACAGAAACAGGTGAAATCTACTTTACTTGCCCCATAGACCGTCAGGTTTGAAAGGGTCACTTTTACTTAATCACAAAATACGTTTTTGATTTTTAAGTTGCCATTATAATAAATCCAGTATTTTAATATAATCAAAAATCTATTTTTTTATTTGTAATTTGCAGTAAAAAAGATGCTTCGCCTACTTGCCAAAAACGATTTCCATGGTTACATGTAGGATATTTTAAATCTTCGATTAAAAAAACCCCTAACCTAACACACTACATCCCACACCAACACCATACCCTGTATTCAATCCCTAACTTCTCCCTTGTGCAACACATCTCCCCACACATATTTACCACACAACAGAACGTCTACGTGTACATTAGTTTCATTAGTTTAAAAAATTGATACCACACTTTACATTTGAAGTCAGCCTGAACCTTAAACTCAACCCAAACATAAATACATATAAACTTAACACAGTCTGAACAAAAAAATCAACCTAAACATAAATCCCTATAAACACATCACTGCAGTAGCTTTTACTTGGACCTCTATGCGGAACTTACCGCCATTAAAATTGTCCACCTATAGCTTCACTTATCTGCACTAGAACATTCCTCTTCGACCGTTAGCTTCACTCTCCTGACTTACGTTTTTAACTTGGAGCGTTAACTTCACTCTCCTGTTTTCCCTTGGACCGTTAACTTCACTCTCCTGACTGTTTTACCTTGGACCGTTAACTTCACTCTCCTGTTTTCCCTTGGACCATTAACTTCACTATCCTGACTGTTTTCCCTTGGACCGTTAACTTCACTCTCCTGACTGTTTTACCTTAGACCGTTAACTTCGCTAACCTGACTGTGGTCAAACCCCCTATGGTCAAAGCCCCTATGGTCAAAGCCCCGCTGTGGTAATTTAAATTTAAAACACATCATTGTATTTTAAATTTTACTATAATTACTTTTGAATATTGATATACATGTAACAAAAAATGTACAAATTAAAGCGTCAAAAATAAATGAATATATATTAAAAAAAGGTATATCAGGTTTAAAAATCCATAACTATCCGTGTTGTTTGATAAATAGCACAAGTAAATGATAGTTTCTACTTTGATCAGCTCATAAAAATGAAAACTGTAGTTCTTATTCTTCTGGTATGTCTTGCATGTCTAGTAGTTGTATCAGAAACGTAAATTATCTTATATTTTCTTCTTTTCTTTGGTTTTCTTTTTCATTATTAAATTTACGTAAAATAAAAATAAAATATTTTAAAATAAATGGCATAATAGGCTTCTTTGATCATCGAGAAGCGATTTTTTTGTAATAATTTGTTAACAATGTGAAAAAAACTGTTACAAAACTAAAACGATTCACAGCTCAACGGGAAAATAAAAATAACTTCATTGCATCTTTTTAATTTTTAAAATAGCAATTAGCTTTCAAAATTAAAGGACAACATGTCAGTACATTAAAGAAGTCAAATTTTTAAGCTACTGATTAAGTTGGTGATTCATACCCTAAGCACAGTTTGTGTAAATAAATTACTGTGAATAGATCAGTCAAGTCCAAGACGATATGAAATAGCAGCTGAATAAAAAAAGAAACTCAATAGTTCATCTTTGACGCGTCGTTCATCTGTCCATTAGACTCCCTTAAAACTGTTCAGTAAACATGATTTTAGTACAGACAGTTAGACTAGTAATGCCTGTATATAAAAAACGCAGAATGAAATATGTTTTGGTCAATCCTAAAACACTTTTTAAAAATTAATTCTAGATCACAATTAACTTTTCTTATATCTCGCTCCCACTCTCTCTTTCTCTTTTCCTCTCTCTCTCTCTCTCTCTCTCTCTAATTTCCATCATCGAGGCTTAAGTGCAGAGAGCTAGAATAGTAAATCCAGACGTGTCCGTATCTGAATAACATAGAATGAAATAAATTTAACTTAATCGTAAAATGTGTTTCTTAAGTAAAATAGACATGGTTTTTCACCTATTAATCCATCTCTTTTAGCGTGAATAAGAGAGGCAACAAAAAAGTATGCAAGAATTTACCTGGTGAAAGGTATGATACAGAAAAGTATTAATTTAACAATTCGTTTTCTTGAATTATGTTCTTTTTTTTATAATACTTTGATTGATGTACATCTTCCTTGTTTTTTTATGCATAAACATGTAACTGCCTGAAATCAAGTGTAGATAGTCAATACTTAAAAGATCGGCCCGCACTATTATTTTTAATTATATACGAACTAGTTAATTATTACATATATTTTTAAAAATCATGTATTCATCCAAAATCAAACAACTACTGCCTCGTAGTTTTTTCATGGTTGGACATGGGCTATGGGAGCGAATCCAAAATTTAAAAGCAGGCTAAAATCGGAGTCAATGCCTTCAATGGCGCATAACCAGTTGACACGTAAACTTAATTGTGTTGGAGGTGATTCCTTCCAACACTAAAATCAAGAACGAAGAAGAAGAAGATACTAAATGAAAGGATTTGCATGTTAGTCTCATTGTTTTCATCATGTTAATTATGTCTCGATTTTCATATCAGGTAAATGAATGATAAGAAGACATCCAGTTCAAAATAAAAAAATTTAATAGACAATATTTTGTATTTCTAAGTTATTTGATTGTCTTGTTCGCGGTTGTGCTAAATGCGGCAAACACGGTCCTAAATTGAACACAAAATTACTGGCAGAAAATTTTTACTTTCCTCCGATCTCTGCAGTGGAATACATTAAGTATATGAAATGGCATCTAATTCACTAGATATATTAAGCCGTTCAATTTTCTAGCAATTTACTTTTTAGAATTTAAAATGAATATTTGGCCAACAAAATAAAATTACTTGCTTTGCCCAGCTGACATCCTTGTCTTTGTGATAAGGATCGTACTCATTACAATCAAGACTTTTGTTCAATTAAAATATCATTTATAGGAAGTATGCATACCAAGTATTCTCTAAGAAGATCTCAACCATGACAACTAAGCTTGTTTGCTCATACAGTGTAAAAGCTGGTAGATAGAATGTCTGCCATAACGATTAAAGTATCAAAACTAATAAAAGTTGCTAAAATTATGAATAAGTCTTAAATACATACGAGCAAAACTAATGCATGCTATTACCAGTTTGCACGTTCAACACACAAGCTGAATGTGTCAACAAGCATATAAATAGAATGAACAAAGAAGTAATTTAAAAATCCTAACTAGCTGTAAGATACAATATATTTAATTATGAACCCTACTTTTTCTAGCTCTCCCTCTCTATCTACACCTCTCTATCTTACTCTCTGTATCTCTCTCATTTTCTCCTTTCCTATATCTTTTTTTCATAGATATTAAAAACTGCTCCTCATCTATCATATCATTTATAGTTTTCGATGATGCAAACAAAACATTTTAGTAATATAAAATCGTTGACATATAAAACGTATCGTCACAGAAACAAGTGATCTCCACCTCACTTGCCCCGTAGACCGTCAGATTTGAAAGGGAACTTTACTTATTAATTTCCAATAGCACAACAAAATTTGTTCTATTGTAAATATTCCCTGACAATATTACTTCTCCTTACCTTGGTATCACATATATGCTTGGTTACCTAAACCCTATCAATTTCTCGTCATTTATATAACGTAACAAAACCTCGTAGTTAAAAGCGAGTGGTACTGATAGCTGTAAACTCTGTATCACTTACACTTCTGACCTAGGAGTACCACCTACACTCCTGCCCTAGGAGTACCACCTACACTCCTGACCTAGGAGTACCACCTACACTCCTGACCTAGGAGTACCACCTACACTCCTGACCTAGGAGTACCACCTACACTCCTGACCTAGGAGTACCACCTACACTCCTGACCTAGGAGTACCACCTACACTCCTAACCTAGGAGTACCACCTACACTCCTGACCTAGGAGTACCACCTACACTCCTGACCTAGGAGTACCACCTACACTCCTGACCTATGAGTACCACCTACACGCCATGACTTTAAAGTACAATATTCACTTCTTGACATTAAAGACATTAAAGTACAACTCACTAACTTTGAAATAGCATCTACACTCACTGACCTTGAAATATTGCATATACTCCCTAACCTTGAAGTACATCCTACTTTACCTGACCTTGAAGTAACACTTACATTTAATAACATTAACTACTGCGTACGCTGATATTGAAGTACCACCTACACTCGCTGACCTAGAATTACCACCTACATTTGCAGATATAAAATGCTATCAGTTATACTTCACATATGTGAAAATGTATCGATCTTTAAGCTTTTTGGTTTTTAACTATATATAATGATCGATAGCCAATTTAAAATGTCTAATTTATAAAACTTACACATAAATGATGCATATACATAACATGTGATCAATAGCACTCCATCAGATTTCTGTAAAAAATAGTAAACGGGTAAAATTTCTGTATTGTTGTTTTGTGATCTGTATTATCGAACTTATTAGGCTATTTATATCAGACATGTATATCCTATGTTTTCTATTGATAGTAAATTAAATATATATATATAGCTCTAAAAACTAAGTGGGGATTTTGTGTGTGTTCCTCACAGCTATTATATCAGGTACTTGCAGGTGAGTTGCAGAAAAAAACGTTTTTAATCGTCCTTATAAACTATAAACTGTAACTCGTTAGGAAACAATTATTTCTCTAACGTTTTTTTATGGTCCATCCGCATATGTTTTTCACTAAAATAATGGCTGAAAATTGTCGATATTTATGACACCGGCGAAAATCTTTACAACGGATTATAAACGACACATTTTTGTGTGTGTTAATGTAAAGGTTTTACAAGCGATGTAAATACGAGATGGATCGCTGATAAGAATTCACGTAATACTTGACCCAAACCACACAGACGTTTTATTCACGGTTGAATGAATGTTTATAATTATGGTACATCGGATCCTCACTGGGGAGGGGGTGGGCAATACGTGCGGACGTGTTGGAGTGTGGTTAGACTCAAGTACTATACACAGGTTTGGGTGGTACGCTATTATAAAGAGTCACAGACATGTTCAAGTTAAAATTTAAGTGGTGATATTCAATGTGTTGAAAAATGTGGTGTATTTGAGAGTTAATATATAGTAGTCATTAACGCATTTCCTTTTCATACATTATTTCTGCTTATATAAAAACCTACCTGAAACTTAAAACTAAATTCAATATATATTTTATTAGTCAAATGCTTTTTCCACATAAAAGAAGACGTCATTAATTGTCTCATGTAAGCGGAACCGTACGGTTTCATTTTCCATCCTTCGTTTTAAGTTTACTCAACTATGCATTGTTAAAAGACTGAAGCATCTCACATGCATTCAGCATTATACCACCCACAACATACCGTGTGTAGGCCTTACATTAAGTTAGCACGAATAAGAATTCATATTTATGTATCATAACCCACTAATTTTGATTCTACGCAATTGTTTTTAATTAAAAATTGAATTCAAGCTATCTCAATTAAAAAAGTGTAGTTGTAAAGATTTGATTCAGAAATCTGAATATTTTATCAGATTTTAAAATATCTTTTGCGAACAATGTTATAGAGTGTTATTTATCGGCGGCTATTTACTATTTTTGTTTAAAGTTGATAGCTATTAACAAAATTAATTAAATGAATTAATTAAAAACCATGCAACATGTTTTCACTATGTGGTATGTATCCTTAAAATATAATAATACACTATTTAAATAACTATAAAGAAAAGCTTGAGCCACTAAATTAATTATTTTATATATTTTCCTATATTTTGGAAGAGACCCTCGCTTTCTTTATAGTTATTTAAATATTAGTATATTATTAGATTCTATACATTTAAAGAAATACCTTTTCTTCTCTTTTTAGTGCATGTTGACATAAAACGCTTTTTAAAAGTCCTTTTTATTTTTTAATTTTTTAATACAATAGATTTTCTTAACTAAAAACAATGGCGCAACTAATGAACATGATATTGCGCGTATACTAGTGTGGAATAGTAGTAGCAGGAAACCCTACTAATTTCAAAAAATTAATTAGTGATATCAATTAAGTAAAAGTTGATGTCAGATAGCATTATCTTCAAGTCTTGACTTATGTGCTGACTTAGAAACCAATTGGTCAGTTAAAAATGCTCGAAATTCCCCTTGCCCTTTTTGATCTATGAAGACATAACGATATGTTGAGGAAGAAAGTTATAAAAAACTTGCAAAAAATGCATATAAAACGTTGTAATAATTGTTTTTTGTATTAATGCAATAAAAAGTTTAAAAAATGATTTTCTTTAAATATATAATATTACACTATATCAGGGGTCTCCAAACTTTTCAGTAGGAGGGCCGTATTAACTATCAAATTTCAGTTCGGGGGCCAGTTTCTTCCAGGCATGTCTTTGATTTTTCTGGGCAAATTTCCCCAGCCATCACCAACAAACGTTTTTTCCTAGGACAAAAATATCTCCGCGGGCCGGATGAGAGGACCTCGCGGGCCGCATCCGGCCCGCGGGCCGTAGTTTGGAGACCCCTGCACTATATAATTATAAAAAAGAGCGTGGGTCACTATATTATCTATTTAATACCTTTTTTTAATATTTAGTTATTTAAATGGTGTTAAGCATTTTAAAAAACTGTTTATCAGTTTGACTCTTAAAGTTAGTATATTTTTTTTAACAAAATGATATATTGGTGAATGGCTGATAATGTGTTGGATAACTTTTTAGCATCACACGCTATTGCAGTTTCTGAGCCTAGCATTATGTAACGCTCTTTAATTTATCGTAAAATATATAGTAAATATAAATTCATATACACGTTATCATTTACATTTGAACATGACTATAATTGGCTAAACACAACCTAGATGATAACGACAATTAGTTTACATTATATTTTGAAAAAGCAAACAAATGTTAATGAATAAATACAAATTAATTACTATTTATTTATTATTAGCTTTAAGCACAATACATTTGTGAGTGTGAAAATTCTTTGGTTTTTGCAGCTGCTTAAAATGAAGATCTTTGTTCTGCTACTTGTTGTGAGTCTCTCAAATTTTATTGACGTAACTAACAGGTATGTAAAATAAACCCTTCAAAGAAAAATGCTAAAATTAAAATAATTCGTTAAAAATGACTTTACAGAATAGATTAGTAAAATAAATAACTTCTTGAACTAAAATAGAAAAAAAAATTAGAATGTTTATATTTTTGAAATTTTTTAAATTGTTAGAAAAAAAATTTGTACTCGCCAAGATAACTTACGTTTTTCGACATAGCATGAACAAAATAAATGTGGCTGATCTTTTAAAACACAGTTACTCCAGTTACCCATTTTTTCTTATGGTATAACTAAATTATTTCATGCTAAATGTGTTAAACAGCTGCTGTAAAACATCAAATTTTGCTTGCTTTGGAAATTGGGAATGTTGTGAAGGCTTTCACTGCGTACATCATGGGTAGGCTAATAATTTGTTTATTGTTGTTGTTATTGTTTTTATTAAAAACAGAGTGTTTTTTTTTAATAAACGATTATCCCTCATTACAGATCATGATATCTCATATTAAATTTCAGAGAGCCACCAATAAAAACGTTTGTCTTGTTTTGAATAACGTCTCATTAAATAAATAAAAACTTTCGAGTGTGCAAAAGTATAAAAGACAACAAAATAAGTACTATTTATTACATTTGATAGTAAAAAAAATAATTCCATTCATCGGATTGAATATATTTTCAAATAAGCGTCTCATTATTAAGCTCAATATAAATCATTATGCTGATGTCCTTTACTGAAACCCTAAAAACAGAAATGAAAATTGAATAGTTATTGTGAATGTAGTGCAGTCTATTATAAGGCAGCCTGCATAAACCTCTGGGGCATAGATAGTTGGTTATTATCTGGAGGGGATGGGGGGGGGGCATACATAAATTTCAGAGAGCCACACATAAAAATGTTTACCTTGATTTGATTAACGTCTAATTAAATACATTAAAGCTTGTAAGTGTGCAAAAGTTAAAAAAAACAACAACATGTGTACCGTTTGTCACATTCGATAGTAAAAGTATAATTCAATAATCGTATTGATTATATTTTCAAATAAGCATTTTATTAAGCTCAATATAATCCATTATGATGATTTTATTTATTGACACCCTAATCACAGAAATGTAAATTAAATAGTTGTTGTAAATCTAGTGCAGTCTAGTAGAAGGTATCCTGTATAAACCTCTGGGGCATAAATAGGCGGTTAATATCTGGAGGGGGGGGGCATATGTCGAGGGGATTTATGTCCAGATGGTAATTGTCCTAAAACCAAAATAAACATGGACCTCAGAATGCACATTTTCTTTGGCGGAGACCGGTTCCTTAGGAAATTCTGTCATCTTTTAAGTATATTATATTAAATGTGTACCGTGAATTCTGACCTAATTCAATTTAAAAAATTCATTCCAACTAATCGAATATATGCCACTTAAGAAACATCAACTGTGTTGTTTCCAGCGGGATGCTATTAGTGCACACACGAGTGTTGTGAGAAATATAAATAATTTTAAACACATTATTCGTAAAAATAGAAGCTCGTAGTGTTAGATGAGAGCCATAGTTGTAATACAATAAAAGATTGCACGTTTGAAATAGCCGTAGTCACCACAAAATTAAGAATATTATTTGACGAATTTAGCGTTAAATCAGGCATGAACGTTTTGTGTCAAAATAGATTCATATTTTTAGTGCAGCTGTCATATGTGGAGAACCTTTAGTGTGAGGATTGGAAACTAATCAATAGAATGTAAAATAAAAACTAAAATCCAATAGGCTAAAGATACAACGAAGTTTTGGTAAAACTCGAAATTGACCAAGGGTGAAAAAACAAAGAAAACACGGGTATATAGAGGAGTTAACCCTTTGAGCCCGCCAGGCCGGTAAACCGGCTTCAACATTAGGCATATATGTCCGAAAAGCCGGTTTTCCGGCCCGATGATCTATCGTCATATTCCTAGCGGCCGGTGTACCGTTAATTAAATATAATTAGCGGAAGACTGACTAAAACTACGCATATGTCTTTTGGGTGCGGGATTATGATTTTAAAAATTGATTTTTAGGAAAAGTGAAAGTGTTTACATTTCGTAGCAATGCCGCGGAAACGAAAAGCTGAGCTACAGCCGTCGACTTCATCACATAAAGTTGGCGCAAAAGATGAAGCAAAAGACCGAAATATCAACAAAAGAAGTAGAATGACTGCATCTCAGGCAATACAACTACTTCTTGATTCTGATGAAGAAGATAATATTCCTGGTCTATATTGTGATGATAGTGAAGTTGAATTTGAGACTGAACACAGTGACATTGAAATTGACAGTGACAATGAAACTGTTCAAGTACGTTCTGATGCACGTGGTGTCAATTACAAAGACTTGCCGAAACGAAAAAAAAAATTTACTGGTGCAAAAAATGCGAATTTTTCTTTGCATCTGGTCCGGCAGTGATGAATGTTTTGAAAGTTATCACACAAAAGTGGACTTTTGGTGTTGAACTAGTATGGCCAGGTATCAATAAAAACAAAACAACTACTAAATGTAAATTGGTTTCTTCTATGTTCTATCAAAACAATAATTATGTGTTCGTTTTATATACATTGTTCTGTTCAAACATTGTTATAAAAATTCGCAGTTTTAGAATTTTGCTGCATTGTTGTTTGATCCTGAGTCTGGATACCAAATAAGGCTTGATTATCTCAAACGGTTCAATTGTTATAGGCAAAGTTAGAAGCAGATAAGTGAAAATCGGTTTGGGCCTGGGAGCTCAGGAAATAGGAGAAATTAGGTCAGGGAGGCCAGGGCTCAAAGGGTTAAATTAGCAACTGGTGTACGATAACACAAAATTACGCACGTTATTTAATGGGTTTAACTTACAATATGTATAAGTAATCGTAAATGTTAATAGCTTTAAGTTACAATATGTTTACGCAATCTTATATATGATTGGCTTTAAGTTAAAATATGTTTAAGTAATCGTACATGTTAATAGCTTTAAGTTACCATATGTTCATGTAATCTTATATTTTTTTTCTAGAATAGCACTGGCAGCTGAGTGCCACCCTTTAAATGAGAACACCGGCTAAATGACGCTTCAATATTTAAGTAAAGTTATTTTGAGTTCAGCTTCAAAATAAATTAATGCCAATGCTTTTTTGTGTTTGTATGTTTATTATTCTCTGTTCTTCATTGTTTTGCTCCGGGATGTATTAAGCGATTGCTAAATTTACAGCCGGGAACGGGGAAAATGGAGATGTATGATTGAGGCCATATGTTTCACGATAAACAGAGAGGATTGAGTAAAGTCAATTGTTATACTGGACGGAATTTCTTGGAACACAAGTATTACGTGTAAACATGTTATGTGCTATGTTGACTGTCATGTCCATATTCAGCCATTTTAAAAAAAAATGCTTTCAAAACATTGATTGTCCACCGTAGAAAAAAACACAACAAGAATGCCGTTTTGTGACTTTAAACTTTCTCTCCAATCTGGTTGTTGTTCCTAGGTATCATACAATATCTTCCAAATTGTATTTCCCATTTAGCAACCTTCAGTTTACTCACCCCTAATCACTGCGACTCCTAAATATAATCAATTTCGTATTTTTGTACAGGGTAAGCCAAGCCGCTTTAATAACGTGATTATTTTTATCACACGATTATTAGATTTAGCGGTTCCCCATATATGTGATTAGATTAGCTCTACTGAGTAATGGCTTTAGCGTTATCAAGATACGCATATAACATCTTGAGTTGAATACACAAAAAATTACTTCACAAACTCCACTTATCATAACGTTCCCACGTGCGACTATCAACATCTGCTACCTCAGTTTTTTTTGTTCCACAGTCACTTACCTAACGCTCTTAGCAATAGTGTACATTTGGTACGGCATAATTATAATATATTTAAATATTATTATTATATAATACCTAATATTGCACCTAATTTAAACTTAACGTTAACAACTCATATATAACTCAAATGCTCTTGCTAATAACTGATTAAAAGTATAGACGGCGTGGCGGGGAGGGAAATAAACCATTAGCCAAAAAATCAACCTACTTCCTTTTGATCAAGATAAAAACACGATTTTTTAATGACTCTGCCTTTGCAATGTTAGGCGATATTTTAAGTCTTATAAGCAAAATATAAATCGTATGCTCGTTGCTAATAACTGGTTCAAAAAATTGACTGCATTGTTGGGAGGGAAAATGAACCGTTAACCATATAATCCACAGACATATAATTCTTTGAAATGTTTTATCCAATGCTTTTGAAAAACATTGGCCTAGAATACGTCATCTCAACTCTGGCTTCTTTTAATACTCTCATAATTCTTGTAAAATAGTTTACATTTGTTATTGCTATTGATTAATTTTTTCGAACTTTTGTTTTATTTTTTAGATGTAGTACATCCGGTTTGCCGGTTAGGAATTACATCGATTCGATAAAAAAATATCACGTGAATGTTATGTTTATCCTCATCCTCGACCTCAAGCAACCTCATTTCAAGCTTAACATTAATCTTAACTCTAACCATAACTAACCGTTACGGGAAACTGAACATTAACCAGATCGGTTTTTAAACCAGCACTGAATCGTGAAACTACAAACCTCGTGTAGCTTGTCTACTAACTACACCGTATCGTATCACTTCAATTATTTTTAGATCGCCACTACACCCCTTGCCTAGACTTCGTCCTTCATTTAATATAAATCCTTAATACCTACATTCAGTGTAAAAATATCAACTACACTCAATGTTTGTATACCTTTAGACCTGCGTGGTCATGACGGCGGAAGGGATGCAAATCCCCCGCTTAGGATCCAGGAGCGACCTGAGTGGCCTAAGTGGTCCAGTGGTTAGGATTTCGACGCGCCACTGTGTATGACCCTCTAAACGAACCCGGTACGTTCGCCAGCTCTGCGACTGTTAGAGTGGTGATCGTAATAAGCTTTACAGGTTTGCTCATACAGGGTGAATTCTGGTAGATTGAATGTCTGCCGTAGCCATGAAGGTATCGAATCAGATAAAAGTTGCAGAAATTATGTTTAAATCTGTAATACATATGAGCAAAACTAATCAATGCTATTAACAGTAAGGACGTTAGGCGAACAAAAAAAGTTCCATTTGTCAACGTGCAATGAAATAGAGAATACATATAGAACGGATAAAAATTAAAAACTAGATATACGGCACATTTAATGATGAGCCCTAGTTCTTCTGGCCTCTATCTTTCTATCTCTACCTCACTCGCCATTTATTTAATTTTTTTTCTTTCTCTTTTCGCTAATTCTGTTTCCTTGTTCATTAAATATCTATAACGCTTCTTACAATGCTTTTATATAATGCAAAAGTGTGAAGTAACACCATCTGACCCCCCCCCCCCCACGTCCCCATCACACACCGTCACAAAATTATTGATCCTCCCCCATCCTCCTACGAGTGTGACGTCATTTATAGTCGACCTCTTAGTCTCACATACATGCTACAGCCTTCTTAGAAATACAACCTATCTACACGAGAAAAATGGCCCGTTGAGGAAGGATACAACGGGCGCTAGGTTGATAGTCCTGTCTGTTTTATCTAAACTAAAACCAATTCCCCCCCCCCCCCCCCCCACACACACACCCCAAAACATGTCTACCGTCCCATTCAGCGAAATATAATTATTTACTTTTTTCAGTGTCCGCCCCCTCCCAGAAACATCTACCCCCGCCCCCGAAAATTTCAAGTACCCCCACCCCTCTCCGGGGAGGAAAAAGTCTGAAAGAAACACTGGTCGCATTTGTAGATCATACAAACTAAAGGAAGAACCTGGGCGGGGCTTCGCCCCTACCGGAAGAGATGCATGAAAAAAACTGCACGCTAAACACTTTTTAGAATAGAAAAAGTTCCCCCCTCCGGGGAGGAAAAAGTCTGAAAGAAACACTGGTCTCGCGCTTAGCCATTACCCGAAGAATTGCATGAAAGAAATTCTGCACGTAAACTACTTTTTAGATTAGACACATGAATTATGCTGTAATTTTATTATAGAGTATCAATGACGACATTTCTTTTGAGTTGGGGGGGGGGGTAGGCTTAGACGTTCTTACGCGTTCTTATTTTCTACTATATGCTCCAATGTGACGTCATATTTCGTTTCCGTCTTACTCTGAAAGTTTTTACTTTGCTTGTGTTTTCTCTAGAGCGTTCTTGTCAGATACATAGACACATACATACACAGACAGCGAAACTATTATTATTAATAGCACGTGTCATAATATATGTGGTGACACAACGGGATTATTTATAGTTGAAGCTTATTTAAATTAAGTATTTTCTTTAAAAAGTATGATGCATGATTGACAATCTATAGATATATATATATATATATATATATATATATATATATATATATATATATATATATATATATATATATATATATATATATATATGTATGTAAACAATATATGTATGTATACAACTCTCACATTCGGTCTCTGTTAGTACAACCTACATTCTGTAAATGTATCAACTACTTATACACTACTTATCATCAAGTATCACCGAATTGTCGAACCATCGCATCATATTAGCACCCATTATCATAATAGTTTGTATTCTAGTGTTGTGATGTCATGTTTCAGACAACTGGTATGCAATAATTTAACGTAGGCAATTTCTATTGGTTGTTGTAAACTCGCGTATTGAAAAATCAAGTTAACCACATCGAATGTTAAAACTTGAGTAAAGTTTAGTTAGTGATAAGTTTCAGTAGGCTGGGTAGGTGATATACAACGACAGTGAGTGTGGGGGGGGGGGGTTCTAACTATCATGTGAGTATATGACCTTATTACATGACACCATTATAAGCAGAGCCGCTTAATTTAATCTTAACATGCGATGTCCGAGCAGCAGATTTAAGCTGGTCATGGTCATGGTCATGGCCACCAAGAGTGTAGACAAAGTGAAATGTAAAAGCACGCAAATGGCTCTAAATAATTTCTATTTTTTGAAGTTTGGTTCCATAATTTATTTATGGATTAATCATTTGAGATTCGAGCTAGAAAAAATCACCCCTTAATTAGTGTGACACACTTTCAGATTAACACTTTGAGATTAAGTGACTCACGGGTTTTCTCTTGTGCTCACGCCAAACTCTCGTCATGCTTCATGTCCACATCTATTGAACGCAAACACAAGAGACATGCTGAAGGAATATTCTTTCCAATCAAACACTATTCTTAGGACGTGCTAATGCTGCCCACGCAGTGCATCGCAGACGCTCTGCTTGTAGATTATTAAATAATTATCATTAAAAAAGTTTAATAAAACCCACGTTTTCTGAATGAACTAAAAAGTAGAAAATAAATGCTATACATCACAAAAATGCAAGCGATCACTCTACTATAAGCGATGAAAAACGTTGGGCGCCGAAGTAATTGTTTTTTATCGGTCATTGTTAATATAAGATGTAAAAGTTATATTACTATTGATTAGATAATACTATTGATTTATATTAGGGAGCTTGTAGAGAGTCAACAGTATTAGAAACTGTAAGAAAATCACGGCACCCCACGTTTTTCATCGCTTATAGTAGAGTGATCGCTTGCATTATTGTGATGTATAGCATTTATTTTCTACTTTTTAGTTCAATCAGAAAACGTGAGATTTTTAAAACTTTTTTAATGATAATTATTTTCTACTTTTTAGTCTTTGTCTGTTTGTTTGCATTCAAATCTTGCTATCGATTTGATCTTCTCGCATTCACTTTTTTTTGGGTAAACGAAGACAACTTGTAAAAAATACGTGCCTTTTCCAATCGACGTTTCTTCTGTGTTAGATTTGCATAGGTTTGTACACAAACACCGCGTGACCACTACTCAGTAAGCCTGAAGAGGGAAAGTACCGATCCTTGTTTTTATCAAATTACAATTTTTTTTGTACAGGGGGGTAATATTACAGGGGGGTAATTGTCCTAAATCCAAACTAAACGTGGACCTCAGAACGCACATTTTCTTTGGCGGAGACTGGTTCCTAAAGAAACACTGTCATCTTTCAAGTATATTACATTAAATTTGCAACTAGAAGTCTGACCTACTTCAATTTAAAAAATTCCTTTACAACAAAGCGAATATATTCAACTGCGTTGTTTCCAGCGGGATGCTATTAGCGCACACACGAGTGTTGTGAGAAATATACATCATTTTAAACACATTATTCGTATATAGACGCTCGTTGTGTTAGATGAGAGCCATAGTTGTAATACAATAAAAGATTGCACGGTTAAATTAGACGTAATCACCACAAAATTAAGAATATTATTTGATGAATTTAGCGTTAAATCAGGCATGAACGATTTTTGTCAATATAGATTCATATTTTTAGTGCAGCTGTGATATATGGATAACCTTTAGTGTGAGTATTGGAAACTAATCAATAGAATGTAAAATAAAAACTAAAATCCAATAGGCTAAAGATACAATGAAGTTATGGTAAAACACGAAATCGATCATGGGTGAAAAAACAAAGAAAACACGAGTACATAGAGGCGTTAAGCTAGCAACAGGTGAACGACAACACGAAATTACGCACGTTATTTAATGGCTTTAACTTACAATATGAATAAGTAATCGAATATGTTAATAGCTTTAAATTATAATGTGTTTGTGTAATCGTATATGTTAATAGCTTTAAGTTACAGTATGATTACGCAATCTTATATATGATTGTCTTTAAGTTAAAATATGTTTAAGTAATCGTGTATGTTAATAGCTTTAAGTTACAATATGTTCATGTAATCTTATTTTTTTTTCTGATGAAGCACTGGATGCTAAGTGCCACCCTTTAAAGGAGCACAAGCACATCGGCTAATAGACGTTGCAATATATATGCCCCTGTTAAGTTTCTTTGAGTTTAGTTTCAAAATAAACTAATGCCAATGCTTTTTTGTGTTTGTATGTTTATTATTCTCTGTTCTTCATTGTTTTGCTCCCGGTTGTATTAAGCGATTGCTAAATTCACAGCCGGGAAAATGGAGATGTATGATTGAGGCCATATGTTTCACGATAAGCAGAGAGGATTAAGTCAAGTCAATTGTTATACTGGATGGAATTTCTAGGAACACAATAAAGTATTACGTGTAAACATGTTATGCGCTGTCATGTCCATATTCAGCAATCTTTAAAAAATTGCGTTCAAAATATTTATTGTCCTCCGTAGAAAAAAACACAAAAAGAACAAAAAGAATGCAGTTTTGTGACTTTGAAGCTTTCTCTCTCAGCTGGTTTTTGTTCCTGGCTATCTTACCATATCTTCCAAATTGTCTTTTCCATTAAGCAAACGTCAGTTTACTCAGCTAATCACGGCGACTCCTAAAAAGGTCAATATACTATTTTCGAACAGGGTGGGCCGAGCCGCTTTAATAACGTGATTATTTTTTTTTTTCTAATTGAAGGTCAATGCAGCTGCAAAAAGTTAGATTTAAGAAGTGTAATCAGATGACTAATAGATTTAGCGATTCCCTATATATGTGATAGGATTAGCTCTAATGAGTAATGGCTTTAGCGTTATTTAGATACGCATATAACATCATGAGTTAAATACACAAAAACTTACTTCACAAACTCCACTTACCATAACGTTCCCACTTGCTACTATCAACCTCTGTTACTTCAATTGTTTTTGTTTGTTACAAAGTCCCTTACCTAACGCTCTTAGCAATAGTATACAATCTGTACGGCATGATACGGCATGCTTAAAATATAGTCGAATCTTCCATTTATAGAATACCTAATTTAGTTCATAATTTAACCTACTTCGTTTTGATCAAGATAAAAACACGATTTTTAATGACTCTGTCTTTGCATTGTTAGGCGATATTTTAAGGCTTATAAGCAAAATATAACTCGCATGCTCGTTGCTAATAGCTGGTTCAAAAAGTTGTGGGGAGGGAAAATAAACCGTTAGCCATATAATCCACAGACATTTAATTCTTTGAAATGTTTTATCCAATTCTTTTGTAAAAACATTAGTCTAAAATACTCATTCACCTCAACTCTGGCTTATTTTTATATTCTCATAAATTGTTTACATTTGTTATTACTTTTGATTAATTATTTAGAACATATATTGTATTTTTTAGATGTAGTACATCCGGTTTGCCGGTTAGGAATTACATCGATTCGATAAAAAAATATCACGTGAATGTTATGTTTATCCTCATCCTCGACCTCAAGCAACCTCATTTCAAGCTTAACATTAATCTTAACTCTAACCTTAACTTAACCGTTACGGGAAACTGAACATTAACCAGATCGGTTTTTAAACCAGCACTGAATCGTGAACCTACAAACTTCGTGTAGCTTGTCTACTAACTACACCGTATCGTATCACTTCAATTATTTTTAGATTGCCACTACACCCCTCGCCTAGACTTCGTCATTCATTTAATTTAAACACTTAATACCTACACTCAGTGTAGAAATATCAACTACACTCAATGTTTGTATATTAGACCTGGGAGATGCAAACGTGCAACAGCTTGCGGTTCTGTAAAATTATCTATTCCATTTTAGCGTATCATTTAATAAAACTTGAGATTTACAGCACGGTAGTTTTACAAAAACTGTCGGACTAAGTTTGTTTTAACCTAACGCATCGATTTGAATCATTTATTTTCCTAAATTAGGTAAATTCGTTTTGTCCAATTTTGTTTATAGACTTTATTTATTAATTTAGATAAATGATATTAATAATAAGAAAATTAATAAAAAAAATTAAGAACACTTTAAAAAATAATATTTAGTGTTTTTTTCTTTTAAATTTATTTTATTGTTGTAAATGCAGTGTATAAAATGAAACAAAAACACTAAGTTGAAATTTTGTGTGAAAGGATAAGAGAAATTGATATTGCTTTTGTTTTCTGCAGCTGTTTATAATGAAGATAGCAGTTCTTCTCGTCGTGATGTGTCTTACAAAACTCTTTGGAGTATCGGACAGGCGAGTGAATTTAAATGTATTTAACGCATAATCCTGAAAATAAACACATTTGAATTTAACACAGAAACGTCTTTGAAAACTGGTTTATAAAAAAGTAAAATGCATTTTTAAAGTTTAAAAAAAATGTTTATGTGATTCAACAACTTTTAGAAGTAACCTAGATCGAAAATGATCTATTGGATTGTTTTACCATTGAAAAATAGTGTACCACTTTTTTAACGTCGGTCGCGATTTATAAAATCGTTAGGGAAAGTATACTAAATACATTTCAAATCTGACTGAAGTTGCTTTCTTTCCAACAACCAGCTGTTGTAGTTCCACCAACCAAAAATGCATCCTTCCATCGGACTGCTGCGTTGACCATGTCTGCTTGGGGTCAAGGTACAAGTCATTACATTTAATTAATTACTTATTGTATACCATCTTTTTGAAATGATGTCTGTTAAATCTGATCTGTCTTATATTGTATAAGAATATTGATTAAAGCTAGCTAATGGTGTAAACGATTTGGCTGAACATCAGTTATGTATTAGCTATATGCTTCAGTATAATGTATAATTGGCTTTGAGAAGCAATGGGTTTATATTGCAATTAGCTAAGTAATAGGTTCATAGTATATTCGGCCATTTCGATTTATACAACTTGTGAGGTTGAAGTCAAACAAATGTTATGATAAAATGGAAGTAGGATGTAAGTTACAAGATAAATCAATAAGACGTTGAGGTAGAGGTACTATCTTAACAACAGAAATACCTCTTAGATTTTTTATCTGCCATTCTATTAAATCCAGTATATTAATTTAATCAATGATTCGTATTTTTTTCATTCACAGTAAATTTGGTGGTACTTGCAATAAACTATCAGGATCAGTAATGTAGGATATTTTAAATCTTCGATTTTTTTTTTTTGCGCTAAGTTACTAGGCCTACACTATTTATAATTAAAACTAGGCATGCTGCCCAGCTTCGCTTAGGCTTTCGAAAACATTGAGAATTTGAATGCTTAATTAATTCGCCCGAGGGTCGGTCTACGACCTCAAGAGTTATGAAGAGGTTCCTCCGTGGACATTTTTTTTCGATTTATAGCTCATATAAGGTACCGGTCAGTCGAGGTCAGTTTTGACCCCCTCATCGTAGACTTTTCGGCCAACCGGCCCCCGTGTTCTGTCGCCCCAAGGCAAGATCCTGCCAAATTTGAAGCGCCTGCGGCGCCTGGAAGTGCCTTATCGGACACCCGACAATCTAGATCTAGATCTAGAATCCTAATTGAATTTTTTTTTTAAGTTTAGTCCGAGCAAAATAAAAATACATTAACCAAGTTGACTTGGTGGGTCTCGAACCCGCACCACCTGCGTGGTTTTTAGTACACTAACATCTCCGCTATTTAGGCACCTTATAAAATACAGAGAATGAAAGACGTATTTTAAAATCTTAACTTACGCGAATATGCCTATTCTTTCAAATTAATTTTTTTATCCCAAATTAGCCAGTTCCAAACAAAGATTTTGTATAAATAAATGTTATGAGTTTAGGCCGGAAAAATTGTATTGTATACATTTCATAGTGTACGTAGATCTAAATCAAATTTGAATGAAATAGTTCATTTCTTTTTTATTATAAACACGGCAGATGACGTCATTAGTAAGCAATACTGTCGTCACAGTTTTATGCGTTCTTTTACACATCTATTAATGCTTTTCCGGTTGCATAAATAATGCTGTTTCTCTACATTCGAATACGCCTTTATTTTATATTTTTCTTCTTTAAATAAAATTGTGGTTATACATTTAAAACATCTAACATATTATTTTCAACAAAAGTCCGTATAAAGTTCTTCATATATCGCTGCCGTTTCTGACGTGATGTCCGGCGAAAATTTTTTGCGGACAGAGAGAGAGAGAGATGTGCGAACGTGGCCCATTATAGTATTAGATAGTTGTATTTTCTAGATATTTGTACGCGTATACAACACTTTATAACTTACTACGTATTCCAACAATTAAGCTGTAGACAATCTTACACAAATATGTTTCTCATACCGCACCCTGGCCAAGTAACATCTCGTTTCTCGTACCGAACCCCTTACTTCACATATCAAATACCGCAACCCTACCCGAGAAATCTAACACGTAACATATCTCTACCACACCCTCACCTATAGACCACATCAACCGACACCAATAGTCAGCCTCAAATCTGGGACCCTAACATCCCCGACCCATACTTTAACCCTATCCCGATTTCTTTACTCCTTGCCTAAAAAAACACACCCCTAACCTAACACGCTACATCCTACACCTACACCGAGCCCTGCATTGAAACCTTAACTTCTCCTTCAATATGCAACACATCTCCCCACACATTTAGCTCACAAAAGCACGTCTACGTCCACATCTGTTTCATGTGTTTGAAAAATTGTTACCACACTTTACATTTGAAGTCAGCCTGAACATGCAACTCAACCCAAACATAAATACATATAAACTTAACACAGTCTGAACACAAAAATCAACCTAAACATAAATCCCTATAAACTCATCACTGCACCTCTTTTACTTGGACCTGTATGTTGAACTCACCTCCACTAAAGTTTTCCACACTGACCGATAGCTTCACTTATCCGCACTAAAACTTTCCTCTTGGACCGTTAGCTTAACTCACCTGACTGTTTTCCCTATGACCGTTGACTTTACTCACCTTTTTACCTTGGACTCTTAACTTGACTCCACTCCACTAATTACTTTTGTTTTCCCGCTAAAAACAATAGCACTACAATAGCAAAAAATAAACCGTGAGTGATCTCCCCTAAACTTGCTCAAATATTCTAATATAACACCACGGGTGATGGCAACTCGGGACGTAGACAATATTTTAAATCCATTTTTAATTACTTAAACTTTTTATAATAGAATAGAATCTCGTAAAAAAGAATGGCACAACCAATTGAACGCCAAATAAAATGTGCATAATAGTGCGGGATATTATTAGTACTTTATAAATTCACATGCGTTATTTTGAGAAATCGGAAATAGCGTAAATTACTACTTCCGCTTGACGGAAATTACTCAAATGTTGACTGAAGGCAGAGAATTAGAACTTTTACTTACATGTGAAGTTTCAATTATCTATCTGAAATAGTACTCAAGTTATAGGGTTTTTAAACATTAAAAGTAGAAAAAGCTCCACTTCCGGTTATCGGAAATCGCCCAAAAGATGATACGGAACTACGAGTTTGATAAAATACTTGTATGTTAAATTTCATCAACCTAGCCGTAACGGTACTCAAGTTATCGTGTTTACACATACACACAGACACACAGACACATACAGACATACTGACAAGATTGCAAAACTATGTTTTTCCGTCTTAGGGAGCCCTAAAACTTCGAGATTTGCAAAAATGTCGATTTTTTTTTGCACGATTACAAGACTTTTTCTATGCTTCGTATATACGAGAAAGTAAAAATAAGCATACATTCTCTTGTTATGAGAAGACAATATCAATTAAAAGAACATATTACTCATACCCTAGTCACAGATTCCAAAAAAAAACCACTAGGAGGAGATGGAAGTTGTTAACTACCCCCTCCCCCCCAGCTCAAAACGAGTTTCAGGGGTAATAGATTTCGGGCAGTATTTTTAATTTACTATTTTTGTGTTAATCTCCGCATATTTAAAAAAAAATAATGTATTTTTTATATTATTTTTACAGTGATAAGAATCATTAAAATCAACTTCGAGCAAAAATAATAAAAAGATGACACAAAACTTTCAGTTGTATAAGCGTTTTATTGACTTTACTTTCTCTGTCGTGATTTTGTCTTTTGTGCTTTTGTCTGTTTATCGTCCATCTTGGATAGAAACTAACGAGTTAAATTTCAACAATGTTTACCGGACCTATTTCTTACAGTGGGACCGAGTGGTCTAGCGGTACAAAGCTTGACTGCTAACCCGTAAGTCTCGAGTTCGAGTCCGGGTTCAAGTCAATAAACAGGTACACCCAAATCTGGTGGGTACCCAACTCACATTAGGGAAAGTAAAGGCCGAGAAGTCACAGAAACAAGTGAACTCTACTTCACTTGCCCTATAAAAATTAACTTTATTTTACTCAGATTTCTTTCAACCTAGGAACGTGTCTTGATTCGATAACAATGGGATGTGACTTAATTAAAGGCTATTTTTTTAAAATAATTAATGTATATAAATGTATATTTCCTGTATAACATATTCATTATATAGCCCTAGTATAAGTGTACTGCTTCTGTTCATTTCGCGTTTAGTTATTTTTACTCAAGCAGTTTTATTGCATTAAAATTGTTAAGTTTTTTTGAAAAAAAGATGTAATTGAAAACGTTTAAATAACATGCTTTAAAAGTTATGCTCTAAAAAGGAAAAAAAATATTTTTCTAATTTAATAAATAATAATGAATCAATGTTTAAAAGCTATTTTAACTAAAGCTTTTATATTTATATTAACTGTATATTATTCTCAATCGCAAATGGAAAATTTATTCTTGCAACAGAAAATAAATATCTTGTAGCTTAATAAGTAACATGCCACTTTATGCACATTTTATCGCATTTACGCGGTAGTTTAACACTGTTAGGTGTTCTTGCAATCAAAAGTTACAATCTCGTGAAAATAACATTTATGATTGAAACTACAATATATCAGAGAGCTTTTCTTTTTAAAACTATGTAGTTTTTATTAATATTTTAAAACATGTTCATTTTTTTAAATCGTAAAGTTTCTTGTAAATATAATAATGATATAATATAGTCTAGTATTTCAGGACAGTGGTACATACTTGTTTCTTTCTGATGACTTATAGAAGTGTAGATGCGAGTTTTTGTGCTTAGTTTTTTTTTTATTTAAATATGGATTCCAAGCGTTTCATATAGAAATTGTACAAAGCGTTTCAAAAAGACCAATAGTGTCACTCTTTTAAATGTGTGCATGTTTCTTGTCTCTATGTCTCTCGTGAATGTATCACTATTATCATTTTGGTGTCGACAGATTTGAGACGACAGCTTTGATATAATTTTGGTTAGGTGTCTACTTGATACAGCGATGTATACAGATCATTGAGATACAAAAATAAAGATAAATATATGGGGTAATTCTTATAGTAAAACAGATTCTAGTATTGTATGACGAGTAAGAAAAAACTTAGAAATACGGGACCACATGTAGTGTTAGCTATTTATTGTCAGAAACAACCAGTGGAACTGTTAAGCTTTGGTCATGGTCCATTCGGTCCAGTAGAAGACTCAGCACACAGGTCAGTCTCCTAATGTATGAGCTAGACGGTGACCAGAAAGATGCGCAGCGGAAAAAAAGCGCAAACAGAAAAGAGCGCAAACAGAAAAAGCACAAACAGAAAAGAGCTTAAACGAAATAAAAGCGCGCACAGAATTTTGCGCACATATTCGATGTGAAGCGTCAGAAAAATAAATGTAATAACATTATAATGAGCACCATCTCCATTCTTGAGATGTACATCTTTAAACAGAAAGTGTATCCTAGTGTGAATTGCAGCATCTAGGTATGTGATGTGCAACATTAGTGATGTGATGTGTAACATTAAGGATGGGATATGGAGCATTTAGGGATGTGATATGGGGCGTTTATGGATGTGATGTGCAACATTAGGGTTGTGATACGGGGCATTTATGGATGTGATGTGTAACATTTAGGAATGTGATGTGTACTCGTTAATAGTGTAAGTGCACCACTAAATAATGTAAAATGTACACCGTAATGATCTGTGTGCACTACTTATCGATGAGATGGGAACCAATTAACTATGTGCAATATTTAATCTACTTATGTTATTATATTTAAATGATGTTATTACAGCAATTCGGATAACGCTTGGTATTAACTCCTCTGATAATGTTCACGTAGAGCCCACTCTAGTATCACATGCACTAATGTTAAGTATTATTTAGTCTAAAAAATATGCGTATGTATATCGATCGTGTAGCAGCTTGATGTAAATTACCTAATTATCTATATCTGATGACTCTCTATAAGTATTACCTGAACTATATGTAAGTATTACCTGAACTATATGTAAGTATTACCTGAACTATATGTAAGTAGTACCTGAGCTATATATAAGTATTACCTGAACTATATGTAAGTATTACCTTAACCATCTATAATCTTCACCTACACTCTGTGAAGCTGATGATTACCTACAAGCCCAGTTAATACTTATAACAACACGCACGTGATGAAGTCATGCCAATTTAAACCATACACTTAGTCGAGATTAAGTGGTACTCAATCCAATTTATTTTAAGCTGATTGTTATACCAATGGTTGGATATTGCTGGATAACGCTGACTCATAGCCTAGATAAATAAATGCGAGTTAGCAAACCTAACTTTAAAAAGGGGTTAATACTATTATATGCTATTATATATCTAAACTAGAATAGATAACATCTTAGAAAGTTTAGATAGATCTTTAATTTTATTTTAAGGGATATCATTAACTAATGTAAAATTTGATGTTTATATTGTCTTTTTACAGGCAACATTAGGTTAAGGAACTATTTAATGTTGACATTTTCTTAATACTGTTAAATTACTATAACTAACTACAACTGTCCAGCCTCATTTGTAAGAAAAACATTTTAGTTTTCATCAGTTGATTGAAATGAAGGTCGCAGCTCTCCTTGTTCTGGTTTGTCTTGCTAACTTCTACAGCTCATCAAACGGGTGAGTACACTTGAAGGGTTTCAACACACACGTCTGAATTTAAAAGTAAAATTCACATTTAACATAAAAACATAATAGATGCGATACATTTGATTGTTTTTAGTTTAATGTAACATTAACATTAACATTGCTTAATAATACATAAAACTGTTAAATGCAAAGAAACTTGCATATATATATATATATATATATATATATATATATATATATATATATATATATATATATATATATATATGTATTTATGTATTTGTATATATGAATATGTATATATATATATGCTTGTATATATATGCTTATATACATATATAAGTAGTATATTAGGTCCCTTTTGGGTAGTATTTGCCTGGGGGTGGGGGATGTGGAGCAGGAGCAGAAGCAAAGATTATTTAGGAAAATACTCGGGATGCGGAGGGGGATGCGCAGGCGCCGCAGGAACAACGAGATATAGTAAAATACTCCCCCAACTAGGGGAGCAGGATGGGGAGGTTTAAATTTAAAATTTAAAATTGCAAAATTAAAATTAAAAAAAAAAATTAAATTAAATTTATTAAAATCAAACAAATAATCAAATTACGTAACTAGTTAATAAAAATTTACAAAACAAAATAAATGAAAAATCAAATTTAAATTAAAAAATAATAATTAAACTAATTAAAAAATAAACAAAGTCATTAAATTAAAATTACAAAATTAAAAATTTAAAAATTAAAATTTAAAAAAATAATTAAACTAATTAAAAACAAAGTAATTAATTAAAAATCTCATTAAAATTACGTAAGTAGATCACCACTGGTGATTACGTAACTAGGTCACCGATGGTGATAACGTCACAAGGTCACCGGTGGTGACCCACTGACCTACTCTCCCACCTGCTGAGTATTTTACTATATCTCGTTGTTCCTGCGCCACCACCAACCTTCCCATCCTGCTCCCTCAGGTGGGGGAGTATTTTCCTATATCTCGTTGTTCCTGCGGTTCCTCCGCCTCCCCCACCTTCCCCCAGATGGTGGAGTATTTTACTATATCTCGTTCCTGCGGCCACCACCACCACCCGAGTATTTTCCTATATCTCGTTGTTCCTGCGGCGCCTGCGCATCCCCCTCCGCATCCCGAGTAATTTCCTAAATAACCTTTGCTCCTGCTCCTGCTCCACATCCCCCACCCCCAGGCAAATAATACCCAAAAGGGACCTAATATACTACTTATATATATATATATATATATATATATATATATATATATATATATATATATATATATATATATATATATATATATATATATATATAATATATATATATATATATATATATATATATATATATATATATATATATATATATATATATATATATATATATATATATATATATATATATATATATATTAGCAAAGTGCTTTACTTTTAGTGTAAAAAATCATCGCTCATCTTGTTTTCATCATACAATTTTAATATTACATGACGTGATAACCATGAAATTTATCCAACAGTTGCTGCCAACGGACAGGTGAACCATGCATGGTCCAAGTTGACTGTTGTGGCGATAACAATTGCGAATTGTAATTATTTAGTTTTTTTTAAGGGTTTCAGGAAATATAATATATGTAAAAATGTTATGGTGTCCCAAATACCTTTCGGGGTTTGAAATAAGGTAAACCCACGACAATAGAAAAAAACCTATTACTTAGTGTTTGTAAATTATTGCGTTTAATATGAAAACAATATTGCCTTTAAACTTTTTTCTCTGGGGGAGGGGGTGCTCTTAATATTTTCGGGGGGGGGGGGAACATTAAAATATATTTGTTTCTATATAAAATATTGTTCATGGTGTGGGGGCGATAGACTTTTTTCGGGGATGGGAGTGTGCGGGAGGGGGGGGGGGGAGGCGGAGCAAAGTCTGTATGTAAAAGAAGTTAAAAATTCGAAATAAAATGTTTTGATAAGGTCATTCTAGGACTCGAATGGTTGTATCGCACAGTGTACTAAACTAAAGAGAACCCTCATTTTAATATTATTGTAGTAACTCTGTTACAATATCTATATATATAATTCTCTTCTGGGATCAGTTAGAAAACGAGCTGCAAGCGCCTCCTTGCAGTCCCCTCTCTTTCTCTCTATCACTATCACTACCACCCCCACCCCACCCCAACATTGTCTGGTGAGCGGCGTTCACTCTAAATTTTTACAAAGCTAAATGTTTACAAATCGTAGAGCCGTACAGCCGGGTTTCTATTAGGGGCAGATAATTTAGTTCGATTTTAAACTTTTTTAAGGTAACTAAGAAATAACTAAGAGGAGGCTGCTTTCACGGGGGGGGGGGGTGTAGGGTCGGGGTTAGGGGAAAGGGGAAAGGGGGGGGGGGGGTTAGTGTTTTAAAGCAAATATTTTCAGTGGCAGCATTGGTACTGTCGAATTTACAAATTATGAATTACTGAAAAGTAGAAAATAAAACAACTAAATAGCGGTGTATGATACGCTGCGGGTCGGCTGGTATAAGATAATTGAAAAAGTTCAATAGTTTGGATGCCATGACTTGTTTCGACTTCAGTCTCCCTGTCGTGTCAATCACTACACACATCTGACACATTGACATGTGTTTGCCATTGCTTTCTTGCATTTCATTGTCAAGTAGGTTTACCTATGTTTAGATATATAATAGATTTATTGTGCAGTCATATATATATATATATATATATATATATATATATATATATATATAGGTTCAGCCATACGTTTATTAATGTAAACGTTGTCTCTATATATATTCATTTAGCTGTAGTCATGTGTGCAGTTACGTATGCAGTTGTCTTTGAGTGATGTAATCAGATAAACTATAATGGTAGTGCAACTATTTATGTATGCAGTTGTCTTTAAGTGCGGTATCAGATACACCATAATGGTAGAGCAACTATTTTATTGGCACACGCTATCTCAAATTATATCCTAAAATGTATTTATTCAGATATTTTTCTTCCTAGAATGGGCCGTTTTGAAGGTACCTGTGATCACATGTACACCATAGTTCGAGGGTATGAGCGTTTTTTTTCGTCGTATATGTTTTTGTTTTCTCGAAATTCTTTGTCTAAATTTTACATGTTTAATAAGACTATGTATTCGCTGATCGTTACTATAACTGTTGTTTAAGACACACTTTAAAAAAATCTCATAATAGTTCATGTGAAGCTCGAAAGAGAAATGAAGTAGAAAAACATTTTTTTTTTTAAATGGCACTTATTAATTCAATCGGCTGAGATTTGATGTTGATTATTATTTTCCTTTAGGATCATTCTATTTATATATTTTATTTTATTTTAAAAATTAATTTCTTTTCAGATGAAAGACAACTGCCAAGATGTTCTAAATATATGATACTAACAACAGTTGCGTCATGTCGTTTTTATGTTACTTTATTTGATGTAATCTTTTTCTCACTGGAGAATTATATAAGAATATTAGGTACTACTAGAATACCCGTCATCCGTTGGATAACTGTGGGTTTCGGGGGTCATCCATCAAAAAACATCACGTCTGTCACTCAGAGGCATAGCGACCCTTCCCGGCGCCCGGGGACAAAGTTTTCGATTTGAACCCCCCCCTCAAACTTTTGATGTGCACCCCCCCCACTCAAACTTTCGATTTGAACCCCCCTCAACCTATCAATTTATTTTTCCAAACCATTTTGGCGCCCCAACATATGCCCCCCCCCCCCCCCCTTCCCCCTCCCCACCCCCCGCCTCCCCTTCCCCCCCCCCCACCCCCCGCCTCCCCTCCCCACCCCCTGCCTCCCCTCCCCTACCGTCCCCCCCCCCCCCTCCTCGGTACGCTACTGCAGTGTCACTTATCGTCACAAAAAACAGACCCCACATTCAAATATATGTTTTTTATCTTTTAAAAACACCGAAAACACCGATTTCGGACTATCCCTTCATAAACTGACGTCACAGGTGACCTACTCAACTCTACTTCACCTGCCCAGTGTCCTGCCAAGTCTCAGACAACATGTTTTTATCGTTTAAAAAACAATTCCAGCCGAGCATGTATCTGACCACACTATCCTTTCATATGCTTAGGACAAAGAAACAGATGAACTCTACTTCACCTGCCCTGTATCTTGCCAAGTTCAGATAGGCAACGTTATCATTCACATCTAAAAAAAAAAAATTGAAAAAAAAAATTTCATTGACATATTGGTCTAGAACCCGTGCCTCCTGCATGAGAGCTGACTACGCTACCATTTTAGCTATTTACTCGTGACGTCACAAGTGAATTTTTATACTATACTATGTGTCTCCTTATGCAACTTGATTTACGCGTATAGATTCTAGATCTAGATCTAAAAATAAGTCTAGTAGTACTAACTTTCAAATTAAATTTTATCTTAAATAAGCCAAACAAAGATTTATATAAAATAATTAAGGCCTGAAATAGATTCTAGATGTAGAATTTACATTAAGTCTAGATCCAGAATTTACATTGAATCTAGTGACCTACATCTAGGCTAGATCTAGATCTAGGCTAGATTCATAAATTTCCTTCGATAGCTGATCTTTAGATCTAGAGAAATTTATCGTAAAACTAAATGAAAAAGACAGTTGAAAATTGATATAAGTGTTGGAACGTAATAAATACAGCAAACGGACGTATTGTTTAAGTTATAGCCGGCAGAAAATTAGCTTTGTAACGCGTTAAACTTTTGAATGGGCCACAAAGTCTATGATGAAGTCCGCCATTTTTATCGTACCAAAAAGTTAACATATCAAGGGACGTCACTATCCCCACAAAGTTTATTCAAAGTATTAACATTTTTTAAAAAATACGGTTAATTTAACTATGAATAAATCAATAAATTAATTAACGTCTTTAAATAAATTTGTGATTAACAGTCTGTCTGCATTAAAAAATTATTCTCTACCTACATACTATTTTACAGCTATCCAGATTGAGTCGAACATATCACAATAGTTGATCAGGCAAACAAACAAACAAACAAAAAAACAAACAAAAAAATAAATATTCAAACATGTAAACAAACTTGACTTTTAGTAGTATATAGATACTAACACAACAGAAATATTTAACGTTAAACATTGGCATTACACATTAGCTTGATGGACATAATGCATAGCAATATGCTAAAAGGCTTTTCAATTGATTTGAAATGTGTGTTTGATTTATTCGTTGTTTCTCAAACCTAGATAATAGTTGTGATATAAAAAACAGCATTTCTTTTTTACAAAATAAGTTGCTTAAGGAAACTTACTTAAGTGCTTATGTCGTTGCTGAGACCACCTAGCTCTAATTAGTACCTGACAAACATTTGGCGGGAGGGCAATGTGCTAATCACAGTATCCCTTCATAGTCCGTGTTTGTGAAAAAAAGCTGAACTCTACTCCATCTGCTCTACGCCAAGCGCTTGAGTTGAACCCCCAGGAAAAAGGGAAGAGAGGGCGTACAAGACAGACCTGGAGTTGGAGTCTTATCAAAGAACTGAAGCCAACAGGGATGTCTTGGGAGACGGCAACATTAATAGCCGGGGAGTGTAATAAATGGAAGGAAATGGTGGAGGCCCTATGTTCCAAAGAGGATTAAGTCAAAATTAAGTCAAAACACCATCTGCCCCGTAACTATAATTTTAGAAATAAGTAAACATTCATCGTGTATAAGGTCAGGTTGGGGTTATTGTGTATTGACAGACACAATGCAGGCGAACTTGAGCCACTTTGTTCCCATGTTTGATCACAAGATGTCTGCAGCACTTTTCTCATTGGCAATTCTACAAAATAATGTTTAATAAAAACGCTTTGCAGCTAAAACAAATCAATAGTTAGCTTAACAATACAACAAACAACGTAAACACACAAAAATACATTGACGTAATAGAAAACAATACAAGTAAACCAATAAGTAAACAAACACAAACGAAACATCGCAACAAAATAACATCGTCAAAATATAAAGTGTATTTCTTATATGAACCATAATTGTTAAAAGACCCACTAGGATCTGTACAGAAAATCCTTAGCTCTAATATTGTAATCAACATGTAATACCAATGCTTACATTTACATTATGTGTTAATATGCAACTTTAAGTAATCTTTAAAAACTATTACAAAAATATATATGCACAGTTGATTAAAAACGTTTAAATATTACTTCAGTTGAAACAGTAAAATCCAGGGAAAAAAGCATGCATTAAGTACCTACATAGATGTTTACCAATACTTTTTGCCATGTTGCTTGTTTTTTATTTATAGCGAGTTTAAGGAACATTAGGTGATAAAAATAGTTACTGAAAGATTAAACGTGATGCACGCGGTTACCTGTGTGTGTGTGTATGCGTGTGTGTGTCTGAGTTTGTGTCCGTGTGTATGTGTGTGCGTGTGTCTGTGTTTCCGTGTGTGTCAGTGTGTGTGTTTGTGTGCATATGTCAGTGTGTATACATCATCACTACCTCAAGCTTTATGTTCTAACAAGCTAACTACTCACCTTGAGAAAAATGCTTTTTAAGGGAGACTGGGAGTCAATTATTAAAAGTTTGAAAGTCGTTATTTAGTTTTGAATATTCAAAAGTATCGTGGGAATATGAGATTAAAATAAACGAGAAGTCTAAAGTATTTGATCGTTCCTTCTTGAAACAAAGTCTATTTTGTTTTTAATTATTCAATAAAACCCACATGACCGTATTAAAGGAAAACAAAATATGTTCAAAACCATTTGAAAACGAACTGTGACTTTGTGTATTGTATAATGCCAATGAAAAATTAACAAACGAAAATAGTGCACTTCATATACTGAACGTGTAAAGGATCCGAACCTACCAATCCACGCCTCGCCTTCCATGCGTCAAGTCTGACAAGTAAACACTGCAGCTAAGCAGCTCTACAAAAATAAAGCATTCTTTGCTGAGCATTATCACAGCTTGTACATGGGATATTTCTGTGCCTGTGTCTACCCACTTGGTTGTTGAAATATTACGTTCGGTTTGTATTGCTACCAGAGAAGTTAAAAGATTTAGTTGATGTAAACTTTCAAGTTATTATCACATGAAGGAAAAGATTTAGTTGATGTAAACTATCAAGTCATTATTACATGAAGAAATAGTAAGTCACAGACACAAGGGAGAGTATTCTGTACAAGCCTGCAACTCAATGATATTAAATGGTTATGGTTTTTGAAAGTAGCTCATCTATATATATTATTCTCTTCTGGGAGACGCTAGAAAACAAGCTGTAAGCGCGCCTTGCAGTCCCCTCTCTTCCTTACTAGGCATAAATCACCCTCCCCCACCCACACATGGTCTGGTGAGCTGTGGTTCACGCTAAATGTTTATAGACATAGAGCCGGGTTTAGTGACTCCTATTAGGGGCAGATAATTTAGTTTGAAAATATTTTAAACTTAGGGGAGGTAATTAAGAGGAGGCTGCTTACACGGGGGTGGGGGTAGGGAGGGTAGGGGTTGGGGGAAATGAGGGTGGGCGGGGGGTTATCTTCCTTAACGACCAACTGATAGTGTTTTAAAGCAAATATCATCAGTGGCAGCATTGGTACCGTCGAATTCACAAATTATGAATTACTGGAAAGTAGAAAAAAAAACAACTAAATAGCGGCGTATGATACGCCGTGGGTCGGCTCGTTACTTATAAAGAACACACACTAAAGTAATGCAGTCAAGTTTTTACAGCACATTATATTAGTCTATTATGGTATTTGTGTTAGCGACGTAATATTATAATATTTTGTTTCTGATTTATCCAATATATATATTTCAAGGTATCAGTTGTGTAATAAAATAGTTACAATTTTAGAAAAGGGTGGAGTTCAGTGTTGTCTTCTACTTGACCGAATGGACCATGAGCAAAGTTTGACAGTTCTACTGGCTGTGGGTGACAGTTAATACTTCGGGCTACTGGTCATCACATTCATTGTAATCTGCTGTGTTACATTCTTAAAATAAATCAACGTAACGTTTTTAACAAACGTCTTTTTACTTCCTGCTTTTTACCATAAATACCCAACTGACAAGAGAGAACGATTACACTAAACAGACCCACCATATCAAGTAGAACTGTAGTCCAGATTTACCTCATTATCTTGAACTGATCCGTCCACCTACTGACAAAACTTCATAAATTATGTTTTGTACTGTGAAACACGTGTGTCAACAATGTGTCAAGACACCTGAGTTCAAACGTACACTGCTAGGGTTGTGTTACTTGAATGGCGAATTCTACTGCATACCAGTGTGTGCATTCCGCAAGAATGTACTCATACTAAGCTTGTTTCCAACACATAAATTGTTCAAGTAACTCTAAGTAATGGAACTACATATATTGTATTGTTTTATCTTATCCGTCAGTGTGATGCCAATGACCACAGGCAAGTTTTTTTTAAATTTAGGTTAACTCAAGAATTTAAAACAAAAAATGTTTATGTAATTCTTGCACATTTTAACTAATTCTTGCTCTAATTTATTGAAATCATTTATTTTTCATTTCATTTAAAACAACTTTGAAAATAAATACATTTCCTCATTTCAAGTAAATTGTTGAGAAAAGTGTATCTTTACAATGTCAGCGCTGACTCTTTGTTGGTTATTAGCGTGTCAAATTGGCTGGTTCGGCTCCAGATGTCAGTTTAAATGTCGCTGTGTCATCAACCAATGTGATGTTGACGGAAAGTGTACAGGAGGCTCTACGTGCGTTAGGGGCTGGTTTGGTCATCTATGTCAATATCGTGAGTACATCATTTTAGCGAACTTTTTTAATAACAGTTTTATATAAAACACTCTTAGTGGGTGATCCATACTACATTGGGCAATGTACATTTAAAATTCTGTTTCCAGAAGATTTAGCACAATTAACTGCAACAACTTCCCACGCCACCATAACAGATGGAGACGATACCACATGTTCGAGTATTTCAACTTTTAGCCTGACATGGACAATTGCTTACCAAGTCACGTGGTTTAGAATAGTCACGCAAAAGTCAAGTAAGTCCATTTCTATTCCGGACAGTCTAAATTTTGCAACATTACATTATAATATATTATATATAAAATGTTTGGATGAAATCAACGGGGAGTTTTCTACCCTGTTATTGCGTTTGCACAACCCAAACAGTTGGATCAATCTACCCAGAGAGGCGGATCACTCTACCCAGAGAGGCGGATCACTCTACCCAGAGAGGTGGATCACACTACCCAGAGAGGTGGATCACTCTACCCAGAGAGGTGGATCACTCTACCCAGAGAGGTGGATCACTCTACCCAGAGAGGTGGATCACTCTACCCAGAGAGGTGTATCACACTACCCAGAGAGGTGGATCACTCTACCCAGAGAGGTGGATCACTCTACCCAGAGAGGTGGATCACTCTACCCAGAGAGGTGGATCACTCTAACCAGAGAGGCGGATCACTCTACCCAGAGAGGTGGATCACTCTACCCAGAGAGGTGGATCACTCTACCCAGAGAGGTGGATCACTCTACCCAGAGAGGTGGATCACTCTACCCAGAGAGGTGGATCACTCTACCCAGAGAGGCGGATCACTCTACCCAGAGAGGTGGATCACTCTACCCAGAGAGGTGGATCACTCTACCCAGAGAGGCGGATCACTCTACCCAGAGAGGTGGATCACTCTACCCAGAGAGGTGGATCACTCTACCCAGAGAGGCGGATCACTCTACCCAGAGAGGTGGATCACTCTACCCAGAGAGGTGGATCACTCTACCCAGAGAGGTGGATCACTCTACCCAGAGAGGTGGATCACTCTACCCAGAGAGGTGGATCACTCTACCCAGAGAGGTGGATCACACTACCCAGAGAGGTGGATCACACTACCCAGAGAGGCGTATCATCCGACCCAACATAGAAAAGCGGTTCGCTCAAACCAGACTGATGGATTACTTAACCCAACCAAGTTGTGGATCACAATAAAACCTTGAATATTTCTAATGCATTTCTAATTTTTGCAAACGTATCAAATGTGTTGGTTGTACAAAAAAACTAACTTTAAATTCACCCTTCCCCAGATTCATTACAGAACGTTCAACTGACTCTAAATGAAATAATTACCCCAACTATTCATCTGATCAAAGTAACTAACAGAGTCACTGACATTCTCTGTCAGACAGATGTCACTGCCACACATGTGAGCCTACACTTAGGACCAACGCTAGAAGTTTGTTCGGTTTCGTGAGTGGAGGTAATAATTGTTTTTTTTATTTCAATTTTATTTTACAATTTGCTTCCTAAAATATCATTTCCGTTCGAAATGTTGACTTGACTTAGTCCTCTTTGCTCCTTATGGAACATAGGGCCTCCACCATTTCCTTCCATTTCATCCGATCCCCTGCTATTAGTTTCGCTGTTTCCAAAGACATCCCTGATGGCTTCAGTTCTTTGAAAAGACTCCGCCGTCTGTCTTTGGCGCCCTCTCTTTTGCTTTCCGTGGGGGTTCCACTCAAGCGCTTGGCGTGTAACATTTGGGTGAGCCTTTCGCAAAGTGTGTCCCACCCAGCGCCACTTCCTCCTTCTTGTTTGCACTGTCATAGCCTCCTGTCTTGCGTGTACGAAATGTTTATAAAATAAATACTATTATAACAAATTAAAAAAAAAATATGCATTCCACATTTAATTCGAATAACTTTTATTAATATTGTGCATTTTATTATAATCATTGCATTTTTATTTTATTTGCTGTTTGTTTAACTTACGATCAAATATAAAACAACTGTTTAACATGAGGTGATCGATCTTAAAAAGTTAATTTTTAATGTCTATTTATTTTACAATGCAAATATCACAAGACAGTATATTCTAATAGTAACCTAAATGATATTTTGTAGTTCACCATGTTTCAAAAGTTTTAGGCGTTTTTTAAATACATATTAGAAGCAAACATACATGGCTTGGTTACAAAGTAATATCATATTTTAGGTTAGGAAGAAAAATTTTCAAGTATCGTACTAAATGATTATACAGGTAGAAACGTTGCTCTAAAAGAAAACACCAGCCAATCAAATGATTATACTGAAGCTGGTTTTGTGTACAGTTCATCTCTGGCTGTGGATGGTAACACTAATGGGAACATTCTACAGCATACATGTTCACATACAGCAGTGCACCAGCCAGGCTTATGGAGAGTTGCATTTTTAATTGCAAAGCGTGTCAACAGATATATCCTTTACAACAGAGGTAAAGGTTCATATTTCAATATTTGATCACATATTATCATTTCTATTTCGCATGTTATCTGACATAAGGTCATTATTCTAGGGCAGGGATCGGCAACCTGCGGCTCGCTCTTTTGATGTCTCGATGCGGCTCTTCAACTTCATGCACAAATATTGATAAATATTTTATTTTTAAAACTCGTAAAAGTATTAGTCTGCAACCGTCGGTAATGGACAATATAATAATAAATCGTCAATCCGATTACACTACCACTAGGCGCCGCGTACGGCCCTAGCTCGGTTTAATCATTTAATGTCGTGTGCCGCATTGTCAATATTGTAGGGTGCTCATTAAAACTAAAGTAGGCGCTTAGTGCTCGCAGGAAAGATCTGAGCGCCAAATCGCAGCTTGCAGAGACTCCCGCCAGAGGATGTGCCTGATTCGATTTAGTGAACGACTATAGCAACCCATTTTATCCATAGCATAACGCGCTGTTTAAATAGAACATAGTCGCCATGGTGCTCACGGTTAAGCCCGGGGCGCCAAATCGCCCCCTGCCGGTGCGCCGCAGGGCGCGCCTGATTCGATTAAGTAAACGATTATTGCTGCCCATCTTGTCTTTAGTGTAAAGCCTTTTTTAAACGAGCAAGCCGACATAGTGCTCGCAGGTGAGCCCTTGCCGCTTCAGGTCGCGCAATCGATGGGGCATCTGCGGTTGCGCTTGTTGCAGTTTTACTGCTGAATATAATAGTACACCTTACCCGCTATGTAGGACGCCCAATTAAAAGATGCTAACAAAGCCGCTATGGAAATCTGGGCTCCAAAGATAAAAATGTACTCTTCCTGGCGCCGCTTATTTTTTTGCAGAACTCTTCTCTGGAGTATTCTCATCTACTCTCCAATGTTTCATGACAATAACATGAACGGTGTCGAACCGACTATTATTTTTTTAATCGTGCGGCGTCAAAACGGCAAATGACAAAACAGCTTCGTCAAAACGACCCGACAAATCGGCCCCGACATAAGAGCCATGTCAAATTGACCCGTCAAAAGGGCCAGCGACTTATGGACCCCCATTTTTCGGGAGCCTATATGTCGCAAGTCAATATAATGGGAGCCCATTTGACAAGAGCCAATAAGTCGGGGCGCTTTTGACGGGGCTATTTTGACTGGGTCGTTTTGTCAGGGCTCGATTTGACGGGGTCATATTAACGGGGCCGTTTTGAAGGGGCCGATTTGTCCCGGGCCGTTTTGACAGGGCATCTTTTTTAATATACAGTATATAGAGAATAATCGCACCCTCCCGGGGCGCCACCCTTGTAAAATTAAAAAAATATGTTTCGCAGATACCTCCCAAGGAGTAATCTGAAGAACTTTCCAAAGTTTCATGGCGATCGGATTAAAGGTGTAGTAATGCTATATATATATATATATATATATATATATATATATATATATATATATATATATATATATATATATATATTTATATATATATATATATATATATATATATATGTATATATATATACTAAATCCTAATTAATGAAATACAAACGTGAGTGGCTCTTTAAAATCCTGGAAATTTTGTAAATTGTAACTTTTGGCTCTTTCGTCTCAAAAGGTTGCCGACGCCTGTTCTAGGGCTATTAGAATTAAAATTCATCAGAAACGTTGAAGCTTAAAATTACTAAGCACAAGCGATTCATTGAGTATGTATGCGAATGGCTATTTTAACCTGCATAAAACCTTCATATCATAGATACTGAAGAATATGTACTAATACAGAGAAGGGCTGTTGGAAGAAAGGGTACATGTCTCTTAAACTAGTATATCTTCTATCTTATTCTTCTATATATATAACTAGGGTACCCGTCCACCGCGCGTTGCCGCTGGGATAGAATATAGTCTGACGAAATATATTAGAAGGATTTCACCAATGCGTTACCAATCATATGTTTTTAGACGCGTGACCTTGTTTTCTAAAACTGTGTTATTTAAATGTAAACAAAACGACACACACACAGACAGACAGACAGACAGACACACACACACATACATTGCTTTTTATATATAGAGAAAAGCAATGTGTGTGTCTGTCTATTTGTCTTTTATACATTACTACACCTATCATTACATCGCCGTGAAATTTTGGGAAGTTGTTGAGAATGTACCCGTGGAGGTTTTGGATAAAGAAAAAAATTCAAATTATAAGGGGTGGCGCCCCGACAGGGCGCGATTTGTTTTTCTCTATATACGGTATATAAAAATAAAAGTCGATTTTATTCTGTCACCATTCATCCGATCGCCATCGAACTTTAGTGGCTTTATTAGAACATTTTAGGCAAGGGTTCTGTAAAAACATTATTTTTAATTTCGCAAGGGCGGCGCCACGGGAGGGTGCGATTTTTCTCTATATACGGTATATAAAAATAATAAAAGTGAATTGCGGTGACACCGTTCACACGATCGCCATGAAATTTTGGGGAAATATTGAGAATATTCCTGGAGAGGGTTCTGCGCTAAAAACATTTTCATATTCTCAGGGGTGGCGTCCCGGCAGGGAGCGATTTGTTTTATCTCTATATATGATATATAAACATAAAGGTCGCTTACGGTCTCACAACGTTTATCCGATAGCCATCAAACTTCAGGGATTTGATTAGAACACACCAGGAAAGTGTTCTGAAAAAAACGACACACACACAGACAGACAGACAGACAGACACACACACACATACATTGCTTTTTATATATAGAGAAAAGCAATGTGTGTGTCTGTCTATTTGTCTTTTATACATTACTACACCTATCATTACATCGCCGTGAAATTTTGGGAAGTTGTTGAGAATGTACCCGTGGAGGTTTTGGATAAAGAAAAAAATTCAAATTATAAGGGGTGGCGCCCCGACAGGGCGCGATTTGTTTTTCTCTATATACGGTATATAAAAATAAAAGTCGATTTTATTCTGTCACCATTCATCCGATCGCCATCGAACTTTAGTGGCTTTATTAGAACATTTTAGGCAAGGGTTCTGTAAAAACATTATTTTTAATTTCGCAAGGGCGGCGCCACGGGAGGGTGCGATTTTTCTCTATATACGGTATATAAAAATAATAAAAGTGAATTGCGGTGACACCGTTCACACGATCGCCATGAAATTTTGGGGAAATATTGAGAATATTCCTGGAGAGGGTTCTGCGCTAAAAACATTTTCATATTCTCAGGGGTGGCGTCCCGGCAGGGAGCGATTTGTTTTATCTCTATATATGATATATAAACATAAAGGTCGCTTACGGTCTCACAACGTTTATCCGATAGCCATCAAACTTCAGGGATTTGATTAGAACACACCAGGAAAGTGTTCTGAAAAAAATTTTTTTCGCAAGGGTGGCGCCAATGGAGGGTGCGATTTTCTCTATATACTGTTTATAAAAATAAACTTCTATTGCGGTTTCACGGCGTTATTCCGATCGCCATCAAACTGTGGGGAGTTGGTTAAAACACTCATGGGAAGGTTTCTGTAAAAAAATCTTTTTTTGTTTTAATTTCGCAAGGGCGGCGCCACAGAATGGTGGGATTTTTCTCTATATACGGTTTATAAAAATAAAAGACGATTGCGGTTCGAAACAGTTTATCTCGTTGCCATAAAACTTTAGGAAATTGATGAATACTTCCGAGAAAGATTCTGGGGTGGGAGGGGGTAATAGGGGTGGGTGGGTGGTGGGGAAGGGGGGATTTAATTTTGCATGGGCAGCCCCCCCCCACCCCCCGGCAGAATGCGATTTGGCGCCCTGGTCTTTCCGAAAGCCGCTATGGTGTGATAGACAGTGGATAGGATGGGGCGTTACAAACACTTACTAAATTGAATCAGGCGTGTCCTCTGGCGCCCTGTCTGTTTCGGCCCCCAAAGGCTCAAATGGGCCGCTGAGGGCCGTGTAATACGTAATGCAATTAGCATCTATTTTTAGATAATTCAATCAGAAACTGAGATCGAGCATCTAAGAATAGACCATTAGTAACAGTCACACTGATGTTTAAAACACGTCAAATAATTTTTTACGTGTTAAATAACAAATCCTGTTCATTTATATCACTTAAGCGAATGACGCAATCTGCATCATTGTTAACAGGAAGCTATTAGGCACGAGGGCGCCTGTTAGTTTTAAGGAGCCAGGGGTGGTACGCCGCGCCTATGCGGTAGTGTAATCGGGGGGGGGGGGCTCCTGAGAGCGCCCTTCTACTTCTCTGACACATGGGCAGTCACCGAAGTGTGTTATACCTCATTATTTCGGTGAGTGATTAATGTATACTCAAGGTTTTCATGTGGTAGTGTAGATAAAGCCGTGTCCCGATATTTATAATCCAAGCGCAGGCATAGTTTACATTTAAATATCTCACTTTTAGAAAACAAGGTCACGAGTCTAATAATATAGGATTTGTAACGCATTGATGAAACCCTTCTTATATATTCCGTCGGACTTTCTTCTATTCCCGCAGCTACGTGCGGGGACGGGTACGCTAGTATCTATATATATAATTCTCTTCTGGGATCAGTTAGAAAACAAGCTGCAAGCGCGCCTTTGCAGTCCCCTCTCTTCCTCTCTATCACTATCACTACCCACCCCCACCCCACCCCCACATAATCTGGGGAGCGGTGTTCACTCTGTTTACATTTTACAATCATAGAGACGGGTTTGGTGACGGCTATTAGGGGCAGATAATTTAGTTTAAAACGATTTTAAACTTGGAGGAGGTAACTAAGAGGAGGCTGCTTTCACGTGTGGGGGGGGGGGTAGTGTTTTTAAGCAAATATTTTCAATGGAAGCATTGGTACTGTCGAATTCACAAATTATAAATTACTGAAAAGTAGGAAAAAAACAACTAAATAGCGGCGTATGATACGCAGCGGGTCGGCTCGTATTTTTATAAAGTGTCATATATTTTTTAGAAGCAGCTGTTTACTTGAAATAAATTAACTCAAACACTTGCATATTGTTTATTTACATTTCAGACACAAACCGTGAACGACTAAAAGGATTCGTAGTGAACAGTTACAACTACGCTGCGTCAAAACTGTTTGAGTACAGGGATACAAGTTCTAACGACAATGTACCAATTTACACAATTACATCAAGCTCACATGGTTCGGTGTCTTATGTGAATATATCTATAGGAGGCATTCTAACTCTATGTGAGGTTGAGATATACGGTGGTGAGTATAAACTGAAACTGTATAGAGAAACATTGTGTAAATAGAGCTTCATCATTCAGGCATCATGTTTTTTATGAGTTTATAGGTAAAACGTAACGTTTATTTCTCCAGACAACGTGTGTCACGTAAAAAATTACGGCCTAGATTGTGTCAACACCTGCAACTGTAACGACCCAACTGAGACATGTTTTGTAGCTACAGGCGGATGTCGGTCTGGTTGTGCTGCTGGATATCAAGGGGATGGGTGTTGGAAGCGTATGTGTACTGTTCAAAAATTATAATGAAGCATTGATAAGCTATGCGCCGTTGATAAAAAGTATACTGTACATCGTCGCAGTCATTCGCGGCGACGGCTTTGGTACTTTAACCACATGTGCTTTGCCTAAAGGTGTCCGGTCAAAAACCCCCTGGACATAAACCCCCTGGACATAAACCCCCCGACATAAACCCCCTGGACAAAAACCCCCCGCGACATAAACCCCCTGGACGAAAACCCCCCGCGACATAAACCCCCTGGACAACCCCCCCCCCGCGATATAAACCCCCCCAGATAATAACCCCCGGACTGAGGTTTATATAAAGAAAAAATAACGATGATGTGAACCAAGAATTTTTTTTTATGACTAAGAAAACAGTTTCTACCTAAAAAAATGCTTTTCGAAATAAAGGAGTGACCTTAGTTGTATTTGATCAAAGATCGGGCACCGACAACACCTTAGATATAGGTCATCCATATGTGGGAGCCGCGTGGATCAAAGCAACACATTCTTAACAATTCAAAAGATGTGAGGGATTCACCGGCGGAAGCTTGGTTCATATCCACCTTGGCATACAGAACCATGGTATAAATATTAAATCAAATTTATTTCTCGACAAATCGTATATTTTCTGAAATGGAGTTCGTTCAATCCAATAAAGGAAATTTAAAGGTGATTTTTGAAGGCTATGTTTATGTCAAGCAAAATGATCTGGCGAACGGCGTTGTGTCATTTGAGTGTTCCAAAAGACGCAACAAGGCAGAATGAAAAGCAAAAATAAAGATTCATGGTGAACAGCTTGTTGGACGATGTAATGAACATTCGAATGGACTAGATACATCTCAACTGGAAGTGTGTAAAGTAGTGCAGCAGATGAAACAACTGGCAGAAGAAACGGAAGCAACACCCCAGCAGATCATCACTCAGTCCATTTCTACGATTACTGAAGATGCCAAGGCCAAGCTGCCCTCGATTCCACAGTTACAATCTCGTGAAAATAACATTTATGATTGAAACTACAATATATCAGAGAGCTTTTCTTTTTAAAACTATGTACCTTTTATTCATATTTTAAAGACATGTTATTTTTTTTAAATCGTAAAGTTTCTTGTAAATATAATAATGATATAATATAGTCTAGTATTTCAGGACAGTGGTACATACTTGTTTCTTTCTGATGACTTATAGAAGTGTAGATGCGAGTTTTTGTGCTTAGTTTTTTGGATTTAAATATGGATTCCAAACGTTCATATAGAAATTGTACAAAGCGTTTCAAAAAGACCAATAGTGTCACTCTTTTAAATGTGTGCATGTTTCTTGTCTCTATGTCTCTCGTGAATTTATCACTATTATCATTTTGGTGTCGACAGATTTGAGACGACAGCTTTGATATAATTTTGGTTAGGTGTCTACTTGATACAGCGATGTATACAGATCATTGAGATACAAAATAAATCTAAATATATATAAATATATATAAATATATATATATATATATATATATATATATATATATATATATATATATATATATATATATATATATATATATATCGTAAAACAGTTTCTAGTATTGTATGAAGAGTAAGAAAAAAACTTAGAAATACGGGATAAAATGTAGTGTTAGCTATTTATTGTAAGACACAACCAGTGGAACTGTTTAGCTTTGGTCCTGGTCCATTCGGTCCAGTAGAAGACTCAGCACACAGGTCAGTCTCCTAATGTATGAGCTAGACGGTGACCAGAAAGATGCGCAGCGGAAAAAAGCGCAAACAGAAAAGAGCGCAAACAGAAAAAGCGCAAACAGAAAAAAGCGCAAAAAGAAATAAAAGCGCACACAGAAATTTGCGCACATATTCGATGTGAGGCGTCAGAAAAATAAATGTAATAACATTATAATGAGCACCATCTTCATTCTTGAGATGTACATCTTTAAACAAAAAGTGTATCCTGGTGTGAATTGCAGCATTTAGTTATGTGATGTGCAACATTAGGGATGTGATGTGTAACATTAAGGATGGGATATGGAGCATTTAGGGATGTGATGTGCAACGTTAGGGATGTGATATGGGGCGTTTAGGGATGTGATGTGCAACATTAGGGTTGTGATACGGGGCATTTAGGGATGTGATGTGTAACATTTAGGGATGTGATGTGCAACATTTAGGGATGTTATGTGCAACATTAGGGATGTGATATGGGGCGTTTAGGGATGTGATGTGTAACATTTAGGGATGTGATGTGCAACATTAGCGATGTGATATGGGGCATTTAAGGATGTGATGTGGAACATCTAGGGATGTGATGTGCAATATTATGAGATGTGTTGTGCTACAACATTTAGGGATGTGATGTGTAACCTTTAGGGATGTGATGTGCAACATTAGGGATGTGATATGGGGCATTTAAGGATGTGATGTGGAACATTTAGGGATGTGATGTGTACAATTTAGGGATGTGATGTGCAATATTATGAAATGTGTTGTGCTACAACATTTAGGGATGTGATGTGTAACATTTTAGGGATGTGATGTGTAATATTTAGGAATGTGAGGTGTAATATTTAGGAATGTGATGTGGACCATTTAGGGATGTGATGTCACAATATTTAGGGATGTGATGTGCAACCTTTGGGATGTGTTGTGCTACAACATTTAGGAATGTGATGTGTACTCGTTAATAGTGTAAGTGCACTACTAAATAATGTAAAATGTACACCGTAATGATCTGTGTGCATTACTTATCGATGAGATGTGAACCAATTAACTATGTGCAATATTTAATCTACTTATGTTATTATATTTAAATGATGTTATTACAGCAATTCGGATAACGCTTGGTATTAACTTCTCTGATAATGTTCACGTAGAGCCCACGCTAGTATCACATGCACTAATGTTAAGTATTATTTAGTCTAAAAAACATGCGTATGTATATCGATCGTGTAGCAGCTTGATGTAAATTACCTAATTATCTATATCTGATGACTCTCTGTAAGTATTACCTGAACTATATGTAAGTTTTACCTTAATCATCTATAATCTTCACCTACACTCTGTGAAGCTGATGATTACCTACACGCCCAGTTAATACTTATAACAACACGCACGTGATGAAGTAATGTCAATTTAAACCATACACTTAGCGGAGATTAAGTACTCAATCCAATTTATTTTAAGCTGATTGTTATACCAATGGTTGGATATTGCTAGATAACGCTGACTCATAGCCTAGATAAATGCGAGTTAGCAAACCTAACTTTAAAAAGGGGTTAATACTATTATATGCTATTATATATCTCAACTAGAATAGATAACATCTTAGTTGGTTTAGATAGATCTTTAAATTATTTTTAAGGGATATAATCAACTAATGCAAAATTTGATGTTTATATTGTCTTTTTACGGGAAACATTAGGTTAAGGAACAAATTGATGTTAACATTTTTTGAATACTGTTAAATTACTTTTAGTAACTACAACTGTTCATCCTCATTTGTAGGAGATAAAATTGGAAATTATTTTATGTTAGTTTTCATCATCTGATTGAAATGAAGGTCGCAGCTCTCCTTGTTCTGGTGTGTCTTGCTAACTTCTACAGATTATCAGAGTGGTGAGTACACTTGAACTGTTTCAACACACAAGTCTAAAATGAAAAGTCAAATTCACATTTAACGTAAAAACATAATAGATGCGATACATTTGATTGTTTTAAGTTTAATTTAACATTAACGGTGCTTAATAATCCATACAACTGTTAAATTCAAAGAAACTTGCAAATATATATATATATATATATATATATATATATATATATATATATATATATATATATATATATATATATATATATATATATATATATATATATACATATATATATATATATATATATATATATACATACATATATATATATATGTATTTATGTATTTGTATATGTGTATATGTATATATATGCTTATATATACATATATATATATATATATATATATATATATATATATATATATATATATATATATATATATATATATATATATAAAAGCAAAATGCTTTACTTTTATTGTAAAAATCATCGCTCGTCTATTTTAATCATATAATTTTAATATTACCTGACGTGATAACCTATGCAATTTATCCAACAGTTGCTGCCAACAGCAAGGTCAACCATGCATGGTCCGATTTGACTGTTGTGGCGATAACAATTGCGAATTGTAATTATTTTGTTTTTAAAGGGTTTCAGGAAATATTATATATGTAACTATGTTATGGTGTCCCAAATACCTTTCGAGGTTTGAAATAAGGTAAACCCGTGTCAATAGAAAAAAAAAACTATTACTTAGTGTATGTAAATTATTGCGTTTAATATGAAAACAATATTGCTTCCAAACTTTTTTCTCCGGTGTGTGGATGGGGGGGGGGGGGCTTGATATTTTGGGGGAGGGGGGCGGACAACATTAAAAAAATATATTTTCTGTATAAAATTCCTTTCATAATGTGGGGGCAAAAGACTTATTTCGGGGAGTGGAGTGTGAAGGGGGTGGGGGGCGGAGCAAAGTCTGTATGTAAACGAAGTTAAAAACTCGAAATAAAATGTTTTGATATGGTCATTCTAGGACTCTCGAAGAGTTGTATCGCACAGTGTTGTAAAGTAAATAGAACCCTCATTTTAATATTATTATAGTGTCTCTGTTAAAATATATAAGAGAATTGAAATAGGTCAATAGTTTGGATGCCATGACTTATTTCGACTTCAGTCTCCCTTTCGTGTCAATCACTACACACATCTGACACATCGACATGTGTTCGCCATTGCTGTCTTGCATTTCATTATTGTAACATGTAATACGAATCCATTAGCTCTAGTGTATAGTCAAGTAGGTTTACCTATATTCAGATATATAATAGATTTATTGTTCAGTAATATTCATATAAGTGCAGCCATACGTTTATTAATGTAAACGCTGTCTCTATATGTATTCGTTTAGCTGTAGTCATAATATGTGCAGTTACGTATGCAGTTGTCTTTGAGTGATGAAATCAGATAAACTATAATGTTAGTGCAACTATTTATGTATGCAGTAGTCTTTTAGTGATGTAATCAGATACACTGTAATGGTAGTGCATCTATTTATGTATGTAGTAGTCTTTTTAGTGAGTTAATCAGATACAGACTATCTCAAATTATATCCTAAAATGTATTTATACAGATATTTTTCTTCCTAGCATGGGCCGTTTTGAAGGTTACTGTGATCACATGTACACCATAGTTCGAGGGTATGAGCGTATTTTTTCATCGTTTAAGTTTTTGTTTTTTGCGAAATTCTTTGTCTAAATTTTACATGTTTAATAAGTCTATGTTTTCGCTGATCGTTACTATAACTTTTGTTTAAGAGACACTTTTAAAAATCTCACAATAGTTCATGTGAAGCTCAAAAGAGAAATTAAGTAGAAAAACATGTTGTTTTTTTTAAATGTCACTTCTTAATTCAATCGGCTGAGATTTTTATGTTGATTAATATTTTCCTTTAGGATCATTCTATTTATATATTTTATTTTATTTTTAAAAATTAATTTCTTTTCAGATGAAAGACGACTGCCAAGATGTTCTAAATATATGATACTAACAACAGTTGCGTCATGTCGTTTTTATGTTATTTTATTTGATGTAATCTTTTTCTAACTGGAGAAGTATATAAAAATATTAGGTACTATACTAACACAACAGAAATATTTAACGTTAAACATTGGCATTACACATTAGCTTGATGGACAAACTGCATAGCAATATGCTAAAAGGCTTTTCAATTGATTTGAAATGTGTGTTTGATTTATTTGTTGTTTCTCAAACGTAAATAATAGGTGTGATTAAAAAAAAAACAGCATTTCTGTTTTACAAAATAAGTTGCTTAATGAAACTTACTTAAGTGCTTATGTCGTTGCTGAGACCACCTAGCTCTAATTAGTACCTGACAACATTTGGCGGGTGGGCAGTGTGTTGATCACAGTATCCCTTCATAGTCCATGGTTGTGAAAAAAAGCTGAACTCTACTCCATCTGCTCTACGCCAAGCGCTTGAGTTGAACCCCCAGGAAAAAGGGAAGAGAGGGCGCACAAGACAGACCTGGAGTTGGAGTCTTATCAAAGAACTGAAGCCAACAGGGATGTCTTGGGAGAAGGCAACATTAATAGCCGGGGAGCGGAATAAATGGAAGGAAATGGTGGAGGCCCTATGTTCCATAAGGAGCAAAGAGGACAAAGTCAAAATTAAGTCAAAACCCCATCTGCCCCGTGCATTGTATGTTTATAATGGTAAATATAATTTTAGAAATAGGTAAACATTCATCGTGTATAAGGTCAGGTTGGGGTTATTGTGTTTAATGACACAATGCAGGCGAACTTGAGCCACTTTGTTCCCGTGTTTGATCACAAGATGTCTGCAGCACTTTTCTCATTGGCAATTCTACCTAATAATGTTTAAAAAAACGTTTTGCAGTTAAAACAAATTAATAGTGAGCTTAACAATACAACAAACAACGTAAACACACAAAATACATTGACGGTTTAGAAAACAATACAAGTAAACCAACAAGTAAACAAACGCAAACGAAACATCGGAACAAAATAACATCATCAAAACATAAAGTGTATTTCTTATATGAATCAAAATTGTTAAAAGACCCACTAGGATCGGTACGGAAAATCGTTAGCTCTAATATGGTAATCAAAATGTAATACCAATAGTTTACATTATGTGTTAATATGCAACTAATTGTACGTTTCTTTAAGTAATCTTTAAAAACTATTGCAAAAATGTATATGCACAGTTGATTAAAACGTTTGAATATTTCTTCAGTTGAAACAGTAAAATCTAGGAAAAAAGCATACATTTAGTATCTACATAGATGTTTACTAATACTTTTTGCCATGTTACTTGTTGTTTAATTTTATTTATAGCGAGTATAAGGAACATTAGGTGATAAAAATAGTTATTGAAAGATTAAACGTGATGCACGCGGTTACCTGTGTGTGTGTGTGTGTGTGCGTGGGTGTCTGAGTTTGTGTCCGCGTGTATGTGTATATGTGTGTGCGTGTGTCTGTGTTTCCGTGTGTGTCTCTGTTTGTGTCTGTCTGCATGTGCCAGTGTGTATACAACATCACTACCTCAAGTCCTAGGTTCTAACAAGCTAACTACTCACCTTGAGAGAAATGCTTTTTAATGAAGACTGGGGGTCCATTACTAAAAGTTTGAAAGTCATTAATCATTTTTGAATATTCAAAAGTATCATTTGAATATGAGATTAAAATAAACGAGAAATTATTTGATCGTTCCTTCTTGAAACAAAGTCTATTTTGATTTTAATTATTCAATAAAACCCACATAACCGTATTAAAGGAAAACAAAATATTTTCAATACCATTTGAAAACGAACTGTGACTTTGTGTATAATCCCAATGAAAAATTAACAAACGAAAATAGTGCACTTCATATACTGAACATGTAGAGGGATCCGAACCTACCAATCCACGCCTCGCCTTCCATGCGTCAAGTCTGACATGTAAACACTGCAGCTAAGCAGCTCTACAAAAAAAAACATTCTTGGCTGAGCACTATCACAGCTTGTACATGGGATATTTCTGTGCCTGTGTCTACCCACTTGGTTGTTGAAATATCACGTTCGGTTTATATTGCTACCAGAGAAGTTAAAAGATTTAGTTGATGTAAACTATCAAGTCATTATTACATGAAGAAAAAGCAAGTCACAGACACAAGGGAGAGTATTCTGTGCATGCATGCAACTCAATGATATTAAATGGTTATGGTTTTTGAAAGTAGGTTATCTATATATATAAAAAGCAATGTATGTGTGTGTGTCTGTGTGTCTGTGTGTCTGTGTGTGTGTCATTTATGCATTACCACACCTCTTATCACATCGCCGTTGAACTTTGGGAAGTTGTTAAGAATATTCCTGGGGAGGTTTCTGCGGAAAAAAATAATTCAAATTCGCAGGGTGGCGCCCCAGCAGGGCGCGATTTGTTTTTTCTCTATATACGGTATATAAAAAATAAGAGTCGATTGCAGATTCACACTGTTCATCCAATCGCCGTCAAACTTTGGGGAGTTGATTAGAGCAATTCAGGGAAGGGTTCTGTGAAAAATCATTTTTAATTTCACAAGGGCGGCGCCACGGGAGTGTGCGATTTTCCTCTATATACGGTATATAAAAATAATAAAAGTGAATTGCAGTGACACCGTTCACACGATCGCAATGAAACTTTGGGAAGATGTTGAGAATATTCCTGGAGAGGTTTCTGCGCTAAAAACATTTTTAAATTCGCAGGGGTGGCGCCCCGGCAGGGCGCGACTTGTTTTTTCTCTATATACGGTTTATAAAAATAAAAGTTTTTTTCGGTTTCACAACGTTCTTCCGTGTACCATGAAACTTAGGGGGAGACAGGGGCGTAGCGAGGACGGGGGCGGGGGGCGGATCGCACCGGGTGACACTATTTAGGGGGGGTGACACCAAGGCAAAAAATAGCAAAATATATAGAGAAAAACTAAAGGGGGGGGGTGCAAATCGAAAGTTTGAGGGGGGGGGGGTTGCAAATCGAAAATTTGAAAGTTTGTCCCCGGGAAGGGTCGCTACGCCTCTGGGGGGGGGGGGGGTGACACCATTAAGTGCCGCACCGGGTGACACCCGACCTCACTACGCCACTTGGGGAGATGATTAGATCACTCAATGGTTCTGCCCTACCATTGAGTGATCTCGGGAGAGCTATTTTTTTCTCTATACACGGTATATAAAACATAAAACTCGGATGCGGTTCATTCGAGTGCCATGAAACTTTAAGGAGTAGACGAATATAATCCCGAGAATATTTCTGCGAAAAAGAAAACTAAAGTTTCTTATGGGCGGCGCCATGTAGGGTACAATTTTCGTCAATACAAGGTTTGGCGCCCAAAGTTTTAGAGCGACTATGTTGGCACTTGGCATCCGTTAATCGAGCGTCCTGCATAGCGAGTAAGGGGTACTACTAGATCTATATTCAGCGGTAAAACTACAACAGGCTTCTAAAAATAATTTTGTAACGCGAGGAAATCCTGTAACGTTTCGTCACCTTGCGAAAGATGAAAAAATAACTTTTTGAATATGACGAGCCTACTGTAGAATTTTGTCACTTTGTGAATGATGCAATAAGCATCTATTATTAGACGATCCTGTCAGAAATTGAGATCGAGCATCTAATAGACCATTAGTAACGCTAGCATATTGCTGCAGTCACACTGATGTTTAAAACACGTCAAATAATTTTTTTACGTGTTAAAGAAAAAAATCCTCTGGGTTACCCTATGAGCACGATGGCGCCTGTTAGTTTTAAGAAGCCAGTTGCCGTACGCTGCGCCTATGCGGTAGTGTAATCGGGGGGGGGGGGGGGGGGGGTCCTGAGAGTGCCCCTCTACGTCCCTGACACATGGGTGGTCACCGAAGTGTGTTCTACCTCAATATTTCGGTGAGTGATTAATGTACACTCAAGGTTTTCATGCGGTAGTGTAGGAAAACCCGTGTCCCGATAATTATTATCCAAGCGCAGGCATTGTTTACATTTAAATAACACGGTTTTAGAAAAAAAGGTCACGCGTCTAAGAACATATGATTGGTAATGCATTGGTGATATCCTTCTAATATATTTCGTCAGACTTTCTTCTACCCCCGCGGCAACGCGCGGGGGACGGGTACGCTAGTTAATTATAAAGAACACACACTAAAATAATGCAATTATCTTTTTACAGCATATTATATTAGTCTATTATGGTATTTGCGTTAGCAACATAATATTATAACGTTTTTTTGTTTCTTATTTATCCTAGATATATTTCAAGGTATCAGTTGTGTAATAAAATAGTTGGCGATGTATAATTCTATAAAAGGGCGGAGTTCAGTGTTGTCTTCTACTTGACCGAACGGACCGTGAGCAAAGATTAACAGTTCCACTGGTTGTAGGTGACAGTAAATACATTGGCTACTGGTCATCACATTCATTGTAATCTGGTGTGTTCGATTCTTAAAGTAAGCCAACGAATCCGTTTTAACAAATGTCTTTTTACTTCCTGATTTCTACTATAAATACCCAACTGACAAGAGAGAAAGATAAACTATACAGACCCACCATATCAAGTAGAACTATAGTACGGATTTACCCTTATGTGTCCACCATTTGATAAAACTTCATAAATTATGTTTTGTTCAGTGACTTCCGGTTGAATCACGTGTGTCAACAATGTATCGAGACACCTGAGTTCAAACGTACACATCTAGGGTTGTGTTATTTGCATGGCGTTTTGCACTATATAGCATTGTGTGTACTTCCTTAAGAATTTAGACATAATTGTTATGTTTCAAACACATACATTGTTCTAGTAAATCTACGTAATGGAACAACATATATTGTATTTTTTTATCTTCTCCATCAGCGTGATTTCAGTGACTACAGGTAAGCTACGTACATTTCTGTTAACTAACATCAATAATAAAAAAAATGGGTATTGTGAGTCTTTTACTTAAACTTATTCTTCCTCTATATATAATCTCTTCGCTGAATATATTGAAATAGTTTATTAAAATACATTTTTTTTTATTTGCACGTACATTGTTGAGGAAAAAATGTATTATAGCAATGTGAGAGCTATTTAACATGTTTTAGCATGTCAAACTGGCTGGTTCGGCTCTAGCTGTCAGTACAAATGTCACTGTACCAACAACCAATGTGATGTTGACGGAAAGTGTACAGGAGGGTCTACGTGTGTCAGGGGATGGTTTGGTCCTCTATGTCAATATCGTGAGTACATAATTTTAACAAAGTTAAGTTTTATTATACAACACTCTTAGTTATTAGGTGGGTGCTCCAAACTGCAATAGTCAATGTGCATTATAAATTCTGTTTCCAGAGGATTTAGCACCATTAAATGCAACAACATCCCAAGCCACCCTAACAGATGGAGACGACAACACATGTTCGAGTGTTTCAACTTTTAACCTGACTTGGACAATTAGTTACCAGGTCACGTGGTTCCGAATAGTCGTGCAACAGTCAAGTAAGTCAAGTTATATGTGCTTTCTGACTTTAGCATCATTACATTATGAAATATTTATAGAAACGTTTTCTATCCGGCTCTCGGGTTTGCACTACCCCCGACAGTTTGCACTACCCCCGACAGTTTGCACTACCCCCGACAGTTTGCACTACCCCCGACAGTTAAATCACTCTACCCAGATAGTTTGATCACTCTACCCAAACAGTTGGATCACTCTACCCAGACAGTTGGATCACTCTACCCAGACAGTTGGATCACTCTACCCAAACAGTTGGATCACTCTACCCAGACAGTTGGATCACTCTACCCAAACAATTGGATCACTCTACCCAGAGAGTTGGATCACTCTACCCAAACAGTTGGATCACTCTACCCAAACAGTTGGATCACTCTACCCAAACTGTTGGATCATCCGACTCAACCAAGAAAAGTTGTTCACTCAAACCAGACTGAAGGATAACTTAACACAACCAAGTCGTGGGTCTCAAGAAATCGTCGTTATTTGAAATGCATTTCTAATTTTGCAAACGTTTTAAATGTATTGGTTGTACAAAAAAAACTAACTTTAAAATCACCCTCCCTCAGATTCATTACAGAACATTCAACTGACTTTAAATGAAACAGTCACCCCAACTACACATTTGACGTTGATCAAAGTTACTGACAAAGTGACTGACATCCTCTGTGAGACAAATCTCCTTGCCACACATGTGAGCCTACACTTCGGGTCAAGGCAAGAAGTTTGTTCTGTTTACGTGAGTGGAGGTATTGTTTGTTTAGTTCATTTTTATTGTACAATATGCTTGCTAAAATATCATTTCGGTGCAAAATAATAATTAAGGAAATTTCATTATAAAAAAAAATTAAAAATGCATTCCACATTTATATTGAATCACTGTTATTTACATTGTGCATTTTATAACAATCATTGTATTTTTATTTATATGCTCTTTGTTTCACTTAAAATCAAATTTAAAACTGACAACTGTTTAACATGCGTTCATAGAACCTAAAAAGTTGATTCATAATTTCTATTTATTTTACACTGCAAATATTATAAGATAGTATACTCTAATAGTAACCTTCATGATAATATGTAGTTCACCTTGTTTTCAAATGTTTTAGGCGGTTTTTTTTTAATATATATTAGAAGCAAACATACATGGGTAGGTTAAAAAGTAATATATTATTTTAGGTTAGAAAGAAATTTTCAAATATCATACTAACTGATTATACAGGTAGAAATGTTGCTCTAAAAGAAAACACCAGTTAATCAAGTGATTATACTGTAGAAGCTTTCGTGTGCTACTCAAATCAGGCTGTGGATGGTAACACCAGTGGGGACCTTTATGACAACACGTGTACGCATACAGCAGAAAAGCAGCCAGGCTCATGGAGAGTTACATTTTCAATTACAAAAAGTGTCAATAGATATATGCTTTATAACAGAGGTAATGTTTCATACCTCAATGTTTGATTACATATTAGCATTGATACTTTACATGCATATTGTGTATAAGCTTAACTAAATATTCAGACAAAATAACAATATATTATAATAAAATATGAACGTTTAAAAAAGTTGGTTTAAAAACTCCTATCGTTTTAATCCTGTGGAAATTGGAGTACAATACAATGTATTCTTATTTGTTGTTACTTTTTAAAGTTATTTTTTATAATAGTGGTGGAACTAGAAGATATAAGATGATGTGTCATCTTCGTTATGCATAATTGTTGGCTTTAGAGTGGTAGTGCTTGAGGTTGAAGATAAAAAAAATTCATAAAAAACGTTTTAATAACAAGCTTTTATGTAACAATGCACTAAAAAGTAGAAAATAAATTATAGACTACTATTTAAATAACTATCAAGAAAAGCGTGGGTCACTTTAGTATCTATTGGATACCTTTACTAATGTTAAGGAAGACACCCACGCTTATCTTTATAGTTATTTAAATAGTAGTCTATAATTTATTTTCTACTTTTTAGTGCATTGTTACATAAAAGCTTGTTATTAAAACGTTTTTTATGAATTTTTTTTTCAGTACTTTACATGTTTTATTTACAATAGAGTTACATGACTAAAAACCATTGCGCGCCTACTGAACATCACGTTCAGTAGGCGCGCAATGATTTTTGAACGCAGCCATTGAAGCTATTGAAGGTGATGACGCGTGTGGTGTGGTTGGCTAGACATGCCTACTAATTCGGTCCAAATTTTAATTAATTAATAAAAAATTAATTAGGCATCCAATTAAGTCAAATTTAGTTTCAGATTGCATTGTCTTCATGTCTTGACCCACGTGCCAACTGTGAATCGTATCGGTCAAGTAGAACTGTCCGAATTTTCACTCCTGCGTTTCCGTCTAGACTGACGACTGACGACAGACTGACGAGGAAGTGAGTTAAATAAAAGCTTGTAAAAAAATTCATAAAAAACGTTTTAATAACAAGCTTTTATGTAATGATGCACTAAAAAGTAGAAAATAAATTATAGACTACTATTTAAATAACTATAAAGAAAAGCGTGGGTCACTTTAGTATCTATTGGATACCTTTACTAATGTTAAGGAAGACACCCACGCTTTTCTTTATAGTTATTTAAATAGTAGTCTATAATTTATTTTCTACTTTTTAGTGCATCATTACATAAAAGCTTGTTATTAAAACGTTTTTTATGAATTTTTTTTTCAGTACTTTACATGTTTTATTTACAATAGAGTTACATGACTAAAAACCATTGCGCGCCTACCGAATATCACGTTCAGTAGGCGCGCAATGGTTTTTGAACGCAGCCATTACGTGGTCGTGATGGCGCAGCTATTGATGACGCGTGTGGTGTGGTTGGCTAGACATGCCTACTAATTCGGTCCAAATTTTAATTAATTCATAAAAAATCAATTAGGCATCCAATTAAGTCAAATTTAGTTTCAGATTGCATTGTCTTCATGTCTTGACCCACGTGCCAACTGTGAATCGTGTCGGTCAAGTAGAACTGTCCGAATTTTCACTCCTGCGTTTCCGTCTAGACAGACTGTCGACAGACTGACGACAGAGGAAGTGAGTTAAATAAAAGCTTGTAAAAATGACAATATTGATCGCGTGTAGGCATACTCATGTCGTTAACATCAGCCCCCTTTTCTGTACAACAAATCATCATATGCGATTTCAAAAGACCCGCCAGATAAGAGGTCATTATTAGTCTATAGCTAAAAATGAAAATTGAACTAGTTTATTTTGATTCATCAGAAAATTGACACTCTAAATTACAAAGTTCACGTGGTTCATTGATTATGTATACAAATAGCTATTTTAACCTATATAAAAAGGTCGTATTATAGGTATTCAAGATTATGTTCTATAATAGAGAAGGGCTGATAAAAAAAAAACATACTGTCTTTTAAATCAGTATTCTTACAAAGTGCTATTTATAGAAACAGCTCTTCGCAGTCATTTTATTCAAAATCTTGCATATTGCTTATTTACATTTCAGGCATATTCCGTGAACGACTAAAAGGATTCATGTTGAACAGTTACAACTACGCTGGGTCAAAACTTTTTGAGTACAGGGATATAAGTTCAAGCTCCAATGTACCAATCTACACGATAACAACAAGCTCGCATGGTCCGGTGTCTTATGTTAATATATCTGTAGGAGATATTCTTACACTTTGTGAAGTAGAGATATACGGTGGTAAGTGTAAGCTGAAAGTTCATAGCGACAATGTTTGTAAATAGAAATTTTAAACAGATTGATAGACTTTTTAATAAACTTTTATTTCATCAGATAACGGGTGCAATGTAAAAAATTACGGCCTAGAATGTGCCAAGACCTGCAACTGTAACGACCCAACTGAGACATGTTTTGTAGCTACAGGTGGATGTCAGTCTGGTTGTGCTGCTGGATATCAAGGGGAGGGGTGCTCACAACGTATGTGTACTGTTCTAAAATTAAAAAGAAGCATTGCTAAGCTACACTACATTGATAAAACGTATAATGTAAATCGACTCAGTTATACTCGGGTAATTTTTTAGGTACTTTGACCACATTTGTTTTGTCCATATGTGGTTTGTCCACATGTAGTTTTTATAATAATAACACATATCGTTATTTAAGTGTTATTATTGTTTGATAAATTAAAGCTGTCGGTCCACTTGAATATAGATATCTCATATTAAACAAATCAATCAAAACAAAATACAAATAAATGCAAATTAATTGTATTTTTAGTTGATAAAACGACCGATATGCAAGCAATAAGGAAAGGCCAAATTGTGGGTCGAGTAGTAGGATAACATTCTACACTGTGTGAAGTTGTCCATTACAAGTGTTCGCTCGTGCATTACTATCGCTTATGATCACAAGTTTCAATTATTAATGGCTACTGATACACGTGTGTTCGAAGTATGTCACCTCCTTGTCGACATTGTTTACTGCAAACGTCATAGCCATTTTAAACTTTGGTATTATGAGACAAGGGGCTAGATAGCTAACATCGATACCTTTATTGCTATTAGTTTCATATTCTTCGTACATTCGTTTTGAGTGGTCTAGATTACATGTATTTAAAAGTATTATATTATCAGATTATTAAATCTAGCCGCAAATATTTAAAAATGGATTAAGTTGATTAAAAAAAACAAGTACATATCCCGATTGTACTGGAGTCGCCATCTACAAAGTGTTATTTAAGAATATTTGAGAACGTTTAGGCCAGGGGTCGGCAACTTTTTGAGACCAAAGAGCCAAAAGTTACAATTCATAAAATGTTCCAGTTTTTAAAGAGCCACCAACACTTTTTAACAATTTAGGATTTGGTGTATATATATATATATATATATATATATATATATATATATATATATATATATATATATATATATATATATATATATAACCGAGCTAGGGGTCGTACGCAGCGCCCCTGCAGTAGTGTAATGAGGTTCACTAGAGCGCCACATTCCGGCCTCGACAAATAGGCGGTGAGTGATTAACGAAGATAGTATGGTGAGTGGGTGAGTGATTAGCTTACACTCAAAGCTTTCATATAGCACGCCATGGTGGTAGGCGGTAGTGTAGGTAACCAGTGCCGCGATAAATATGATCCAAACACAGGCATTGTTTAAACTTAAATAACTCAGCTTTAGAAAACAAGAAAGTACATTGAAATAGGGAGTAACTAAATATTCTAATAGAATAGCGAGTGTTTTATTGTTTATATTTATTATTATATCGTTCATCTCCGAGTGTTGAAAACTAATACTTTTATGAGTTTTAAAAATAAAATAAAATAATTATTAATTATTGTGCATCGAGCTGAAGAGCCGCATCTTGACACTAAAATAGCCGCATGCGGCTCGCGAGCCGCAGGTTGCCGACCCCTGGTTTAGGCGATCACTCAATATTTATTTCTATTATTGTGTTTATATTTAAGCTTGCGGTGAACACAATTATGGGTCTAACTGCGATAACGAATGCTCAAAAAATTGCACAAATGGCGTATGTAACAGTACACATGGTTACTGCAAACAATGTATTGTTGGACTTCAAGGACTTTTTTGTAATCAGCGTGAGTATGGGTCAACTAGTCATGATTTTATTAGTTCTAAAATAGATGATTTGATTCGTTATTTTCAAAAGTTAAATCAATCAATTTTTGTCAACAGAATGTAACGTTACATATTACGGACAAAACTGTACACAAAAATGTAGCACCAACTGTTTCAATCAACTTTGTGACAACGTCATCGGTTTTTGTCACACATGCATACCTGGAAAACAAGGTGTATTTTGTGATAGAGGTTTGTCACATTTTACCTATACCCACTCTATAAGACCTTTTACCTACTAATTATTATAATTCATAAAAAGCTAAAGAAATCATGTAATTGTATTCCTTTACCATCAACTATATTGGTCGATTTTAAGGCTGATACACAGTATCGTGTAATTTAGGTGTTTTTATTGTGTTTATTGTGTGTATTGCTTCACATCCCACCAGAATGTAACGAGTCGTATTTTGGAACCAACTGCTCACATAAATGTAGTCCCAACTGTCTAGACAGTCTGTGTGACAATGCGAATGGTGCTTGTAAAAGTTGTGTTGATGGCAGACAGGGCACATTTTGTGAAGAAAGTAAGTGGTATAAACCTATAAGTAGAATGTTTTAAGTGTTTTCGTTTTTGTGACTATTAAATTAGTTTATTAGTATATTATGTAAGTAATATAGATACATGTTGAAGTAACATCGCGTTCTAGAAATTCGCAATGGCATGTGCATTTTTATGTTTGGTCAAAATTGAATAGTATAACTAAATGTTTTATTATTTTACTTTTGACTTTAAATACATGTAAATTTAAAAAATAAAAACATTTGAAATTTAGTTTAAAATGTATAAAAATATATGTCAGCCACAGGACAAACTCACCATTTCTAGTTCGTGCCCCATACACACACAGCAGATGAGGTCGGGTTCATATGTTTAAATTACATCGGCACACATTGGGGTAGTTTGGTAAGAACTATGACCAGTCGCCTTGATTCACTAACATGCGTCAGGTACCCATCAGAGTGGGATGGACTCAAGGACTTTGCCGTAATTTCAACCCCAGACTTTCCAGTATTTCTACAGCATCAAAACTCAGTTCAGCAGCAATGTAAGACAGTAGCATGTACTCATACTATGTAACATTTGTGAGGTAACATAAAAAAAAGATTTCAATATCCAACAGACTGTAATGCAACATATTATGGAGTGCACTGTGCAAGTAAATGTAGCACCAACTGCACAGATAAGTTATGTAACAACGTTAATGGTTCTTGTCTCAACTGCATCGCTGGAAAGCAAGGGGAATTTTGTGATACAGGTATGGGGTATTTACATCCGATATTCACACAGCAAAGATGAAATAAACAAACAATCTTGTTAACAAGAGATTTTTAAAAAAATTAATCTATTAACTTGATTAAGAATTGTTATTTAGTTTGTGAAATATTCCGAAATATATTGTATTAAAGGAAGAGATGACATTGAACATATTTGTATTATTGGTGTGAATGCACGTTTAGCCTAAATGCATTGGTAAATAAACTGCTCACTCTTTAGGCACCTAAAAGTTTGGATTCCCATGAAAATTAAAATCTTGAACATGTATATTTTAAAGCGGTGACAGGACAAATGCTAGCAGACAAAATATCTCAGACAAAATATCTCACAGTAAAATTTTAAAAGTATGTTCGATGATATTAGTTTATTTGAACTTTTTTTTAAATTAACTTTCAATATAGTTTTGGTTTACTTTTTTACGCATAATAATTGTAAATAAAATGAATTTGTTAAACTTAACAAACCATCAAAAGATTTATTAAACTCTGTAGTAGCATTTGATTTGAAAAAGTAAAAATTATTACAAAGTTACTACTTTAGCCTGAAAGGTCTAATAAATGACAATGTATAAAACAATTAAGGTAACGGTATCTATACAACATTAATGTTGAAAACACGCGAAATATTTTTACAAGCTTTTATTTAACTCACTTCCTCGTCAGTCTGTCATCAGTCTAGATCGAAACGCCGGAGTGAAAATTCGGACACTTGTACTTGACCGATTCGGTTAACACATGGCAATGGTTTTTAGTCATGAAGGCCCCTACTAAAAAAAAATTCATAAAAAACGTTTTAATAACAAGCTTTTATGTAATAATGCACTAAAAAGTAGAAAATAAATTATACACTACTATTTAAATAACTATAAAGAAAAGCGCGGGTGTCTTCCTTAACATTAGTAAAGGTATCCAATAGATACTAAAGTGAACCACGCTTTTCTTTATAGTTATTTAAATAGTAGTGTATAATTTATTTTCTACTTTTTAGTGCATTATTACATAAAAGCATGTTATTAAAACGTTTTTACAAGCTTTTATTTAACTCAGTTCCTCTGTCGTCAGTCGACAGTCTGTCGTCAGTCTAGATCGAAACGTAGGAGTGAAAATTCGGACAGTTCTACTTGACCGATACGATTCACAGTTGGCACGTGGGTCAAGACATGAAGACAATGCAATCTGAAACTAAATTTGACTTAATTGGATGCCTAACTAATTTTTTATGAATTAATTAAAATTTGGACCGAATTAGTAGGCATGTCAATCCAACCACACCATACGCGTCATCCCTTTCAATAGCTGCGCCATCAGGTTTAATAGCTGCGCCATCACGTTCAGTAGGCGCGCAATGGTTTTTAGTCATGTAACACTATTGTAAATAAAACATGTAAAGTACTGAAAAAAAATTCATATAAAACGTTTTAATAACAAGCTTTTATGTAATGATGCACTAAAAAGTAGAAAATAAATTATACACTACTATTTAAATTACTATAAAGAAAAGCGTGGGTCACTTTAGTACTTTAGTACCTATTGGATACTTTTACTAATATTTGAGAAGAGACCCACGCTTTTCTTTATAGTAATTTAAATAGTAGTGTATAATTTATTTTCTACTTTTTGGTGCATCATTACATAAAAGCTTGTTATTAAAACGTTTTTTATGAATTTTTTTTTAAGATTTTTTTTACAAGCTTTTATTTAACTCACTTCCTCTGTCTGTCTGTCGTCAGTCTAGATCGAAACGCCGGAGCGAAAATTCGGACACTTCTAACTGACAGATACGGTTCGTAATTGCTATGTGGGTCAAGACATAAAGACAATGCAATTTGAAATTAAATTTGACCTAATTGGATGCCGCCTAATTCATTTTTTATAAATTAATTAAAATTTTGACCAAATTAGTAGGCACTTCTATCCAACCACACCACACGCGTCATCACGTTCAATAGCACGTCATCTTGTTCAATAGGCGCGCAATGGTTTTAGTCATGAAACTCTATTGGAGGCTCCCACTAAACAAAATTTTATAAAAAACGTTTTAATAACCAAGCTTTTATGTACTAACTAGGCATACTGCCTAGCTTCGCTTAGGTTTTTTTTAAAAAATTGAGGAATTGAATGATTAATTAATAGGTGATTGGCTGCTATGTTAAATGCTTAGGGCCTAAATGTATACAGTGTAGTAATTTCATGTCACGCAGATATTGATGGAATATTCGCAAACTTATTACTTGCACGGTTATTAGAACTGCAAGGGATATCTTAATAGTATCAATCGAATATTATAATAAATTACTTTCGCAATTAATTTTTACAATTTCAGTACAATGCAAAACTTAATTTGTAACAAAATATTTATTTAAAACAATGCTATACTTTTTTATTTTTGTTTTTTTCTTAAAAAGAGTATACAAAATATTTAAAAATTATTACATTAAAAAGTTACCTCCCCTGTTCATAGACCAAATGACCAAATCTTTTATAATGAGAATTTCACTCGCGGTCATTTTTAGCCCTCTTAGAGGGCTATAAGTCTGACCAACAGTTTTTCCATACGGCGTAGTCATCTTTAGAGGTGTAGGCCTATACAAAAAATTAGCCAGATTTAAAGAGGGTAAGTGTCATAAAATCCGTTTTCAAAGTACCCTCTGTTTTTTCCATAAAATACAAAGATAGTATAGGGAAATACGACTGGTAAGTTTTGACCGATTTCCCGAATTTTCCCGGACATGGCGAGTTTTTTGTGACACCCCAAGGCGTTCTCCTACCATCTCACAAAATTTCAAGGGGGTCGTCAGAGGAAAAATGTTTTCGTAATAGAGCTCATATAAAGAGAATTTCACTCGCGGTCACTTTTTAGCCCTCGTCGAGGGCTTTGAGTGAAACCGACAGTTTTCCCTAAAGGACAAGCTATTTACCTAAGAGCATGCAAAAAATTAGCCAGATGTAAAGACGGTAGGTGCCCTAAAATCCGTTTTGAAATCACCCTCTGTTTTTCCCATGAAATACAAAGATTATATAGGGAAATACGACTGGTCAGTTTTGACCCATTTAACAAATTTTCCCGGACATGGCGAATTTTTTGCGACATCCCACGGCGTTCTCCTACCACCTCACAAAATTTCAAGGGGGTAGTTGGAGGAAATTTTTTTTCGTAATATAGCCCATATAAGGCGCCGGTCAGTCGAGGTCAGTTTTGATCCCCTATCCGTAGACTTTTCGGCCAACCGTCACCGGCCCTCGTGTTATATCGCCCCAAGGCACCATCGTGCTAAATTTGACGCGCCTGCGGCGCCGGGAAGTACCCTATCGGGCACCTGGCCACTTTGCTTTATATATATAGATGCACTAAAAAGTAGAAAATAAATTATAGACTACTATTTAAATAACTATAAAGAAAAGCGTGGGTCTCTTCCTAAAAATTAGTAAAGGTATCAAATAGGTACTAAAGTGACCCACGCTTTTCTTTATAGTTATTTAAATAGTAGTGTATAATTTATTATCTACTTTTTAGTGCATTAGTACATACAAGCTTGGTTATTAAAACGTTTTTTATGATTTTTTTTTTCAAAATTGTGAATATGTCTTCAGGCTCGTAATGAAAAGCTATTGTTTTTATTGCATCATCAACACAAACAAAATGTTTACGTTTCTTTGCTGGCAGGTACATCGTCATTATCACACCTCTCCAACACAATGTGATCATGTATTGTGTGAACTCTTGCTCGACATGTTATAACTTCACATTTCTAAATCTCTTTGCCTGCTGCTCCACTTCTGGCTTTTATAAACATAACTTCACCAGAAACTAATGTCCTACAACCTTTCTGCTAGGTAACGAATGAGGCGATAGCTGAGTAAGCACCTCCTATACTGATTTGTTTGCATGCACACCACGGCAAACTTCTCCCTGCGATGACCGCTGTCCTTTAAATACGCATTTGTCACCTGATCACTAAGGTGTGACCGACGCATAACTATTGACTTTAGATGTTAGTTGTATTGTTTATGGAGGGCGGATGTCCTTCCCTAAAGGCATGTCTCTGCCAACACGGTGGGTGGCCACTTTGACACGAAGCTGTGTCTTTATTGTTATTGCATCCTCTTTGATCTAGTTTCGTCCACCTGACATGGTAGGATTGTCTCATGTTTGGCAAGCCTACCTGCGCTGTCTTTCGAAAAAAATTATTAAATCTTCGTATACTATATTACTGATACTAACTTTAAAATGTTTACAGCAATATGACAAATTTATTCGGCAAACATTTCTTACAATTATTATATAGGCCTATAAACAATATTAAACGTAATAAACAAAACCATATGACAGTCAATTTAAAAAAATCGGATAACTAAATATCATCCAATACACTATTAAAATGTTGCACTATTAAATGTGTGCTGCCCCACACGCTAGCTTGTAGCTGCCCCACACGCTAGCTTATAGCTGCCCCACATGCTAGCTTATAGCTGCCCCACATGCTAGCTTATAGCTACCCCACGTGCTAGCTTATAGCTGCCCCACATGCTAGCTTGTAGCTACCCCAATATGCTAGCTTGTAGCTGCCTCACATGCTAGCATGACTGACTAAAAAAAAATGTTTCCACTAGACTGCGATGCAGGCCATTATGGTCACAGATGTTTAAACAAATGCTCTTCACTGTGTCTTGATTCAAAATGTGACGCTGTTAGTGGACACTGTTTCAGATGTGAAGATAATGCTACTGGGAAATTTTGTGAAAAAGGTAAATATGCATATTTAACATGTAAGACGATAAGTTGCGGTTTATTGTAAAGCCTAAAGTAAAAGATTTAGTTAATTGATTAAAGCATATTTCATTTTATGTTTGGGGTCGTCCATAAATGACGTCACACTCTTAGGGGGGCGAGGGTCCGTAATTTTGTGACGGTGTGTGATGAGGGGGAGGGTGGGGGGTCATTATAAAAAAGCATTGTTAGAAAATGAGTTTTAGTGGTTATTTCGCGATTTAGAAAACGATTTTAATAAATAGTAATAGGAATTGATCAAAATACTCTATGTTTACAGAATTCTGACAAGATTTTAGAAAAAATATCGATGTTTTAAGAAAAATTCAACAGCAATTATTTTTTTTTGGGGGGGGGGGATTGTAGGCTGAGGTTTAACGTCATTTTAGGGGGGGTCTGGCTTTCTATGACGACGTGTGACGGAGGGAAGGGGGAGGTAAAAATCGTCCAAAAATCGTCATTTATGGATGACCCCTTTGTTTTAAAACCTTTGAAATATAGTCTCTGTATATAAATATGATATAAACAGGTCTCCAAATATCACAAAATGAACTACATCTTCAACGTATAGCAGACACACGGTGTTCTTTAAAATATATATTTTGTTTTAATAATGAATAAGCCATTACCAACAGTATCATAGTAGTGCACATAACCTTGTAGCTACTCTCACAATTATTGTTGTGTTGTTGTAGTGCAATAATGCAACACATATTTATTTGCTTTTTCTTTTTATTAACACACAAATACAAAAATACACATATTATAATAAATAAGTTAATTTGGTTTATTTAAATGTATTTACATCTTTTTTCAAATTTTCAGAAAATGTCAATGGATACAACGATGGATATAACGATGGATACAACAAAGGATTAGGACACGGTGTGGGTATCGGCATTGGCGTCATGTGTATCATTGTTCTGATCGTTATGGCTGTTGCTTGTGTTATCCGCAGATACAAAGGAAATAAAAGTGAAGAAAGTAAAAAAAGAAACGACATATATGACCAGCCTGTCGAATTACAACATACAAATTCATCAGCTAGTTCAATTACAGAACCAGGTAATTGATTAAAAGTTTGTTTTTGTGTATAATGACTATTTTAAAGAATATCAGCTTTGTTGCATATTTTTACGAAGTAAACTACAGATATTTCTATTTACTATATAAATATGTTTTTAACGAAGTACATATAATTAAACATTAATTAAAAGAGTACGTAATATAGTATTTTGAACTTTCAGAAAAACGAACAATGTATAACAATACCGATGATCCAAAGGATGGAACTAATAAAGAAAACAACAGCAAAGATTCTACGTATAATACATTAAATGATGAGTACAATGATGTATCAAGATATATGTCATTTTCATCTACATAAGTCGAACATACTTGGGTCCACTACAATTTAGTTAATTACTTCTACTACCACACATGGTTGTAAATATATTACTTAAAGATTTAAGGAAAGTTTATTTTGCCGTGAAATGTGTTTTGTTTAAGATTCGTTGTTCATGATAATATGATTTGTCCTTGAGATCATTTGTTCTTGATAACATTAGATGATATTTTGAGACATTTGTTCTGAGATAAATTGTCATGTTAGGTAAAAACCTCAAATAATTGCCATTGTTGATAATTGTTTTCCAGCCTGTAATTGTATGCTTGTAACTACAAACGTGCTGGCATGTACATCTATAGTTATTGTAGCGTCGTTTGAGCTTTCGTTTTCATGATGCTATATTACTCTATTTAACAATATTATTTGACAACAAATATCAATATATCAATAATGTAAAATAGCTCAATCACAAGAATCTTCTTGAACTCAAGTCTGATAATATGATTTTATGTTTGTGAAAATATCTTGTGTACTGTAAATAGCATTGTCTGTAAACATTATAAAGAAAACGTTTATAAATTTTCTGCATATTTTATTGTGTAATGAATAAATCAATTAAGAAACAACCTTGCACGTTTATTTAATCTTCTACTTTGCTGAAACTAAACTTGTCATTTACGCCGTGTCATTTATCAGACTATAGGTCATGATGTTAAGTGTTTGCTTTCAATACATAACAAGTACCAATAGAATATGCTTACCAACACACCAACTCGTAATTTCACTTCCTGATTTATATTATAAATACCCAAGTGATAAGAGAGAAATCATACACTATGTAGACCCAGTGTTACGGGTCAGTTGTAGGTTAGATTAGAATAGGATAGAATGATCTAGAATTAGGGGAGAGTGCGTGAGTTGAGTTTACCCTAGAATATTGTTAACCCCGCTGTGTTTGTGTATTGTTATCCCAAATTCGAATGCGGTATAAAAGCTGGAGTGAATGATTGTCAGGGGTTAGTTGCTAGCGATTAGGACGAGGGCTACTTTTGAATATATATTTTTTTTGACGGAATAAAAGTAGTGAACATAATCACAAAGAGTTGTTTTGTCCGAGACTAACCCGGAACGTAACAACTGGTGGCCAGTATTAAACAAGTAAAGATAGCGCAATCACTAGGCACCACCAACCTACTCTACTGTGTGAGGGCACCACCAACCTACTGTGAATGGGCACCACCAACCTACTGTGAGGGCACCACCAACCTACTGTGAGGGCACCACCAACCTACTGTGTGGGCACCACCAACCTACTGTGAGGGCACCACCAACCTACTGTGAGGGCACCACCAACCTACTGTTTGAGGGCACCACCAACCTACTATACTGTGGGAGGGTACCACAAACCTACTGTGTGTGGGCACCACCAACCTGCTGTGTGAGGGCACCACCAACCCATTTGTGTTAGGGCACTACCAACCTTCTCTACTGTGAGGGCACCACCAGCCTACTGTGAGGGCACCACCAACCTACTGTGAGGGCACCACCATCCTACTGTGAGGGCACCACCAACCTACTGTTTGAGGGCACCACCAACCTACTGTTTGAGGGCACCACCAACCTACTGTGAGGGCACCACCAACCTACTGTGTGTGGGCACCACCAACCTGCTGTGTGAGGGCACTACCAACCCATTTGTGTGAGGGCACCACCAACCTACTGCGTGAGGGCACTACCAACCTACTGCGTGAGGGCACCACCAACCTACTGTGTGTGAGGGCACCACCAACCTACTGTGTGAGGGCACCACCAACCTACTGCGTGAGGGCACCACCAACCTACTGTGTGTGAGGGTACCACAAACCTACTGTGTGAGGGCACCACCAACCTACTGTGTGGGCACCACCAACCTACTGTGTGAGGGCACCACCAACCTACTGTGAGGGCACCAGCAACCTACTGTGTGTGGGCACCACCAACCTGCTGTGTGAGGGCACTACCAACCCATTTGTGTGAGGGCACCACCAACCTACTGTGTGAGGGCACTACCAACCCATTTGTGTGAGGGCACAACCAACCTACTGTGTGAGGGCACTACCAACCCATTTGTGTGAGGGCACCACCAACCTACTGTGTGAGGGCATCACCAACCTACTGTGTGAGGGCACTACCAACCCATTTGTGTGAGGGCACCACCAACCTACTGTGTGAGGGCACAAACAGGCCATAGTTATACACCACCAACAACTACCTATTGTTCTTCACCACCATCCTGGGACTTTACCAGAACAGAAAGTCACCATCACTGGACTATACCATCCTGGGACTTTACCAGAACAGAAAGTCACCATCACTGGACTATACCATCCTGGGACTTTACCGGAACAGAAATTCGCCATCAGGACGTTACCAGCACAGAACCTTGCGATCACAGGACTTTTTTTTCGGCCATTACAGGATTTACCATTGTTTTCGAAGGGCTAAAGTAGGGGAAGGGACTACTACAACAGATTTGTACTTATTGAGGTAAGTGTTTTTGCGTTAGTCTTTGGCACGGTACCCGCAACCGGGATTACCCTTTGCCTAACATTGTATTGGGTATTACAATTTTGGCATCCAATCCTAAGTGGATATGGTGAGATGGCTAGCGAAGGCTTAACACTAGAGCATTTTACAGCGTTAGGGCAGGGGTCGGCAACCTTTTGAGACGGAAGAGCCAAAAGTTACAATTTTCAAAATTACCCAGTTTTTAAAGAGCCACAAACATTTTTATGTCAATAGTATGATCTGTGTTAAAGATTATATATATATATATATATATATATATATATATATATATATATATATATATATATATATATATATATATATATATATATATACAATTTTAAATAAATAGCTTTAAATGTATGAAATAATCTCATTTGTTTCTGTGTTGAAAGGGTCTACTATAAACGTCAGAGTGCTTGAATTTGTTTTAGAATTGCTCAAATCTCTCAGTGAAAACACCCTTCATTTTGTTTATAGTAATACTAAAGTGATTCATGTTAATAGTAGCATTGGTTTCATCACGATATTTTTTTTCTTCAGATTTTTTGTAATTAAGTAATTTACCGCTCTCCATGTCTTTAACAAAAAAAAAAGTATTTTTTTTTCGAAACAAACCACTTCTTCAATCAAGGCATAGGCTGGGTTTTTTCCTTTTAGTTTTACATTTAGCTCGTTCAGTTTCTTTATGATCTCCACCATGAAGTTGAACAGGAAGTACATTAAAATATGGCGTAACTAAATATTCTAATAGAATAGCGAGTGCTTATTGTTTATGTTTATTATTTTATCGTTCATTACCCAGTGTTGCAGAACAATTTTTTTATGAGTTTTAAAAATAAAATAAAATAATTGTAAATATTTGAGCATAAAGCTGAAGAGCCGCAACTTGACATCAAAAGAGCCGCATGCGGCTCGCGAGCCGCAGGTTGCCGACCCCTGCGTTAGGGGAAAGATGTAAACTAGAGGGAAGGGAGTTGTTTGAATGGGCCGAGTATAAATTGTTAGAGGCGGAGGCTAAGGCTAGGCAGCAGGCTGAAAGGGACGAGAGGGCTGCAGACAGGGTGCTAACTAGGTCTAAAATCGAATCAGAAGAAAGACTAAAATTGAAGGAGCTGGAAATAGCAAGGAAGAAAGACATAAAGAGCAGGGGTAGGGCACAGACCCCCAAGAATTTAGCTGACAGGAATGAGAAACAGTAGGGACCAAACAGATATGGAGGTGGTGGTTGACATTTTTGAAAGGGAAGCCCGAGAAATAGGTTTAGAAGATACGTTTTGGTGCCACGAGTTTAGAAAAGTTCTGCTAGATATAGGCTGGGAATCGTGGTTATCAGAATTGGGAGCCGAAGAGAATTATGGGAAGCTGAAAAGGGTCCTAGGACCTTTGACCACAGGTGCTTTGACCATAGGGGCTTTGACCATAGGGGGTTTGACCACAGCGAAGCTTTGACCATAGGGGGTTTGACCATAGGGGGTTTGACCACAGCGGGCCTTTGACCATAGCGGTGCTTTGACCATAGGGGGTTTGATCATAGGGGGTTTGACCATAGGGGGTTTGACCACAGGTGTTTTCTTAGCAGAGGGTCTTTGATCACAGGTGGTCTATCAACGGGTGTTTGATCACAAGCGCTGTGTTCGGCTTTGATCATAGGTGTGATACATTTAACACGATTTTATACTTGTTTCCTGAGAGTACGTTAATAGAAATTAACATGTATTTAAAAAAGCCAAGAACTATATTTTAGTCTCCACATAAAGGCTGGTGCTAGACCTCATAGATTTATTTTAAATATAAATGAAACACAAATAATGCGACATATAACAAGTTTCACAAATAAATATTGTAGAAGTACTTGAAAATACATAGCATATATAAAGGATAAAAAATGATACAAAACTTGCCAACAATATAGTCAAAGATGTAATACATAAAATGGTTAACTAAATGACAGATGTGCTATAGTACGCAAATATGTCAGTACATCTGTTTGACCATATTATTACATCATGTCGAAATTTAAAATATAATTTAGCAACTTTTAAAATAAATCCCCCAATATATGGACAGCACCGGACAAAACACCTGAGATCAAAGACCCTATGTGGACAAAGCACTTATGATCAAAGCCGGACACAGCGCTTGTGATCAAAGACCCGTTGATAGACCACCTGTGATCAAAGACCCTCTGCTGAGAAAACACCTATGGTCAAACCCCCTATGATCAAACATCCTGTGGTCAAAGCACCGCTATGGTCAAAGGCCCGCTGTGGTCAAACCCCCTATGGTCAAAGCCCCTATGGTCAAAGCTCCGCTGTGGTCAAACCCCCTATGGTCAAACCCCCTATGGTCAAAGCACATGTGGTCAAAGGTCCGCGCACCCTGAAAAGGGAGGTCCTAAAACACTTTGGTCTGACGGGGCAAGGATACAGTGAGAAGTTTAATAGCGCCCAACAATCAGAACATGATAGAGCAGGGAGTTACATTAGGAGGGTGCGACACTACTTGAGAAGATGGGTCGAAGCTAGCAAGTGTGACAAAACATTTGACGGACTGTTTGACCTACTCTTAAAAGACAAAATAGTGAGAACAGTCGGACAAGACGTAAGACAGCACGTCCTCGGGCAAAACCCGAGGACAATAACAGACGTAGAAAATGCTTGTGACAACTACTTTGACATCTACCCAGACAGAAAATTAAAACCGATCGACGTGGCAGAGGACACATTTGTTGCCACAATGGCACTTACATCAGGCTCTAGGAATCCCTTTAGAGAGGACAGGGACAAGCGAACCCTAAGACCTAGAGCTAAGAGCCCCATTAGAGAGGTATGGTGCACAAGAAATGAAGTCACCCTTCAACAGGAGCGAAGAAGACAAAGCCCGGTTCAACCTAGGCCGAGTAGTAATAATAGTCCTAGAAGACGCCCAATCAAATGCTTTAACTGTGGGGCTGAGGGGCACATAGCGGCGGGGTGCCGGTCCAATCGTATACAAATTGGACATGAGTACAGAGGGAGAAGGGTAGGCTTCAGGGACACTCAAGATATATGACTAGTCCCAGAGTTTAGCGGGGAGTGCGGCGACTGTGGACCATGCCTAAGTCAAGTAAAGGGCGCTGTCCCTGTAGGGAACATAGGAGCTAATCAGAGTTTCATAAGCGACAGAGGGTCACTTCCTATAGTTGCAGGAAAACTGGATGGGAGGACGGTGAACGTCCTACGGGATACGTGCTCTGTAGTCGTAGCTTGTAGAAAAGCTCTAGTCTCAAGAAATAGATGGACAAAAGAATGGATAACCATAAAGACTGCGGATGGAGATAAGAAAAGAGTACCAGGAGCTGTAGTCAACATAGAAACACCATACCTTACGGGAGAGTTCTTTGCCGTCCTTTTAGATGATCCACCAGCTAAACGTATAATAGGGAATGTAGCAGCTGCGAAACTACCGAGGGAAGATTCGCTAACATTAGCGGCGGTAAAAACCAGAGGACAACTTAGAGCAGGGGGCAACCAGAGAAATGAGCCGGGGCATAAGATTCTAGACCAAATAACGACACCGAAAGATTTTAAAACGCAACAGAGCGAAGACAAAAAATTGGCTAGGTTGTGGAAGCTCGCGGAAAAGGGCAAGCAATGTCAAACAATAGATGGGTTATTATATAAGATCATAAAACATAGCAAAACAGAAGATCAGATTAGACTAGCAATCCCAAGGGGACTTAGGCCCACCATCATGAATCTAGGACACGACACACCTATGGCGGAGCACATGGGTGTAGCGAGAACGAAAGCCAGAATTCTGTCACAATTTAGCTGGCCAGGGGCATGGGAGGATCTCAAACGTTACTGCGAAAGTTGTGATGTCTGCCAGAAAAGCAAAAAAAGAATGTTGGTGGCAAGGCGCCTCTGGGTAGAACTGAGGTAGTGGGACAACTGTTTGAGAAACTCGCCATAGATATTTTGGGATCACTAACTCAAACGAAAAAAAAGAACAGATTCATACTCACAGCCTTAGACATATGTACACGGTGGCCAGAAGCCGTACCGCTGAAAAGTGTAACGGCCGCAGAGATTCAAGATGCGCTACTCTACATCTTCACAAGGATGGGATTCCCGGAAGTCATACTCTCAGATAACGGGACCCAGTTCACGTCGGAAATTTTCTGCACCGTGTCTAAAATGTTGGGGATTAAAATCGTTTACGCTTCTGCATATCACGCCATGGCCAACGGGGCGGTAGAACGATGGAATGGAAATGCTAAAGAAAGTCGCTATAGACAAGGATGACGATTGGGACGTGTTCATCCCAGCAGCACTTTTCGCCTACAGAGAAGTTCCAAACGAAAGCACTGGTTACCCGCCATTCGAACTTATGTTCGGCAGGAAAGTGAGGGGCCCGATGAGCATCCTAAACGATATCCTCACAGGAGAAGTGAGGGAATATAAGACAAGAGCTGCATATGACTACCTGCTGGACCTTAAACAGCAGTTGCAAACGGCATGCAGGTACGCAACCAGCAAATCAGAAGATGGGAAAGATAAAGCAAAGAGCTACTATGATAGATTAGCCACAACCAAAGATATATAAGTGGGGGATCATGTGCTGATATTGAAGCCCCAACTATTGAACAAACTAGAGCTAAGGTAGGCAGGACCTTACGAAGTCTTAAAAAAATCGGACGTTGCAAACCTGTTATCATAAGCTCAAACTATGTATTGGAACATAGGAAGTTACACTATATTAGCATTTGTTGAATGGTTTTACGCGTCTATTATTTAAGAATCTATCTGTAAGACGTCCAACGTAATTTGAAGTACTTATCAATTATACATAATACTGTAATGCGTTTCAAAGTATACCTTAACCCTTTATTTACGGAATTATGTTCTGAATGAAATTTTTTCTTAAACAATGTGTTATCATATTGCGTTTGGCACATTTAAAGCATATGTCAAAGGAAATTTTTTTTCATAAATTTTTAAGGGCCCAAACATGTATTGGTACTTATAAGTACCGTCAGGAATGTAGGACATTTTTTCCAAAAATTAAAAAAATTACAAAACAGGAAAAAACGATACAACTTATTAAATAATAACATGGCAATCATTATAACAATCATTTTTTGTAATTTCCACACATAAACACAGCACAAAAGTATATTTTGAGTACGATTTTTACTGGATTTTTTATCGGAACACATCTTAGACCTCAAACAGAGCTAAAGGTGCCGACATGTCATGCTCCCTCATTCCTCATTCCTAAGACATTCTTGTCTGTCGTCTTTCTGGTGTGGCAACAGTTGCCGGACTGAACCTGCTTTTGCCTGAGGGTTCCAATAGACATTATAATGAGCCGCATAAACAAATATTTTGAAAACGAAATCCTAGTCATTCAGTACACTACTACTAGTAATACTAGTATAATTGTAGCCTACTAGAAAGTTATGACAAGTCTACACTACAGTGTAAAGTTCATAAATAGAAGTGAGCTCAATGTGTTTTGAATAGCGTAGTGGCCTACTGTTTTGTGTTTACTGATTCAAAATTACAAAACGATCTATGCTACATGCAGATGTATGGACTATTACTACTCTACATGTATACATTACGTACACGCCAGCTATTGTATGCAAGACAGTTTTTTTGCAACAAATATAACTTACAAATCTTACTTCTAGAACTAGACTTTGGTATACAAATAACGTATACTAAACCTAGTAAACGAGCCTGCAACTGCCACCTCTATTCTTGTTATTCTTTTACTACTAGAAATCTGCAATTAATTACAATATTTCTGAAGAAAACCCTATGCTAACCTTCTTATAAATGCATAAATATATATTTTTAAGTACATTTCGATAATTAATTATCAAAATAATATTTATGACACTCCACATCGAAAATCAGCAATTTCCAAGAAATCCTAAAAAAATGTCCGTGTGCCCTGACGGTACTTATAAGTCCACTTGTAAACATCGATCTATTACAAAGACAATTTGATAAAAATTGTATAACTAGAAGTTATATGCATTTGCCTGACTATTTAAGATGCCAATAAAAAATATTCGGTGTTGAAAATGTGAAGAATAAGGTAAAACAAAGGGAAATCAGGAACACATGTGAGATATGCACAGAACAATTGTGAACTACCGATACAGGTAGAGATTGAAAATGGCGCCACACCAGTAATTTTCAAAAAACATCGTTCCCTCCACCTACCTGTGACTCAAGGGAGATAATACTATCAATTACATCAATAATTTTTAAAATTCTTCTTAAATTAAAAATAATACAGGCGCTTAATTAAAGTGGTACTTATAAGTACCGTCAGTAGATAAAGGGTTAAAATAATCTACTACCTTCACACCATACTTCATCGGCTGAGGTCAATAACTTTACTTCATCTACCCCATGGATCATTAAGTCCGAAAAAGGGACCTTCAATAATTGTTTACAATATAATATTTTAAAATACATGCTTTGACTCGAAATTGACTGTATCAAATAACTAATACGGTTGTGGTCGTTTCATCATTTTTTTATAAATAGGTGAGAGTATATTGGCATATGCTGTATGCTTAATCTTTTACTTTGCTGAAATTAAACTTGTCATTTACGCCGTCATATTTGTCTAACTATAGGTCATGATTTTAAGTTTTTAGTTTCGATACATAAGATATACCAAGATAACATGCTTAACAACACACAAACTCGTAATTTCACTTCCTGATTTATATCATAAATACCCAAGTGATAAGAGAGTCATATTACTCTATATAGAACCAGCATACAATAAGAACTGTAGTCCACATTTACTACGTTATCTACCGTCAAAGTGGCCACGCTATGATAAAATGGGATAGACCATATTTCATTTGGTGGCTATCTGCTATGTCGCTTTTGTAAACAATCATTTTTGTCTTGAGGGACTAACTGCAGAGAGGCAATAAATACAACTGGGATAGGTTACTCGAACAGCGTATGTGTAACTTAAGCTACTGTGCGCTTACGCCTCACAATAGAATATATAGATACAGTCTTGTTTACAACACATCTACTTAATGACACTACAGATATTGCTTTGTTTCATCTTCATTATCAGTGAAGTACCAGTGGATACAGGTATGCGACTTAATTTTTTGACGGACCTAAGAATGTAAGAAAAAGTGAAAATTATTCCAAACATGTTAAAGTGAATCTTGAACATTGATATAATTATTTTAGTAGATTGATGCAATAAAGCATTTATAGAAATACGTTTTTCCCATCTAATTTAAAACAACTCATTTGCAAAATTTATTATAATATATTTTTCAATAGCACTTAATATGATTAGTAAAAATAATATCCCTGCAACATGAGATCTGACTATTTGTAGTTAGTTTAGCATCATGTAGCGCTGGCTGGTTCGGCTCTAGCTGTCAGTACAAATGTCACTGTGTCAACAACCAATGTGATGTTGACGGAAAGTGTACAGGAGGGTCTACATGTGTTAGGGGATGGTTTGGTCCTCTATGTCAATATCGTGAGTATGCCTACATCATTTCAGCGAATTTTACTGTTTTATAAACAATAATCTATCATATTTAAATGGGTAATACATACTACATTGGCCAATTACATGATACGTTCTGTTTCCAGAGGATTTAGCACGATTGAATGCAACTACATTACACGCCACCCTAACAGATGGAGACGATGCCACATGTTCGAGTGTTTTAACATTTAGCCTGACTTGGCTAATAAATTACCAGGTTACGTGGTTCAGAATAGTCACACAACAGTCAAGTAAGTCAAGCGCTACGCAGTGCATTCTGACATTAGCATCATGACATTATAATATATTTATATCTTTACCGTTTGGATTAGTCACGTGTTTTCTACCCGATTCTTGGGTTTGCACTACCCAGACAGTTGGATCACTCTACCCCGACAGTTGGATCACTCTACTCAGACAGTTGGATCATAAGAGATCATAATTATTTGATATTGTATTTCTAATTTTTGCAAATGGTTCAGATTTGTTTGTGCTACAAAAATCTAACGCTAAAACACCCTCCTTCAGATTCATTACAGAACATGCAACTGATTCTAAATAAAACAATCATCCCAACTACACATCTGATTAAAGTTACTGACAGAGTCACTGACATCCTCTGTCAGACAGAAATCCTTGCCACAGATGTAAGCCTAAACTTCGGATCAACGGTAGCACTTTGTTCTGTTTACATTAGTGGAGGTAATACTTGTTTGGTTATTTTATTTTGTTTTACAACTTAATTGTTAAAATATCGTTTTTGTAAAAAGTATTTTTAAAAGAAATAACACGAAAAACGTGCATTTCACATTTATATCGAAGAATGTTATTTTTTATTGTAGATTTTATTGTAGTCATTGCATTTTCATTCTACGCACGATGCTTTGAACTCATATGTTGTTGGTTGTTTGTTTCACTTAAATAAAACAAAACGCTTACAATAGTTTCATTAGTTCATCGAACTTAAAAATATTATCTGTAATTTCTTTTCGTTTTATACTGCAAATACTATACGATATGATATTCTAATATTAACTTAAATGCTACTCTGTAGTTTATTTTATTTTAAAATGTTTTAGATGTTTTAAGTGTTTAATACATGCTGAAAGATAAAAAAATGTGTCTATGTTACAAAGTAATATCTTATTTGGATAAGTAAGAAAATTAATCAAGTGTTGTACTAAATTATTTTACAGGTAGAAACGTTGCTCTAAAACAAAACACCAGCCAGTCAAGTGATTATACTGAAGCTGGTGTAGTGCGCTACTCATTTATGGCTGTGGATGGAAACACAAGTGGGAACTTTTCACACATCACGTGTACACATACAGCAGAACACCAGCCAGGCTCATGGAGAGTTATATTTTCAAGTACAAAAAGTGTCAACAGATACCTGCTTTATAACAAAAGTAATATTTCATAATTAAATTTTTGATTACATATTTGATCTTTCACAATAAACATCATATAGTGTTTAAGCTTAACTACATATGCAGTGATAAATACCCTCTATATATTAATTAACATATTAAACACATTAATCCATTTGACAAGTCCTTTTTTTCGGTGAAACAAAGCATCACATGCTACTTCTTATACACCTACATTATAGGAGGTCGTTAACATATAGCTATCAGGGAAAATTCCAATAGTAAATTTTAATTCATCTGCAACATAAACAGTTTAAATTACTAAACATAATTGAGTATGTATGCGAATAACAATTTCAACCTAAATAATGTGCTAAAACAGAAGAGCTTATGAACGAAAGGGTACACTTTCTTTTAAATTAGTATTTTACAAAGTGTAAGCTATTTTAGAAACAGGTTTTCACTTGAATTAAATTTTTACTCTAAACCTGCACATTGTTTATTTAAATTTCAGACACAGAGCGTCAACGACTAAAAGGATTCGTGCTGAACAGTTACAACAACGCTGGGACAAAACTTTTTGAGTACAGGGATACGAGTTCTAACGACAATGTACCAATCTACACAATATCGTCAAGCTCGCATGGTCCGGTGTCATACGTAAATATATCTGTAAGAGATATTCTAACTCTATGTGAGGTCGAGATATACGGAGGTGAGTAATAACTTCATAGCGACATTGTTTGTAAATATACATTTTATACAGATTGATATACTTTTTATGCGTTTATAGGCAGAAAGCAACGTTTATTTCTGCAGATAACGTGTGCAACACAAGAAATTACGGCCTAGAATGTACCAAGACCTGCAACTGTAACGACCCAACTGAGACATGTTTTGTAGCTACAGGTGGATGTCGGTCTGGTTGTGCTGCTGGATATCAAGGGGAGGGGTGCATACAGCGTATGTGTACTCATTTTAAAAATATTTAAAAATGGAGCCACAAGCACTTTTTCCGTATGTGGTGTGTTCCTATATAGTTTATTATAATAATAATAAAGATGGTTATTTCGTGTTATTATGGTTTTACAAATTAAGGTAATGGGTACACACGAAAATACTTATTTAAAAAAAAAATCTAGATATAATACAATTAGGGTCTAAAGAATTGTGTTTTTCGTTAACAAAACGATAGTAAGAAAACGCCACATTGTGGTGCGAGTAGTAGGAAAGATTGTGCATTGTGTGCTTTTGTCCTATACAAATGGTCGCTCGTACATTATTAACGCATGTGATCTCAAATTTTCAATTTCAATTATTAACGGCTACTGACAAATGTGTTTGAATTATATCACCTCAATGTCGATGTTGTTAACTGTAAACTTCATAACAATCTTAGATTGGTACATAAGACAAGCAGGCTCGACAGAAATAAGCGATATTTATATTGTTATTAGTTTCATATTCTTCGTGGATTTGTCTTGAGTGGTCTTGATTATATGTATTTACAAGTATTATGCTATTAGATTATTATAAATTGCCGCAAATATTTAAACATATATTTTTAAAAAAGCATATATATATATATATATATATATATATATATATATATATATATATATATATATATATATATATATATATATATATATATATATATATATATATTTCCCGATTGTGCTGAAGTTGCCATCCACATTTGTGTTATCTTGGAATATTTGAGAAAGTTTATTGGAGATCACGCCGGCTTTATTTCATTTTTTTTGTTTATATTAAAACTTGTGGTGAACATTATTACTGGACTAACTGCGACAAAAAGTGCTCTAAAAATTGCACAAATGCCGTCTGTAACAATACAACTGGTTACTGTCAGCTATGTAGTGTGGGACTTTATGGGCATTTTTGTAATTTCGGTAAGTATGGGTAAAATAGGATTGGATCATTTCATTAGTGACTTTTACTAAAACAACTTTCTGTGAATATCAATTCAACTTTATCAACAGTTTGTGACGCTATATCTTACGGACATAACTGTGAAAAAAAATGTAGCACGAACTGTTTACATGGATCTTGCGACGTTGTCAACGGATATTGTCCGAGCTGTTTACCTGGAAAACAAGGTGTATTTTGTGATATAGGTTTGTCACATTTTACCTATACCCACTGTATAAGACCCATTATCTAACAATTATAACAACTCATAAAAAGTTCAAGAAATCGTGATGTGGCATGCAATTGTATTCCTTTAATACCGACTATATTGGTCTATTTAGGTAATTCTGTAACGGCACATTGTTACGTTCTGCGTTGGTTTCAGATAAATGACAACTCTTCGTGACTACGTTCGTTACTTTTATTCCGTCTCAAATACATTCAAGCGTAGCCCTCGTCCTAATCGCTAGCAACTCACCCCTGACAATCATTCACTCCCGCTTTTATACCGCATTCGACATTGGGATAACACTACATAAACACACCGGGGTAACAATATTCTAGGGTGAACTCAACTCACATACGCACTCTCCCCAAAGTTCGAGACTATTCTACCCTATTCTAACCTGACCTCAGCTGCCCCGTAACACTACCCCCCACCTAAGTATTTGTAGTAATAACTACAAATACTGACTAAAAAATCATATCTAATTAAAAAAACAACAACACAAAGGCTATCATTCCCATACACTAGCACACAAGTTAAAAATATACATTCCAAAAAATGTATATGACAGATTGTATATACAATGGAATACATAATGAAAATATACAGAACTGTTACCGACATGGAATCTATATATATATATATATAATTCTCTTCTGGGAGCCGTTAGAAAACAAGCTGCAAGCGCCTCCTTGCAGTCCCCTCTCTTTCTCTCTATCACTATCACTACCACCCCCACCCACCCCCACATTGTCTGGTGAGCTGTGGTCACTCTAAATGTTTACAAAGCTAAATGTTTACAAATCGTAGAGCCGTAGAGCCGGGTTTCTATTAGGGGCACGAATTTAGTTCGATTTTAAACTTACAGGAGGTAACTAAGAAATAACTAAGAGGAGGCTGCTTTAACGGGGGGGGGGGGGGGGGTGTAGGGTCGGGGTAAGGGGAAAGGGGGGGGGGGGGGTTAGTGTTTTAAAGCAAATATTTTCAGTGGCAGCATTGGTACTGTGGAATTCACAAATTATGAATTACTGAAAAGTAGAAAATAAAACAACTAAATAGCGGCGTATGATACGCTGCGGGTCGGCTCGTATACATTAATCAGCCTCTTTTAAAAAATACATCATTGAATTTAACCAAACATACAGACTACTTCAATTTCGAGCTAGCACATTACATTCGTGTAAGTAACAAACAAAAAAAATCATACACACCCAGTTGCATCGTACCAAATCTAGAAACTTTCCAAACCAAAATTGTTGAGTCTACCCAATGCGCTCTGTGGCTACACTGGTTTATGACTCCTACCCATATCTCAACCATTCTATATCACAAAAATTTGAGTCTACCCTTTGCGCTCTCTGGCTACAATGGTTTAAATTACTATTTACATCTCAGACTCCCGATCTAAAATTTCTTGACAAAAAATCAGCTAGAAGATTATCCCTCCCCGTGATGTGTTCTATAGTAAATTTATATTCCTGTAGCAGTAAGGACCAGCGTGTCAGTCTGGCATTATTGAACCTACAGTTGTTAAGGTATTTTAGCCACGCTTTCCGTCTGCAGTACGAAGCTAGCGTTGTATAAATACAACGCTAGTTTGCCTGTGGGCCAGACAATTGCTATTCACTCTCTTTCTATAGTAGAGTACCGAGTCTCTCTCGGTTGGAGTTTTCTACTGATGTATTTTACTGGTCTTAGGACCCCATTTCTCATTTGCATCAAGGCTGCCCCGATACCTCGTGACGAGGCGTCGGTCCTGAGGATAAATTGCTCATTAATATTAGGTAAAATAAGAAATGGTTCTGACTTCAAGTGTTTCTGGACCATTCTTAAAGCACGGTTACATTTATCCGACCACACGACCTTTTCAGGTTTACCCTTTGCTAACAAATCTGTCAGTATCGCGTTGGCCTCGCTGAATTCTGTTATAAATTTAGCATAATACCCTATAAGACCCACTAATGATCTTACCTCTTTCTTTGTGGTGGGTATTGCTACGTTTAAGATTTTGTTTACCTTGTTTTTTTCTGGTGACAGCAGCCCCCTCCCCACTATGTGCCCTAGGAAATTAATTTTTTCAAACCCTAGCTCTAATTTGGCAGGTCTTACTGTCAGGCCCGCGTCTTTCAATCTATTGAACACCGCCTTTATTGCCATAAGGTGTTCCTCCCATGTCTCGCTGTAGATACAGATGTCATCAAAAAAAGACACCACATTTTCCAAGTCTTTTAATACGACTCGCATTAATCTGGCGAATGTGGCGGGTGCCGTGCATAGGCCAAAGGGCAGGTAATTAAACTGAAATAGGCCCCAGGGTGTGACAAATGCGGTGAGTTTTTTGCTGTCATTTTGCATGGGGATCTGCCAATACCCTTTTGTGAGGTCGAGTTTAGAAAAATATTTTGCTCTATTTAATTTAGCGAACAGCTCATCTGTATCTGGGATGGGTTCCGCGTCGTAGACTGTGACTGTGTTAAGTCTCTTATAGTCTTCACAGAACCTTGTCTACCCATCTTTATTCTTAACTAGTACTACAGGTGCACTGAAGTCGGAGTCGGACCTCTCTATTATCCCCAGTCTCTCCATTTCGTCCATCTCTTACTTCATAAGCTCTCTTCGGGCGTATGGTATGCAGTAGGGTTTCGTTCTTATTGCTCTGGTGTTGGTCAATTTTTTTTTTATGTTCTAGCAAATTTGTTTTTCCAGGTAAGTTGCTAATAACAGCTGTGTACTCTTGGATAATTTTGTTTAGGTCCGTCCACTGTGTTTTTGTCAGGGTGTCTCCTATTTTGATATCACTTAACTTAGTTTCCTCCAGTATGTCGGGAGTTTTTATTGTGTCCAATGGGATACCCTGTTCCAAGTCCTCCTCATCTGTTAGTGATACTTGGTTTTCTTCTCCTGCCTTCACCACTCCTGACACTGCCGCTAACATGGGGTGCCCCTTGCTGTCGTCTGGTTTTTGTCTGTGATGGTACAGCATCATACGATTTACATGGACCACCTTAGTGCTGTCCCCTATTTTAATAACATAGTCCAAGTCTCCGATTTTTTTAAAACTTCGTAAGGTCCCGCCCAGAGTTTCTTTCAGGCGAAGCCACCCCGAAAAAATTCTACCGCCCTACCCCCTCCCCCCGAAAGAAATGAAATTTATGGAATATATATATTGAAAATATATACTTTTAACAGTGTCCGCCCCCCCCTCCCGAAGAAAGTCTACTGCCCCCCCCCCCCCCCGAAAATTTGTAGTGTCCCCCCGGAGAAAAAAGTCTGGAAGAAACACTGGTCCCGCCCACCTTAGCTCTAGTTTGTTCAATAGTATCGTGTTATTTCCTTGTGTTTAGTGTGTATATTTTTTCGCCCCCTACCAGACTGTAACGCCACTGACTATGGAACCAACTGCTCACATAGATGTAGTCCCAACTGTCTAGACAGTCTGTGTAACAATGTGAATGGTGCTTGTAAAAGTTGTGTTGATGGAAGACAGCTATAACAAAAACCGTTGACGTTGTCGCAAATGTAAACAGTTGGTGCTACATTTCGTATATACGAGCAAGTAAAAATGTAGCACCAACTGTTTACATAAACTTTGTGACAACGTCAACGGTTTTTGTCATAGCTGTATACCTGAAAAACAAGGTTTATTTTGTGACAGAGGCTTGTCACATTTTACCTATACCCACCCTCTAAGACCTTTTACTTATCAATTTTTACAAATCATAAATAGTTAAAGAAATCGTCGTATGTAATAGCGTTCCTTTACCATCAACTATATTGGTTTATGTCGATAAACCTGTAACAGTTTATATACAGTATCGTGTAATATAGTTATGCTAATAGTGTTTATTGTCTGTATTGCTTCGCCCCTCTCACCACCAGACTGTAACCCCACGTACTTCGGAACCAACTGCACGCAGAGATGTAGTCCCAACTGTACTAACAGTCTGTGTGACAATGTGAATGGTGCTTGTAAAAGTTGTGTTGATGGAAAGCAAGGGCCATTTTGTGAAGAAAGTAAGCGGTTTTTCTTTAAACTATTCTATAAGTACATGAATATATAATGCAATTACTATGTTTAAATTTTTTTTTAAAATCATCATTGCTTTAGCATATATTTTTTTGCTTCATATAAAACAAAAATACAGAATGTAACGCTACGTACTATGGAACTAACTGCTCACAGAGATGTAGTTCCAACTGTCTAGACAGTCTGTGTGACAATGTGAATGGTGCTTGTAAAAGTTGTGTTGATGGCAGACAGGGGACGTTTTGTGAACAAAGTAAGCGGTAAAATTGAAGAAATTTTAAAGTGTGTTCCTTTAAGTAATAAATCAGTAACTTGTTACTGCCAGCAATGTAATGTTGGACTTCAAAGACATTGTTGTAATCAGCGTAAGTATGGATAAAATAGTAATGATATTATTAGTTTATAAATATATGATTTGCTTAGCTTATTTTACTAAATTTATTTAATGAAATCAATTTTTTAACAGAATATATCCTTACATATTACTTACAAAACTACAAATATATGCAACACTAACTGGTTTTTTAATATTTGAGACAACGTCAATGGCTTTTGTCACAACTGTATACCTTGAAAGCCAGGTGTATTGTGTGATAGAGTTATCTCACATTTAACCTATACCCACTAAATAAGACCTTTTACGAATCAATTTTTAACAATTTATAAAAACTTCCTTTACCATCAACTATATTGGTATATTTAGGTTATTCAGTAAAGTTTCTTATATAGTATCGTGCAATTTTGTTGTGTTTATTGTGTGTATTGCTTCGCCCCCTCCCCCCCCCCCCCACTCCCACACCAGACTGTAACGAGACGTACTATGGAACCAACTGCTCACATAGATGTAGTCCCAACTGTCTAGACAGTCTGTGTAACAATGTGAATGGTGCTTGTAAAAGTTGTGTTGATGGAAGACAGCTATAACAAAAACCGTTGACGTTGTCGCAAATGTAAACAGTTGGTGCTACATTTCGTATATACGAGCAAGTAAAAATGTAGCACCAACTGTTTACATAAACTTTGTGACAACGTCAACGGTTTTTGTCATAGCTGTATACCTGAAAAACAAGGTTTATTTTGTGACAGAGGCTTGTCACATTTTACCTATACCCACCCTCTAAGACCTTTTACTTATCAATTTTTACAAATCATAAATAGTTAAAGAAATCGTCGTATGTAATAGCGTTCCTTTACCATCAACTATATTGGTTTATGTCGATAAACCTGTAACAGTTTATATACAGTATCGTGTAATATAGTTATGCTAATAGTGTTTATTGTCTGTATTGCTTCGCCCCTCTCACCACCAGACTGTAACCCCACGTACTTCGGAACCAACTGCACGCAGAGATGTAGTCCCAACTGTACTAACAGTCTGTGTGACAATGTGAATGGTGCTTGTAAAAGTTGTGTTGATGGAAAGCAAGGGCCATTTTGTGAAGAAAGTAAGCGGTTTTTCTTTAAACTATTCTATAAGTACATGAATATATAATGCAATTACTATGTTTAAATTTTTTTTTTAAATCATCATTGCTTTAGCATATATTTTTTTGCTTCATATAAAACAAAAATACAGAATGTAACGCTACGTACTATGGAACTAACTGCTCACAGAGATGTAGTTCCAACTGTCTAGACAGTCTGTGTGACAATGTGAATGGTGCTTGTAAAAGTTGTGTTGATGGCAGACAGGGGACGTTTTGTGAACAAAGTAAGCGGTAAAATTGAAGAAATTTTAAAGTGTGTTCCTTTAAGTAATAAATCAGTAACTTGTTACTGCCAGCAATGTAATGTTGGACTTCAAAGACATTGTTGTAATCAGCGTAAGTATGGATAAAATAGTAATGATATTATTAGTTTATAAATATATGATTTGCTTAGCTTATTTTACTAAATTTATTTAATGAAATCAATTTTTTAACAGAATATATCCTTACATATTACTTACAAAACTACAAATATATGCAACACTAACTGGTTTTTTAATATTTGAGACAACGTCAATGGCTTTTGTCACAACTGTATACCTTGAAAGCCAGGTGTATTGTGTGATAGAGTTATCTCACATTTAACCTATACCCACTAAATAAGACCTTTTACGAATCAATTTTTAACAATTTATAAATACTTCCTTTACCATCAACTATATTGGTATATTTAGGTTATTCAGTAAAGTTTCTTATATAGTATCGTGCAATTTTGTTGTGTTTATTGTGTGTATTGCTTCGCCCCCTCCCCCCCCCCCACTCCCACACCAGACTGTAACGAGACGTACTATGGAACTAACTGCTCACAGAAATGTAGTTCCAACTGTCTAGATAGTCTGTGTGACAATGTGAATGGTGCTTGTAAAAGTTGTGTTGATGGAATACAGGGGACGTTTTGTGAACAAAGTAAGTGGTATAGGTCTATATGTAGTATTATGTTCGGTGAACAGTGAATTGTACAACTAAATATTACATTATTTTACTATTGAATTCAAACGATGAAAATTAAAATGTATAGAGATATATGTCTGCTACGGAATGAAATAATTTCTCGTTCGCGCTCCACACACGTGGGGCAGATGAGATAGAGTTCATATGTTTGAATTACCTCGGCACACAAAGCGATAGTTTGTTTCACTAGCATGAGTCAGGTACCTATAAGAGCTGGGTGGACTCAAGGAAGTCTTACAGGCTTAACCCAACTTTAGACTTTCGGGTAAGTAGTCTATCGCACAAGTATTGCTACAACATCAAAACTCAGCATAATAGCAGAGTAAGACAGTAACATATACTAATACTATGAAGCATTCTGAATTAACATTAAAAACGGTTCAAATATCCAACAGATTGTAACGCAACATATTATGGAGTGCATTGTGCAAGTAAATGTAGCACCAACTGCACCGATCAATTTTGTAACAACTTTAACGGTTCTTGTCTCAACTGCATCGAAGGAAAGCAAGGGGAATTTTGTAATACAGGTATGGGATATTTACATAAGAAATTCACTTGTATAGTTAAAAAAAGCAAACCATAAGGTGAACATGCTTACTACAATAACCAAATTTTAGACTCCAAGTTTTATTTCATAGCTGCCCCACATGCTAGCTTTTAGCTGCCACACATGCTAGCTTGTAGCTGCCCCACACTCTAGCTTGTAGCTGCCCCACACTCTAGCTTGTAGCTGCCCCACACTCTAGCTTGTAGCTGCCCCACACTCTAGCTTGTAGCTGCCCCACACTCTAGCTTGTAGCTGCCCCACACTCTAGCTTGTAGCTGCCCACATGCTAGCTTGTAGCTGCCCCACACTAGCTTGTAGCTGCCCCACACTCTAGCTTGTAGCTGCCCCACACTCTAGCTTGTAGCTGCCCCACACTCTAGCTTGTAGCTGCCCCACACTCTAGCTTGTAGCTGCCCCACACTCCAGCTTGTAGCTGCCCCACACTCCAGCTTGTAGCTGCCTCACACTAGCTTGTAGCTGCCCCACACTCTAGCTTGTAGCTGCCCCACACGCTAGCTTGTAGCTGCCTTACACTCTAGCTTGTAGCTGTCCCACATGCTAGCTTGTAGCTGCCCCACACTCTAGCTTGTAGCTGCCCAACACTCTAGCTTGTAGCTGCCCACATGCTAGCTTGTAGCTGCCCAACACTCTAGCTTGTAGCTGTCCCACATGCTAGCTTGTAGCTGCCCCACACTCTAGCTTGTAGCTGCCCAACACTCTAGCTTGTTGCTGCCCACATGCTAGCTTGTAGCTGCCCCACATGCTAGCTTGTAGCTGCCCCACACTCTAGCTTGTAGCTGTCCCACATGCTAGCTTGTAGCTGCACCACATGCTACCACATGCTAGCTTGTAGCTGCCCCACACTCTAGCTTGTAGCTGGCCCACATGCTAGCTTGTAGCTGCCCCACACTCTAGCTTGTAGCTGCCCACATGCTAGCGTGTAGATGCCCAACATGCTAGCTTGTAGCTGCCCAACATGCTAGCGTGTAGCTGCCCAACATGTTAGCTTGTAGCTGCCCCACATTCTAGCTTGTCGCTGCCCCACATGCTAGCTTGTAGGTTCCCACAGTCTAGCTTGTAGCTGCCCACATTCTAGCTTGTAGCTGCCCCACACTCTAGCTTGTAGCTGCCCCACACTCTAGCTTGTAGCTGCCCCACACTCTAGCTTGTAGCTGCCCCACACACGCTAGCCTGTAGCTACCCCACACTCCAGCTTGTAGCTGCCCCACACACGCTAGCCTTTAGCTACCCCCAAATGCTAGCTTGTAGCTGCCTCACATGCTAGCTTGTAGCTGCCCACATGCTAGCTTGTAGCCGCCCACATGCTAGCTTGTAGCTGCCCACATGCTAGCTTGTAGCTGCCTCATGCTAGCTTGTAGCTGCCCCACACTCTAGCTTGTAGCTGCCTCACACTAGCTTGTAGCTGCCCCACACTCTAGCTTGTAGCTGCCCCACACTCTAGCTTGTAGCTGCCCCACACTCCAGCTTGTAGCTGCCCCACACTCTAGGTTGTAGCTGCCTCACACTAGCTTGTAGCTGCCCCACACTCTAGCTTGTAGCTGTCCACATGCTAGCTTGTAGCTGCCCCACACTCTAGCTTGTAGCTGCCCAACACTCTAGCTTGTTGCTGCCCACATGCTAGCTTGTAGCTGTCCCACATGCAAGCTTGTAGCTGCCCCACACTCTAGCTTGTAGCTGGCCCACATGCTAGCTTGTAGCTGCCCTACACTCTAGCTTGTAGCTGCCCCACATGAATGCTTGTAGCTGCCTCACATGCTAGCTTGTAGCTGCCCACATGCTAGCTTGTAGCTGCCCCACACTCTAGCTTGTAGCTGTCCCACATGCTAGCTTGTAGCTGCCCCACACTCTAGCTTGTAGCTGGCCCACATGCTAGCTTGTAGCTGCCCCACACTCTAGCTTGTAGCTGCCCCACATGCTAGCGTGTAGATGCCCAACATGCTAGCTTGTAGCTGCCCAACATGCTAGCGTGTAGCTGCCCAACATGTTAGCTTGTAGCTGCCCCACATTCTAGCTTGTCGCTGCCCCACATGCTAGCTTGTAGGTTCGCACAATCTAGCTTGTAGCTGCCCACAATCTAGCTTGTAGCTGCTCCACACTCTAGCTTGTAGCTGCCCCACACTCTAGCTTGTAGCTGCCCCACACTCTAGCTTGTAGCTGCCCCACACTCTAGCTTGTAGCTGCCCCACACACGCTAGCCTTTAGCTACCCCCAAATGCTAGCTTGTAGCTGCCTCACATGCTAGCTTGTAGCTGCCCACATGCTAGCTTGTAGCCGCCCACATGCTAGCTTGTAGCTGCCCACATGCTAGCTTGTAGCTGCCCACATGCTAGCTTGTAGCTGCCCCACACTCTAGCTTGTAGCTGCCCCACATGCCAGCTTGTAGTGGCCCCACATGCTAGCTTTTAGCTGCCCCACACGCTAGCTTGTAGCTGCCCCACACGCTAGCTTGTAGCTGCCTACATGCTAGCTTGTAGCTGTCCCACATGCTAGCTTGTAGCTGCCCCACACGCTAGCTTGTAGCTGCCCCACACGCTAGCTTGTAGCTGCCCCACATGCCAGCTTGTAGTGGCCCCACATGCTAGCTTGTAGCTGCCCCACATGCTAGCTTGTAGCTGCCCCACACTCTAGCTTGTAGCTGCCCCACATGCTAGCCTGTAGCTGCCCCACACGCTAGCTTGTAGCTGCCCCACATGCTAGCTTGTAGCTGCCCCACATGCTAGCTTGTAGCTGCCCCACACGCTAGCTTGTAGCTGCCCCACACGCTAGCTTGTAGCTGCCCCACATGCTAGCCTGTAGCTGCCCCACACGCTAGCTTGTAGCTGCCCCACACTCTAGCTTGTAGCTGTCCCACATGCTAGCTTGTAGCTGCCCCACACGCTAGCTTGTAGTTGCCCCACACTCTAGCTTGTAGCTGTCCCACATGCTAGCTTGTAGCTGCCCCACACGCTAGCTTGTAGCTGCCCCACATGCTAGCTTGTAGCTGCCCCACATGCTAGCTTGTAGCTGCCCCACACGCTAGCTTGTAGCTGCCCCACATGCCAGCTTGTAGTGGCCCCACATGCTAGCTTGTAGCTGCCCCACACGCTAGCTTGTAGCTGCCCCACATGCCAGCTTGTAGTGGCCCCACACGCTAGCTTGTAGCTGCCCCACATGCCAGCTTGTAGTGGCCCCACATGCTAGCTTGTAGCTGCCCCACACGCTAGCTTGTAGCTGCCCCACATGCCAGCTTGTAGTGGCCCCACTTGCTAGCATGACTGACTAAAAAAAACTTTTTCCACTAGACTGCGATGCAGGCCATTATGGTCCCAGCTGTTTAAACAAATGCTCTTCACTGTGTCTTGATTCAAAATGTGACGCTGTTAATGGACACTGTTTCAGATGTAAAGATAATTCTTCTGGGAAATTTTGTGAAAAAGGTAAACATACACATTTAATAACTTAGACAATATGCTGAGGCTTATTGTAAAGTCTAACTTAAATGATTTAGTTCATTGATTAAAATAATATTTTTTGTTATATATATATATGTGTTATAAAACTTTGAACTGAAATGTAAGTATATAATATGATATATATATATATATATATATATATATATATATATATATATATATATATATATATATATATATATATATATATATATATATATATATATATATATATATATATATATATATATATATATATATATATATATATATATATATATATATATATATATATATATATATATATATATATATATATATATATATATTTAAAATCGTCACACAATGAACTACATCTTCAGCGTATAGCAGGCTCCCGATGTTCTTTAAGATATTGTTTTTAAATAAAGAATAAGCCATTACCAACATCATTCCTGTAGTGCATATAACCGTATAGCTACTCTCATAGTTTTTTAGTGCAATAATGCAATACATAATTATTTTATTTTGTTTTTAAACACACACATACAAATATATATATATATATATATATATATATATATATATATATATATATATATAATATAAGTTAATTTGGTTTATTTACATTACGTCAAATTTTCAGAAAATGTCAATGGATACAACAATGGATACATTAAAGGATTAGGACACGGTGTGGGTATTGGCATTGGCGGCATGTGTATCATCGTTCTGATCGTCACGGCTGTTGCTTGTGTTATCCGCAGATATAAAGGAGATAAAAGTGAAGAAAGTAAAAATAGAAACGATGTATATGACCAGCCTGTCGAATTACAACATACACATTTATCAGCTAATTCAATTACAGAGCCAGGTAATTGATCAAACATAGTGTTTCTATATAATGACTATTTCAAATTGACTTAAATGATACCAACTGTGTTGCATATTTTTAGAAAGAAACTACAGCTTTGATCTATTTACTATACGCATGATTATATTTATACGTTATATGAGCAAGTAACGTTGAGTTTTGAAATTACAGAACAACGAACAATCTATAACAACATCGACGATCTTATGGCCGGAACAAATACAGAAAACAAAAGCCAAGATTCTACGTATAATACATTAAATGATGAGTACAATGATGTATCAAGATATATGTCATTTTCATCTACCTAAGTCGAACATACTTGAGTCCACTACAATTTAATTAATTACTTGTACTATCACACATGGTTGTAAATATATGACTTAAAGATTTAAGGAATGTTATTTGGCCGTGAAATGTGTTTTGTTTAAGATATGTTGTTCATGAAAATATGATTTGTCTGTGAGATCATTTGTTCATTATAGCATTAAAAGATAATTTGAGATATTTTTGTTTGAGATAATTTGTCATGTTAGGTAAAAACCTCATGTAATTGCCATTACTGATAATTGTTTTTCAGCCTGTCATTTTTAACACGTTTTTATTAACTCAGCTTCGCGTGTGTTTGTTGTTAAAATTGACATCGAAAATTAGCCCACTTCTGATTGCTCTATAGATCTGAAATTTGGCATGCAGGTTACTTTCGCCTAACAATTTCAGATGCAATCATAAAAACTAGCAATTAGAGACCGTAATTAGCTTAATTTAATTACGCCCAAAGGACCATAAAATTGAGGACATGATTTCTAAAGATACCGACAAGACTGGAGGCTTGTTGACACAGTTACTTCGGCCCCAATCGATGTGAGCGCGCTGGCCGTGATCGTATAGTGGTTAGTACTTCGCGTTGTGGCCGCGACAACCCAGGTTCGAATCCTGGTCGCTCAAGATTTTTTTAGTCCGTGTATTTATAAACACTTAGTCAATTCATACTTAATCAAGTCATTAGATAAAGTAGAAAATAAACTGTATAAAAAACTTTTTTAAAAAACACGTTTTTCATGTGTAGCAACGGACTAAAAAGGAGAAAATAAAATACTTAAAAAAAACTTTTTAAAAAACCACGTTTTTCTTGTGGACTAAAAAGTAGAAAATAACTATTTACATACATTTGATGACAAAAAACGTGGGTCGGGCAGATGGGTCGGGAAATTTGATGGTGAACGTACCCACGTTTTTTGTCATCAAATGTATGTAAATAGTTATTTTCTACTTTTTAGTCCACAAGAAAAACGTGGTTTTTTAAAAAGTTTTTTTTAAGTATTTTATTATGCTTGTAACTATAAACGTGCTGGCATGTAATACTATTGTTATTGTAGTGTCGTTTGAGTTTTTGTTTTCATGATGCTATATCATATATATGGGACGGAGTGGTCTAGCGGTAGAGAGCTGGACTGCCAACTCGTAAGTCTCGAGTTCGAATCCGGGTTCAAGTCAGTAGGCCGTCCCTGAGTCCACCCAACTCTGATGGGTACCTAACTTAAGTTAGGGAAAGTAAAGGCGGCTGGGCATAGTGCTGACCACACTATCTCTTCATATGCCGAGGTCACAGAAACAAGTGAACTCTACTTCACTTGCCCCATAGACCGTCATGTTTGAAAGGGAAACTTTACTTTTATATCAGGGGTCGGCAACCTGCGGCTCGCGAGCCGCATGCGGCTCTTTTGGTGTCAAGATGCGGCTCTTTAGTAACATGCACAAATAATAATAATTATATTATTTCATTTTCAAAACTCATAAAAATATTATACTGTAATAAAAAACAACTTTAAACAGGATAAACACTTATCAGCGAACAATGAGAGTAGGTGAGGTAGAAAGTATATGGACAGCTGACAGCCGCTTGGACACCAGACCCAGCCCCACAATCGTGCTTTAGCCATCCCCGTTGCAAACAACTCCTTGATTGCCACTGCCCAAGTGCCAACTTTTTTCGAATATCGTTAAATGGGGAATGTTATTTTATTCAAAATGCATTCCTCTACCTGTCAGTATGCATTAAATTGACCTGAGTGACGTAGTATTTTAGTAATTAACTTCCTATGTTTAAGCCGGGTACTGGACTTTGGGGTACGAGTGGGGTGGAAGTTAAGCCCATTGAGAACCGAAGGACAGAAACGACATATACATTAATCAAACCGATACCCAAGCCAGTTAGTCGGAGTTTGCCGTGTTGAGCAGAGTTTCTTCCAGGCATCTCTTCTGGGGGGGCACCGCCCCCCCCCCCTAAGAAAATCTACCCCCCCCCCCCCGAACGAAATGGAATTTATGTAGGAAATATTTAATTTTGACAGTGTCCAGTCACCCCCCTCCCCCCCCCCCCCCCCCGAAAATTTCAAGTGCACCCCCGGAGAAAAAAGTCTGGAAGAAACACTGGTGTTGAGCGCTGACAAGCTAATGGGAGACACCACCTGGGCCAGTGGTGTCAGTAAAGACAGAAAAATAAGTTATTGGCTCCTAAAGTGGATTGGGATAGTCGTATAGTTATATTATAGTTATATTTTTTGATTACTAATTTTGTCACAGCAGAGCTAGCTAAATTAGCTTTAGTGCAAAACATTTGGATGTTTTTATAGGAATCAATATTAGTTCATATTTGACGCTACTTATTCCAAATACAAAATCAAATTTATTTACCTATCCTTATCAAATACCAAAATATTGGGAAAAAAATAATGTTAGTGGCTCTTTAAAAACTGGAAAATTGTGTAAATTGTAATTTTTGGCTCTTCCGCCTCAAAAGGTTGCCGAACCCTGTGCTATAGAGTCCTTTCATATGACGTCACGTCCGTTCGTGATACCTACGCCCGCCGCCACAGTGGTGTACATCAGACGTAAACACAATCAGCTGTTCGCCAGCGCTGGACGTGTTCACCAGCGTTGGACGCGTTCACTGTATGTAAAGAGCCGCACCCGCGGAAAAGGAAAAATACGTTAAAAACTTGAACTCTTAGGAATTGAAGATCCTTATACTGTTATTGACAGTTTCGTATAAATAAATATGTGGCCGAAATTTCTAAATAAAAATACTGTTAGTAATACTGTTTGCGTTTAGAGTTAAAGTAGCCGAATCTGATCAAATGCAGTTTTCGATACTTTGTTTCAGGTAAGGACAGTAAAATAATAAACTCCATTTTAATTATAAAAGATAACTATTAATAAAACAAATATGCTCGACCTTCACAAATACAAATAGTAAAAGACAAAGTCAAAAGTAATAATAAGAATAATACGATCTAATAGTAGGCCTAATACCTGGCTCCGCTGGGTAGACATAGAATCTAGAATCTACTTCTTTACTTAAATTTAATTACTTTAGATCTACATTCGATTCAAAATACACCCATAATAAATCAAAAGTAGTCATAATAGGCCTAATAAAGCATTTAATTGTCTCTAAGATCTAAAATCTCGCTCTATTATCTAATCATTTTTTTAGCAAACGAAATTTTCTGAATTTCTAGTATGACTAGACTTAGATCTAGAATCTGCTACTTAAATTAAATTGTAAAAACTTTATACAAGCATGTAGTTGATATTATTGTAGTAGAAGGCTTTAATAAATTACTAAGGCCTACCTACTTTGTTGTCTTTTTACAGCAATATGTATCTGATACTGGACTGAGTTTAATTAAATTCAAATTCATATCTAGTAATTGGTCTACTAAGTTTTTGTAGCCTAGTAGTACAATCTAGATCATACCAGCCAACAACAAATAACCACATTATTATTATTTGGTTAATGATTAGGCTAATTTTTTTAAAAAAATCCACTGTTTATAAAAGAAAAAAATCAAGCTAGAAACATTATAAGTGAGATGGTTTAGAATAATAACAATGGACCCAGTCTACAATTGATACAATTGCAGGTCTACATAGGGCCTACAGTCTAGTAGTTTACAGTAGGCACCTAGTGTGTAGCTAGTATACTAGTGTGTAGCTGTCCAGAGTTAAGATTCTTAATGCCTTAATGCTTTCCCCTGATAAGCCATGTGTGCTATAAATGACATAACATGACACCGAGGTGAGAAGTGTTGAGGGGAGAGCAGTGGGACTTTCCCCTTTGTTCTCCCTGCTGGGCCCTGAGGGTCAAAATTATATAAGAAATACTATCTCTGTGGGGCTGGGTATCACGGAGGTGAGACATTTTCAGGGGAGGGCAGGGCAGACTCCTCTTAGGTTTTATTGTGGGCTAGATACAGGTGGGGGCAGCCATCATGAGGGTTGAACGTCAGTATTAATGTGTCTGATTACTTCCCTGCTGGATTATAAGGGTCTTAAATTGTATAACATGCTACCCAGATTGGTTATTACCCATGGATTATATTAGCCGTTGTAGTGTGGGTTTTGTAGGAGTTAAGTGGTCTCACGTTTGCTACAGTAGATAACCTATAATATATTACTGCATTTGATCAGCTTCGTCTACTTAAACTCTAAACGCAAACGGTATTACTAACAGTATTTTTATTTAGAAATTTCGGCCACATATTTATATTATCCACAAAACTGTCAATAACTGTATAAGGATCTTCAATTCCTAAGAGTTCAAGTTTTTTAACATATTTTTCCTTTTCCGCGGGCGCGATTCTTTACATACGGTGAACACGTTCAGCGCTGGTGAACACGTCCAGCGCTGGCGAACAGCTGATTGTGTTTACGTCTGATGTACACCACTGTGGCGGCGGGCGTAGGTATCACGTGATTTAGGTCACGTGTTTGCAAGGACTCTATATTACTCTATTTAACAATATTATGTCAATAATGTAAAATAGCTCAATCACAAGAATTTTCGTAACTCAAGTCTAATTATATGATTTGTGTACTGTAAATATCATTGACTGTAAACATTGTATAGACAAAGTGTATGAAGTTTCTCCATGTTTTATTGTGTAATGAATAAATCAATTAAGAAACAATTTGATGGTGTGAGAGAGGTCACTTTCTACAGTGTGATGACATATCCCACCTCATATATAGATGCTGTTAAGGAGCGAATGGCTACAGCCATACCACTTCACCTGACTATGTTTTGGAGAGCTATCTTGAGCGTAAGTACGCACTGCAGCCCATACTTCTTCCATTTTTCTTCTTGAACATTGCTTAGGTCCACCTGCTTTTTCCACAAGGGGTTCCAATCCAACGCTTGCTTAGCAATGTTGACATCCTGTCTCACAAGGGCATGCCCGACCCATCCGGATATGCGGGATTTACTATCCCTGTGTATAGACTGTCGTTTTGTAATTTGCCATATTTCGTTGCTGGTCATTTTGTTTGACCATCGGTTAAATTTTAAAAGTTAAGTTTCTCTTTCAAACCTGACGGTCTATGGGGCAAGCGAAGTAGAGTTCACTTGTTTCTGTGACCTCGGCATATGAAGAGATAAATTAAATTTACTTAGCCCAATAATGAATAGCACAGCTCTGCCACCTTAGAGCAATATAAGAATCTTCAACACAAATATTTAGGCAGTGTTTTTTTATAACTCGTTGACTTCCTGGGCTGCACAGACAAATAACAACATGGTAGATTCTTTAACAAACACGTGTCTACTCAAGTCCTTAAGTTAAGTCACACCTGGCTTACCTTAAGCTTTTGTTTGGTTAATAATGGTTCTTTATTTGATTATCTGTGTGTGTGTGCGTGTGTGTGTAACATTATTTCGACCCACTTGTATTATAACGATTTATATCGGACAAAAATTACAAATCCTGACGTTTTACATCTACCCGAGTCGGAAAATATCGTTTTGAAGTTTTATCTGAATGTGGTTGTGTGTGTGTGTGCGTGTGTGTGTGTGTGTCAGTTTATCAGTCTGTCTATGAACATTATAACTTTAGTACCATTACAGACATGTTGACAAAAAGTTATGTATAGGTATTATACCTACAAAGTTAAACAAACACTATTTTAAAAATAAATGAAACTTTCTTTTTGTTTTATTAAAGAAAGCCATTTTATAACTATTTTTATTTTATTTTCCACGCATTAAAACGCATTTTACTATACATTTTTAAAATTGTTTGCTTTATATCTTCGTCTTCTCCGCCATCCATCTTGATCACACGTCCATACTTCTTCTGTCCCAAGTCCGAAAATTGAAAGAAAAACTAAGTTACAGAAACTCTAAATACATCCTGTTGGATGCAACCAACGTCTGAAGAAACACCGAATTAATTGGTGTTGTGATCGACCTTGTAAACCTGTTATCATAAGGTCAAACAATGTACAGGCACACCGGAGGGTACCCTATATTAGCAGTTGTTGAATGGTTTTACTCGTGTATTGTTTATGAATGTATCTTTAGAAGCCAAACGTACTTAAAAGTACTTATCACATGATACTGTAATGCGTTTCAAAGTATACATTAAAATCCTATACTACCTGGACACCATTCTTCATCAGTTGAGATCAATAGCTCTACTCCTTGGATCGTCAGGTTAGAAAACGGGCCCTTTGTTCACTGTGTTAACAATAAATATTTCAAATACGTGCTTTGCTTTGAAATTCATTGAATATCAAAAACCTAATAAGGTAGTGGTCGTTTTATAATTTTTCATAAATAGGTGAGGATATATCGACCTTGCACGTTTATTTAATCTTCTACTTTGCTGAAACTAAACTTGTCATTTACGCCGTGTCATTTATCATACTATATGTCATGATGTTAAGTTTTTGCTTTCAATACATAACAAGTACCAATAGAATATGCTTACCAACACACCAACTCGTAATTTCACTTCCTGATTTATATTATAAATACCCAAGTGATAAGAGAGAAATCATACACTATGTAGACCCAGTGTTACGGGTCAGTTGTAGGTTAGATTAGAATAGGATAGAATGATCTAGAATTAGGGGAGAGTGCGTGAGTTGAGTTTACCCTAGAATATCGTTAACTCCGCTGTGTTTGTGTATTGTTATCCCAAGTTCGAATGCGGTATAAAAGCTGGGGTGAATGATTGTCAGGGGTCAGTTGCTGGCGATTAGGGCTACTTTTGAATATATATTTTTTTGACGGAATAAAAGTAGTGAACATAATCACGAAGAGTTGTTTTGTCAGAGACTAACCCGGAACGTAACAACTGGTGGCCAGTATTAAACAAGTAAAGATAGCGCAATCACTAGGCACCACCAACCTACTCTACTGTGTGAGGGCACCACCAACCTACTGTGAATGGGCACCACCAACCTACTGTTTGAGGGCACCACCAACCTACTGTGAGGGCACCACCAACCTACTGTGTGAGGGCACAACCAACCTACTGTGTGTGGGCACCAATCTATTCTACTGTGTGAGGGCACCACCAACCTACTGTGTCAAGGCACCACCAACCTACTGTTAATGGGCACCACCAACCTACTGTTTGAGGGCACCACCAACCTACTGTGAGGGCACCACCAACCTACTGTGAGGGCACCACCAACCTACTGTTTGAGGGCACCACCAACCTACTCTACTGTGTGAGGGCACCACCAAACTACTGGGTGTGGGCACAACCAACCTACTGTCTGAGGACACCAATCTATTCTACTGTGGGAGGGCACAACCAACCTACTTTCTGAGGGCAGCAATCTATTCGACTGTGTGAGGGCACAACCAACCTACTGTCTGAGGGCACCAATCTATTCTACTGTGGGAGGGTACCACCAACCTACTCTACTGTGTGAGGGCACCACCAACCTACTGTGAGGGCACCACCAACCTACTGTGTGGGGGCACCACCAATCTACTGTGGGAGGGTACCACCAACCTACTGTGAGGGCACCACCAACCTACTGTGAGGGCACCACCAACCTACTGTGTGAGGGCACCACCAACCTACTGTGAGGGCACCACCAACCTACTGTGTGAGGGCACCACCAATCTACTGTGGGAGGGTACCACCAACCTACTGTGAGGGCACCACCAACCTACTGTGTGGGGGCACCACCAATCTACTGTGGGAGGGTACCACCAACCTACTCTACTGTGTGAGGGCACCACCAACCTACTGTGAGGGCACCACCAACCTACTGTGTGAGGGCACCACCAATCTACTGTGGGAGGGTACCACCAACCTACTCTACTGTGTGAGGGCACCACCAACCTACTGTGTGTGAGGGTACCACAAACCTACTGTGTGAGGGCACCACCAACCTACTGTGTGGGCACCACCAACCTACTGTGTGAGGGCACCACCAACCTACTGTGAGGGCACCACCAACCTACTGTGTGAGGGCACCACCAATCTACTGTGGGAGGGTACCACCAACCTACTCTACTGTGTGAGGGCACCACCAACCTACTGTGTGTGGGCTCAACCAACCTACTGTGTGAAGGCACCACCAACCCATTTGTGTGAGGGCACCACCAACCCATTTGTGTGAGGGCACCACCAACCTACTGTTTGAGGGCACCACCAACCCATTTGTGTGAGGGCACTACCAACCCATTTGTGTGAGGGCACCACCAACCCACCTGTGTGAGGGCACAAACAGGCCATAGTTATACACCACCACCAACTACCTATTGTTCTTCACCACCATCCTGGGACTTTGCCAGAACAGAAAATCACCATCACTGGACAATACCATCCTTGGACTTTACCAGAACAGAAAGTCACCATCACTGGACTATACCATCCTGAGACCTTACCGGAACAGAAATTCGCCATCAGGACGTTACCAGCACAGAACCTTGCGATCACAGGACTTTTTTTTCGGCCACTACAGGATTTACCATTGTTTTCGAAGGGCTAAAGTAGGGGAAGGGACTACTACAACAGATTTGTACTTATTGAGGTAAGTGTTTTTGCGTTAGTCTTTGGCACGGTACCCGCAACCGGGATTACACTTTGCCTAACATTGTATTGGGTATTGCAATTTTGGCATCCAATCCTAAGTGGATAAGGTGAGATGGCTAGCGAAGGCTTAACACTAGAGCATTTTACAGCGTTAGGGGAAAGATGTAAACTAGAGGGAAAGGAGCTGTTGGAAGGGGCCGAGTGTAAATTGTTAGAGGCGGAGTCTAAGGCTAGGCAGCAGGTTGAAAGAGACGAGAGGGCTGCAGACAGGGTGCTAACTAGGTCTAAAATCGAATCAGAAGAAAGACTAAAATTGAAGGAGCTGGAAATAGCAAGGGAGAAAGACATAAAGAGCAGGGTTAGGGCACAGACCCCAAGAATTAAGCTGACAGGAAAGAGAAACAGTAGGGACCAAACAGATATGGAGGTGGTGGTTGACATTTTTGAAAGGGAAGCCCGAGAAATAGGTTTAGAAGATACGTTTTGGTGCCACGAGTTTAGAAAAGTTCTGCTAGATATAGGCTGCGAATCGTGGTTATCAGAATTGGGAGCCGAAGAGAATTATGGGAAGCTGAAAATGGAGGTCCTAAAACACTTTGGTCTGACGGAGCAAGGATACAGTGAGAAGTTTAATAGCGCCCAACAATCAGAACATGATAGAGCAGGGAGTTACATTAGGAGGGTGCGACACTACTTGAGAAGATGGGTCGAAGCTAGCAAGTGTGACAAAACATTTGACGGACTATTTGACCTACTCTTAAAAGACAAAAATAGTGAGAACAGTCGGACAAGACGTAAGACAGCACGTCCTCAGGCAAAACCCGAAGACAATAACAGACGTAGAAAATGCTTGTGACAACTACTTTGACATCTACCCAGACAGAAAATTAAAACCGATCGACGTGGCAGAGGACACATTTGTTGCCACAATGGCACTTACATGAGGCTCTAGGAATCCCTTTAGAGAGGACAGGGACAAGCGAACCCTAAGACCTAGAGCTAAGAGCCCCATTAGAGAGGTATGGTGCACAAGAAATGAAGTCACCCTTCAACAGGATCGAAGAAGACAAAGCCCGGTCCAACCTAGGCCGAGTAGTAATAATAGTCCTAGAAGAAGCCCAATCGCATGCTTTAACTGTGGGGCTGAGGGGCACATAGCGGCGGGCTGCTCGTCCAATCGTAGACAAATTGGACATGAGTACAGAGGGAGAAGGGTAGGCTTCAGGGACATTCAAGATATATGACTAGTCCCAGAGTTCAGCGGGGAGTGCGGCGACTGTGGACAATGCCTAAGTCAAGTAAAGGGCGCTGTCCCTGTAGGGAACATAGGAGCTAATCGGAGATTCATAAGCGACAGAGGGTCACTTCCTATAGTTGCAGGAAAACTGGATGGGAGGACGGTGACCGTCCTACGGGATACGGGCTCTGTAGTCGTAGCTTGTAGAAAAGCTTTAGTCTCAAGAAATAGATGGACAAAAAAATGGATAACCATAAAGACTGCGGATGGAGATAAGAAAAGAGTACCAGGAGCTGTAGTCAACATAGAAACACCATACCTTACGGGAGAGTTCTTTGCCGTCCTTTTAGATGATCCACCAGCTAAACGTATAATAGGGAATGTAGCAGCTGCGAAACTACCGAGGGAAGATTCGCTAACATTAGCCGCGGTAAAAACCAGAGGACAACTTAGAGCAGGGGGCAACCAGAGAAATGAGCCGGGGCATAAGATTCTAGACCAAATAACGACACCGAAAGATTTTAAAACGCAACAGAGCGAAGACAAAAAATTGGCTAGGTGGTGGAAGCTCGCGGAAAAGGGCAAGCAATGTCAAACAATAGATGGGTTATTATATAAGATCATAAAACATAGCAAAACAGAAGATCAGATTAGACTAGCAATCCCAAGGGGACTTAGGCCCACCATCATGAATCTAGGACACGACACACCTATGGCGGAGCACATGGGTGTAGCGAGAACGAAAGCCAGAATTCTGTCACAATTTAGCTGGCCAGGGGCATGGGAGGATCTCAAACGTTACTGCGAAAGTTGTGATGTCTGCCAGAAAAGCAAAAAGAATGTTGGTGGCAAGGCGCCTCTGGGTAGAACTGAGGTAGTGGGACAACTGTTTGAGAAACTCGCCATAGATATTGTGGGATCACTAACTCAAACGAAAAAAAAGAACAGATTCATACTCACAGCCGTAGACATATGTACACGGTGGCCAGAAGCCGTACCGCTGAAAAGTGAAACGGCCGCAGAGATTCAAGATGCGCTACTCTCCATCTTCACAAGGATGGGATTCCCGGAAGTCATACTCTCAGATAACGGGACCCAGTTCACGTCGGAAATTTTCTGTACCGTGTCTAAAATGTTGGGGATTAAAATCGTTTACGCTTCTGCATATCACGCCATGGCCAACGGGGCGGTAGAACGATGGAATGGAAATGCTAAAGAAAGTAGCTATAGACAAGGATGATGATTGGGACGTGTTCATCCCAGCAGCACTTTTCGCCTACAGAGAAGTTCCAAACGAAAGCACTGGTTACCCGCCATTCGAACTTATGTTCGGCAGGAAAGTGAGGGGCCCGATGAGCATCCTAAAGGATATCCTCACAGGAGAAGTGAGGGAATATAAGACAAGAGCTGTATATGACTACCTGCTGGACCTTAAACAGCAGTTGCAAACGGCATGCAGGTACGCATCCAGCAAATCAGAAGATGGGAAAGATAAAGCAAAGAGCTACTATGATAGATTAGCCACAACCAAAGATATATAAGTAGGGGATCATGTGCTGATATTGAAGCCCCAACTATTGAACAAACTAGAGCTAAGGTGGGCAGGACCTTACGAAGTCTCAAAAAAATCGGACGTTGCAAACCTGTTATCATAAGCTCAAACTATGTATTGGAACATAGGAAGTTACACTATATTAGCATTTGTTGAATGGTTTTACGCGTCTATTATTTAAGAATCTATCTGTAAGACGTCCAACGTAATTTGAAGTACTTATCAATTATACATAATACTGTAATGCGTTTCAAAGTATACCTTAAAATAATCTACTACCTTCACACCATACTTCATCGGCTGAGGTCAATAACTTTACTTCATCTACCCCATGGATCATTAAGTCCGAAAAAGGGACCTTCAACAATTGTTTACAATATAATATTTTTTAAAATACATGCTTTGACTCGAAATTGACTGAGTATTAAATAACTAATACGGTTGTGGTCGTTTCATCATTTTTTTATAAATAGGTGAGAGTATATTGGCATATGCTGTATGCTTAATCTTTTACTTTGCTGAAATTAAACTTGTCATTTACGCCGTCATATTTGTCTAACTATAGGTAATGATTTTAAGTTTTTAGTTTCGATACATAAGATGTACCAAGATAACATTCTTAACAACACACAAACTCGTAATTTCACTTCCTGATTTATATCATAAATACCCAAGTGATAAGAGAGTCATATTACTCTATATAGAACCAGCATACAATAAGAACTGTAGTCCACATTTACTACGTTATCTACCGTCAAAGTGGCCACGCTATGATAAAATGGGATAGACCATATTTCATTTGGTGGCTATCTGCTATGTCGCTTTTGTTAACAATCATTTTTGTCTTTAGGGACTAACTGCAGAGAGGCTATAAATACAACTGGGATAGGTTACTCGAACAGCGTATGTGTAACTTAAGCTACTGTGCGCTTACGCCTCACAATAGAATATATAGATACAGTCTTGTTTACAACACAATACATCTACTTAATGGCACTACAGATATTGCTTTGTTTCATCTTCATTATCAGTGAAGTACCAGTGGATACAGGTATGCGACTTAATTTTTTGACGGACCTAAGAATGTAAGAAAAAGTGAAAATTATTCCAAACATGTTAAAGTGAATCTTGAACATTGATATAATTATTTTAGTAGATTGATGCAATAAAGCATATATAGAAATACGTTTTTCCCATCTAATTTAAAACAACTCATTTGCAAAATTTATTATAATATATTTTTCAATAGCACTTAATATGATTAGTAAAAATAATATCCCTGCAACATGAGATCTGACTATTTGTAGTTAGTTTAGCATCATGTAGCGCTGGCTGGTTCGGCTCCAGCTGTCAGTACAAATGTCACTGTGCCAACAACCAATGTGATGTTGACGGAAAGTGTACAGGAGGGTCTACATGTGTTAGGGGATGGTTTGGTCCTCTATGTCAATATCGTGAGTATGCCTACATCATTTCAGCGAATTTTACTGTTTTATAAACAATAATCTATCATATTTAAACGGGTAATACATACTACATTGGCCAATTACATGATACGTTCTGTTTCCAGAGGATTTAGCACAATTGAATGCAACTACATTACACGCCACCCTAACAGATGGAGACGATGCCACATGTTCGAGTGTTTTATCATTTAGCCTGACTTGGCTAATAAATTACCAGGTTACGTGGTTCAGAATAGTCACACAACAGTCAAGTAAGTCAAGCGCTACGCAGTGCATTCTGACATTAGCATCTTGACATTATAATATATTTATATCTTTACCGTTTGGATTATATTAGTCACGTGTTTTCTACCCGATTCTTGGGTTTGCACTACCCAGACAGTTGGATCACTCTACCCCGACAGTTGGATCACTCTAACCAGACAGTTGAATCATAAGAGATCATAATTATTTGATATTGTATTTCTAATTTTTGCAAATGGTTCAGATTTGTTTGTGCTACAAAAGTCTAACGCTAAAACACCCTCCTTCAGATTCATTACTGAGCATTCAGCTGACTTTAAATAAAACGGTCACCCCAACTACATATCTGATCAAAGTTACTGACAGAGTCACTGACATCCTCTGTCAGACAGATGTCACTGCCACACATGTGAGTCTACACTTCGGATCAACGGTAGCACTTTGTTCTGTTTACATTAGTGGAGGTAATACTTGTTTGGTTATTTTATTTTGTTTTACAACTTAAATGTTAAAATATCGTTTTTGTAAAAGGTATTTTGAAAAGACATAACACGAAAAACGTGCATTTCACATTTATATCGAAGCATGTTATTTTTTATTGTAGATTTTATTATAATCATTGCATTTTCATTCTACGCACAATGCTTTGAACTCATATGTTGTTGGTTGTTTGTTTCACTTAAATAAAACAAAACGCTTACAATAGTTTCATTAGGTCATCGAACTTAAAAATATTATCTGTAATTTCTTTTCGTTTTATGCTGCAAATACTATACGATATTATATTCTAATATTAACTTAAATGCTACTCTGTAGTTCATTTTATTTTAAAATGTTTTAGATGTTTTAAGTGCTTAATACATGCTGAAAGATAAAAAATGTGTCTATTTTACAAAGTAATATCTTATTTGGATAAGTAAGAAAATTATTCAAGTATTGTACTAAATCATTTTACAGGTAGAAATGTTGCTCTAAAACAAAACACCAGCCAGTCAAGTGATTATACTGAAGATGGTGTAGTGCGCTACTCGTTTCTGGCTGTGGATGGTAACACAAGTGGGAACTTTTCACACAACACTTGTACACATACAGCAGTAAACCGGCCAGGCTCATGGAGAGTTACATTTTCAAGTACAAAAAGTGTCAACCGATACCTGCTTTATAACAAAGGTAATAGTTCATAATTAAATATTTGATAACATATTAACATTGATCTTTCACAATAAAAATCATATAGTGTTTAAGCTTAACTACATATGCAGTGATCGATAGCCTCTATATATTAATCAAAATATTAAACAAGATTATTCCATTTAAAATTCATCTTTTTCGAGATGGTTATCCTATAGCTATCAGTAAAAACTCCACTAGTATATTTTAGTTCATCAGCAACGTTAACACTTTAAATTACAAAGCAAAAATCATTCATAGAGTGCTAAAAACAAAACACTTTCTTTTAAACCAGTATTTTACAAAGTGTAAGATATTTTAGAAACAGCTTTTCAATTGAAAATAATTTTAAATAAAAAATCTGCAGATCACTTATTTACATTTCAGACAAAGACCGTCTACGACTAAAAGGATTCGTATTGAACAGTTTCGATTACACTGCTTTAAAGCTGTTTGAGTACAGAGATACAAGTTCTAACGACAATGTACCAATCTACACAATATCATCAATCTTGCACGGTCCAGTGTCTTATGTTAATATATCTGTAGTAGATATTCTAACTCTATGTGAGGTCGAGATATACGGTGGTGAGTATTAACTTCATAACGACAATTTTTGTAAAAAAGTACATTTTATACAGATGTATATACTTTTTATACGTTTATAGGCAGAAATCAACGTTTATTTCTGCAGATAACGTGTGCAACACAAGAAATTACGGCCTAGAATGTACCAAGACCTGCAACTGTAACGACCCAACTGAGACATGTTTTGTAGCTACAGGTGGATGTCAGTCTGGTTGTGCTGCTGGCTATCAAGGGGAGGGGTGTTTACAGCGTATGTATACTGTTCCAAAATACGACGCAGTTATACGCGGATAAGGTACTTTGACCTCTTGTGATTTGTCTATATATGGTTTGTCCCCATGTAGTTTTATAATAATTTAGCTTTATTATGGATTGACAAATTAAGGCTGTCGGTCCACTCGAAAAGAAATATCGCTTATAAACAAAAGTTAAAAAAGAATACAAATATATTCAAAAGAATAATATTTAGTTAACAAATCGACAGGTTTGAAAATATAAAGGAAACGCCACATTGTGGTGCGAGTATTATTGTATGCTGTACACTGTATGGTGTTGTCCTTTAAAAAATGTTCAATTATTAAAGCCACGTAATACACGTGTGTTCGAAGTAAGTCACCTCTAGTCGAAGTTGTTCAGTACAAACGTTATTCAAATCTTGGACTGGTATACGTGACAAGGAGGCTAGACAGCACTATAGTGTTATTAGATTCATATTATTCGTGGTTTTGTCTAGAGTTGTCTAGATTACATGCGTTGAAACGAATTATATTATAATATTTTTATATCTTGCCGCAAGCGTTTAAAAATTGATTAAAATAAAACATTTCTATATCCGTATTGCAATGGAGTTACCATCCACATAAGTAGTATTTAAGAATATTCGAAAAAGTTTACGTGACATCACTCTCGCTTTATTTCTATTATTTTTTGTTTATATTTAAACTGCGACAACGAATGCTCAACAAATTGCACCAATGGCGTCTGCAACAGTACAACTGGTTACTGCCAGCAATGTATTGTGGGACTTCAAGGACATTTTTGCAATCAGAGTAAGTATGGGTGAACTAGTAATGATATTATTAGTTCTAAAAAGATTATTTGCTTAATTACTTTTATTAAATCAATTAATTTTCGTCAACAGAATGTAACCTTACATATTACGGACAAAACTGTTTACAAAAATGTAGCACCAACTGTTTACATCAACTTTGCGAAAACGTCAACGGTTTTTGTCACAACTGTATACATGGAAAGCAAGGTGTATTTTGTGATAAAGGTATGCCACATTTTACCTAAACCCACTCTATAAGACCTTTTTCTTACAAATTCTTACAATGCATAAATTGTTTGTGCAATCGTGGCATGTAGTTGTAGCCCTTTATCATCAACTGTATTATTTTTTATGTCGATAAGTCTGTAGCAGCTTATGTACAGAATGGTGTAATTTCGCTGTGTTTATTGTGAGAATTTCTTCGCCACTCACTAGACTGTAACGTTACGTACTATGGAGTCAACTGCTTACAGAGATGTAGTCACAACTGTACTAACAGTCTGTGTGACAATGTGAATGGTGCTTGTAAAAGTTGTGTTGATGGCAAACAGGGGATGTTTTGTGAACAAAGTAAGTGGTATAGACTATATGAAGAATGTTCTTAGTGTTTACCAATGTAACTACTCTGTTGGTAGATTAATTTACCTTGCAATTACTATATATACATTATTTCTTTTTTTTTTTTTCGTCGTTGCGTTAGCATATATCAATTTTCTTCATATAAAACGAAACAACAGAATGTAACGCCACGTACTATGGAACCAACTGCTCACAGAGATGTAGTCCCAACTGTCTAGACAGTCTGTGTGACAATGTGAATGGTGCTTGTAAAAGTTGTGTTGATGGCAAACAGGGGACATTTTGTGAACAAAGTAAGTTGCACAAATGTAGAACTTTCAATGGGTTTTTCATTTATGTAAATAATCTGTAACTAGTTACTCCCAGCAATGTAATAATGGACTTCAAAGACATTTTTGTAATCAGCGTGAGTATGGATAAAATAGTAATGATATTATCAGTTTATAAATAGATGATTTGATTAGCTTATTTTACTAAATGTATTTAATGAAATCATTTTTAACACAATGTAACCTTACATATTACTTACAAAACTACAAATATATGCAAAACCAACTGTGTTTTTAATTTTTGAGACAACGTCAATGGCTTTTGTCACAACTGTATACCTGGAAAGCCAGGTTTTTTTTTTATAAGACCTTTTACATATCAATTTTTAACCATTTATAAATACTTCCTTTACCATCAACTATATTGGTATATTTAGGTAGTTCAGTAAATGTTCATATATAGTATCGTGCAAGTTTGCTGTGATTATTATGTGTATTGCTTCCCCTCTCCCCCCCCACACCAGACTGTAACGCCACGTACTATGGAACCAACTGCTCACAGAAATGTAGTCCCAACTGTCTAGACAGTCTGTGTGACGATGTGAATGGTGCTTGTAAAAGTTGTGTTGATGGGAGGCAAGGGACATTTTGTGAAGAAAGTAAGTGGTATAAACCTATAAGTGGTATTATGTTCGGTGAACATATAATTGTACAACTAAATGTTACATTATTCTACTTTTGGTTTTGAATTCATACACATGTTTAAATTCAAACGTTGAAAATTAAAATGTATAGAGATGTCATCATCATTTCTCGTTCGCGCTCCCGACACGTAGGGCAGATGAGATAGAGTTCATATGTTTGAATTACCTCGGCATACAAAGGGATTGTTTGGTCAGAACTATGATCTGTCGCCTTTGTTTCACTAGCATGAGTCAGGTACCCATCAGAGCTGGGTGGACTCAGGGAAGTCTTACAGACTTAACCTCGAGATTTCAACTTTAGATTTTCCGGTAAGTAGTCTACCGTACAGATATTGCTACAACATCACAACTCAGCACAGTGGTAGAGTAAGACAGTAGCATATACTCATACCATGTAACATTTGTGAAGTAAAATTAAAAACAAACGATTTAAATATCTAACAGGCTGCAACGAAACACATTATGGAATGCACTGTGCAAGTAAATGTAGCATCAACTGTACAGATCAGTTATGCAACAACGTTAACGGCTCTTGTCTGGACTGCATCGCCGGAAAGCTAGGGGAATTTTGTAATACAGGTATGGGATATTTACATAAGAAATTCACTTGAAAAGTTAAAAAAAGGAAACAATCCAGTGAACATGCTCTCTAGAATAACTAATTTTGAGGCTCCAAGTTCTACTTTGTAGCTGTCCCAAATGCTAGCTTCTAGCTTCCCCAAATGCTAGCTTGTAGCTGCCACACCCACACGCTAGCTTGTAGCTGCCCCAATGCTAGCTTCTAGCTGACCCACATTCTAGCTTGTAGCTGCCCCACATTCTAGCTTGTAGCTGCCACACCCACACGCTAGCTTATAGCTGCCCCAAATGCTAGCTTGTAGCTGCCCCACATGCTAGCTTGTAGCTGCCCCACATGCTAGCTTGTAGCTGCCACACCCACACGCTAGCTGGTAGCTGCCCCACCCACACTCTAGCTTATAGCTGCCCCACTTGCTAGCTTCTGGCTGACCCAAATGCTAGTATGACTGACAATAACATATTTTCCACTAGACTGCAATGCAGGCAATTATGGTCCCAGATGTTTAAACAAATGCTCTTCACTGTGTCTTGATTCAAAATGTGACGCTGTTAACGGACACTGTTTGAGATGTAAAGATACTGGCGAATTTTGTGAAAAAGGTAAATATGCACATTTTATATCTAAGACGATAAGTTGAGGATTATTGTAAACTCAAAAGTAAATGATTTAGTTCATTGATTAAATCAATATTATTGCTATGTATTTGTTATAAAGCTTTTGAACTGGAGTTTCTGTATATAATATGATATAAATAAGTTTAAAACATCATCACACAATCAACTACATCTTCAGCGTATAGCAGACACACGATGTTCTTTAACACATTATTTTAAAAAAAATAAAGAATAAGCCATTACCAACAACAACTCAATAGTGCATTCAACCTTAAAACTACTCTCATAGTTATTGCTTTATTGTTGTAGTGCAATAATGCAACACATATTTATTTGCTTTCTTTTTTGTAACATACACACATACAAACATACACTTATTATATATAAGTTAATTTGGTTATTTACATTTTGTCACATTTTTAGAAAATGTCAATGGATATAACGATGGATACAACAAAGGATTAGGACACGGTGTGGGTATTGGCATTGGCGTCATGTGCATCATCGTTCTGATCGTCACGGCTGTTGCTTGTGTGATCCGCAAATATAAAGGAGATAAAAGTGAAGAGAGTAAACATAGAAACGATGTATATGACCAGCCTGTCGAATTACAACATACACATTTGTCAGCTAATTCAGAGCCAGGTAATTGATAAAACGTTAGTTTTTTCTATATAATGACTATATCAAATTGATACCAACTGTGTTGCATATTTTTAGAAAGAAACTACAGCGTTAATCTATTTACTATAAGCATGTTTATATTTACACATTATATGAGCAAGTAACGTTGTGTTTTGAAATTTCAGAAAAGCGAACAATATACAACAACATCGATGATCATATGGTCGGAAAAAATACAGAAAACAACAGCCAAGATTCTACGTATAATACATTAAATGATGAGTACAATGATGTATCAAGATATATGTCATTTTCATCAACTTAAGTCGAACATACTTGCGACTACAAACAGTACGCACAGTTGTAAATATCTATATACTACTAAAAGTCAAGTTTGTTTACATGTTTGAATATTTATTTGTTTGTTTGTTTGCTTGATTGACTATTGCTCATGGTTGCACTCATCGTGGAAAGCTGTAAAATAGTATGTAGGTAGAGAAAATTTTTTGTTTTAAGACAGACTGTTAATCACAAATTTATTTAAAGACGTTAACTAATTTATTGATTTATTCATACGTAGAGTAACCCATTTTTTTTTTAAATGTTAAAACATTGACTAAACTTTGTGGGAATAGTGACGTCACAGGTTTTTTTTTACTCTTTAGTACAATAAAATGGCGGCGTCTATCGAAGAAAATTGTGTTCCCATTCAAAAGTTTAACGCGTTCTAAATCTAATTTTCTGTCGGTCATAACTTTAACAATACGTCCGTTTGCTGTATTTATTACGTTCCAACACTTATATCAATTTTAAACTGTCTTTTTTCATTTAGTTTTACAATAAATTTCTCTAGATCTAAAGATCAGCTGTCGAAGGAAAGTTATTAAAAGTTATGAATCTAGCCTAGATCTAGCCTAGATCTAGGTCACTAGACTCAATGTAAATTCTAGATCTAGACTTAATGTAAATTCTACATCTAGAATCTATTTCGGGCCTTAATTATTTTATCTAAATCTTTGTTTAGCTTCAATGATCATCTAATTCGAGAATACATGGGATTTTTTTGTTATCTAGGTTCTATATCTAGATATAGTAGGATTACTCACTAACTTGGAGGCGTGGTCGGGTGCTAACAACAATATGGCGTACGGACCGGACGCATGACTTCCGACCATTTTTAGGCCATGTTTACCACGAGCAAAATGGCGGGTGTTCACATTATTTAAACATGGTATAGGTGGCCAGGGCTAGATATGCCAGAAAAGCATTTTAAAATTTGCTTTAGAGAATGAAGGCTAAATTTTAAAGTCAGTGTCTTAAACATTAATAGAACTTTTTTTTTTTTACGTTTTCAATTATTTTTTCTTAAGCCCTATATGTGAATGATAAGGTTGACTATCAGGACCTCGCGGGGCACAGGGCAGGTGAAGTAGGGTTCATCTGTTTCTTTGTCCTAAGCAAATGAAGGGATAGTGTGGTCAGAGACATGCTCGGCTGGAATCGTTTTTGTTGTCTGAGACTTGGCGGGACACTGGGCAGGTGAAGTAGAGTTGAGTAGGTCACCTGTGACGTCAGTATATGAAGGGATAGTCCGAAATCGTTGTTTTCGGTGTTTTTAAAAGATAAAAAAACATATTTTTGAATGTGGGGTCTGTTTTTTGTGACGATAAATGACACTGCAGTAGCGTAGCGAGGAGGGTGGGGGGCGGGAGGGGAGGGGAGGCGGGGGGGTGAAGGGGAGGTGGGGGGGGGAAAGGGGAGGCTGGGGGAGGTGGAGGGGGGAAGGGTGGGGGCGGGGGGACATATGTTGGGGCGCCAAAATGGTTTGGAGAAATAAATTGAAAGGTTGAGGGGGGTTCAAATCGAAAGTTTGAGTGGGGGGGGGGGGGTGCACATCAAAAGTTTGAGGGGGGGGGGGTTGAAAATCGAAATCTTGGGGGGGGGGGGTTAAAATCGAAAAGTTTGTCCCCGGGCGCCGGGAAGGGTCGCTATGCCTCTGAGTGACAGACGTGATGTTTTTTGATGGATGACCCCCGAAACCCACAGTTATCCAACGGATGACGGGTATTCTAGTATACTACTAAAAGTCAAGTTTGTTTACATGTTTGAATATTTATTTTTTTGTTTGTTTGTTTGTTTGGCTGATTGACTATCTCGCATGGTTGCACTCATCGTGGAAAGCTGTAAAATAGTATGTAGGTAGAGAAAATTTTTTGTTTTAAGACATACTGTTAATCACAAATTTATTTAAAGACGTTAATTAATTTATTGATTTATTCATAGTTAAATTAACCACATTTTTTTTTTAATTTTAAAACATTAAGTAAACTTTGTGGGGATAGTCACGTCCCTTGATGTGTTTACTTTTTGGTACAATAAAAATGGCGGACTCCATCATAGACTTTGTGGCCCATTCAATAGTTTAACGCGTTACAAAGCTAATTTTCTGCCGGCTATAACTTAAACAATACGTCCGTTTGCTGTATTTATTACGTTCCAACACTTATATCAATTTTCATCTGTCTTTTTAATTTAGTTTTACAATAAATTTCTCTAGATCTAAAGATCAGCTGTCGAAGGAAAGTTATTTATAGATCTAGATCTGGATCTAGAATCTAGGTCAAATCCAAGATTTATTAGTTATAAATACAATCCAATAAAACGAGACTTAAGCAAACCAGTCGTAGATCTAGAATATAGATAATTCTATCTAGATTTAGATAATAATGAGTTACTATATACTAAACTATTTTAGACCTTTATTGTTTGGTATAAATCTTTGTTTTGACTAGGCCCCTATGCAAATTTTGAAATGCTGGAGTCAGGGCCTATATCTATTTGCATAGCTTAAGATTCATATGCGGCTTCTATACCGCTAAGTGTGCAAAATTATAGACGTAAACTCTAGATATAGCTCAGTCGTATATCTAAAATATAGATAATTCTATCTAGATTTAGATAATAATGATTTTCTATATACTAAACTATTTTAGACCTTTATTATTTTATATAAATCTTTGTTTGGAATATGGTAATTTTAAAATGCTCGCTCCGGGCCTATCAGCGTAGCTAATGATTAGCTCTAGATCTAGATCTAGATCTAGATCTAGATCTAGCAAGAAAAACTAAACTTAAGCAAGCGAGTCGTAGAATCTAGATCTAGATAATTCTATCTAGATCTAGCTAATTTCAGAACTTCTTTATTTTATATAAATCTTTGTTTGGCTAATTAAAGATAAAATTTAATTTGAAAGTTACTACTACTACTATTAGACTTAGATCTAGATCTATGAGCGTAAATCATGTTGCATAAGAAGACTCATAGTATAGTATAAAAAGTCACGGTTGACGTCTCGAGCAAATAGCTAAGTTGGTAGCGTAGCCGGCTCTCATGCGGGTGGCATAGGTTCTAGACCAATATGTTAATGATTTTTTTTTTCAATTTTTTTTTAGATGTGAATGATAAAGTTGCCTATCTGAACTTGGCAGGATACAGGGCAGGTGAAGTAGAGTTCATCTGTTTCTTTGTCCTAAGCATAGGAAAGGATAGTGTGGTGAGAGACATGCGCGGCTGGAATCGTTTTTTAAACGATAAAAACATGTTGTCTGAGACTTGGCGGGACACTGGGCAGGTGAAGTAGAGTTGAGTAGGTCACCTGTGACGTCAGTATATGAAGGGATAGTCCGAAATCGGTGTTTTCGGTGTTTTTAAAAGATAAAAAACATATTTTTGAATGTGGGGTCTGTTTTTGTGACGATAAGTGACACTGAAAGGTTGAGGGGGGTGCAAATCGAAAGTTTGAGTGGGGGGGGGGGTGCACATCAAAAGTTTAAGGGGGAGGGGTGTTGCAAATCGAAAGTTTGAGTGGGGGGGGATGCACATCAAAAGTTTGAGGGGGGTGGGTTGCAAATCGAAATCTTGCGGGGGGGGGGGGGGGGGTTCAAATCGAAAAGTTTGTCCCCGGGCGCCGGGAAGGGTCGCTATGCCTCTGAGTGACAGACGTGATGTTTTTTGATGGATGACCCCCGAAACCCACAGTTATCCAACGGATGACGGGTAGTCTAGTACTAATTAAAATTTGAAGCTTAAAAATATGTTTTATGAAATCACTTCTGTATAATTACGAACCAACTTTTCTTGTATGGCAGGCATAAAAAGGAGAGGTTTTTTTCCCCGTTAAGCGGGTTGGTAGTGTGTCTGTCCGTCATCGCTATAGATTTTGAAAGTCTCTCCCTGGGCGCGGACGGCCAGGAAAACGTGGTGTTCCGCGGCGGTAAAAATTACAGTAGTATTGAAAAAAAAAATTTAAACTCTTTTTTAAATTTTGCCAAGGGAGGTAATTTAAAAAAAAATTCAACTCACGCTTATAAAAAAATATGAATGCAAAATTTGTGTCTTTTGCGTTTGTGTTTGCTTTGTGTTTGTGCTTTCTGTTATGTTTGTGGTTGTGTTTGCGTTGTGCTTGTTTTTTTCTTTTGTGTTTGTGTTGTCTTTGTTTTGTGTTTTGATTGTGTTGTGGTGTGTTGTGTTTGTGGTTTTTTTGTGTGTTTGTGTTTAGTTTAGTTCTGTTCTATAGTTGGTACATCTAAAAAGATATCGCTATACTTCTAGATCTCAAGTTTGTTTACATGTTTAAATTTTTTTTTTTTTTTTTTTTTTTTTTCTGATTGACTACTGGTGAAAACCTGCTCTATGTGGAGAGCTGTAAAATAGTATGTAGGTAGAGAACAATTTTTGTTTTCAGGCAGACTGTTATAATCACATTTATTTAAAGACGTTAAGTAATTTATTGTTTTATTCGTAGGTAGATTAACCACATTAAATTTAAAATTTTAAAACATTGACTTGACTTTGTGGGTATTTTGACGTCACATAATTTGTTTACTTTTTAGTACAATAAATGGCGGTTTCAATCCAAGATTTAGTTGCCGATTCAGATGTTAAACGCGTTCTTAAACTAATTTTCTATGGGCTATAACTTTCACAATACGTCCGTTTTCTATTTTTATTACGTTTCAACACGATTATCAATGTTTTAACAGATCTTTTTGTTTTATTATACAATACATTTCTCTAGATCTACAGAAATATGTCTAGGTTCTTACGCCGCTTAGAATTAAAATATATAATTTATTAACTTATCCAGAGTTCGAGCCTAGATATGTAAGAGGTTAGCACATTAGGCTACCATGCGGGTGGCATGGGTTTTAATTTAATTTTTAGTTTAGAATGATAATGTTGCCTTTGCCTATTGGAACTTAACGGGATACAGGGCAGGTGAAGTAGAGTTCACCTGTTTCTTTGTCCTCAGTATTTAACGTGGATAGTGTGGTCAGAGCCATGCTCGGCAGGAATCTTTTTTTTTTTTAAAGATAAAATATGTTGTCTGAGACTTGGCGGAACACTGGGCAGGTGAAGTAGTGTTGGGTAGATGTAAAGTTCACCTGTGACGACAGCATATGAAGATATAGTGTGGTCAAACCCACGCTCAGCCAAAATCTGTGTTTTCACAGACAAAAACATGTTTGAGTTGGGAGGACACTGGACAGGTGAAGTCGTATTGACCTGTTTTTATGACCTAAGCATATGAAAAGATTATGTTGTCAGACCCATGATTAGACGAAGTCAGTGTTTTTAAAAGAAAAAAACGTCAGAGGTGTGACGCCTTTTTGAATGTGGAGTCTGATTATTTTGTGATGATAAGTGACAGACGTGATGCCATTTATTAATGACCCCCGAAACCCAGTTATCTAATGATAACGGGTAGTCTAGTAATTTATTAAATATTTCGATTGTTAATATAGTTTTAAATATTAACATTTTCATGTTTTTGATTAAAGCCAATGCTAAACTTACTATTAAATGGATATTTATGTCCAGTTTAATCTTATTAGAATCTTTTGTTGTTAACATTGTCTGTATAAATCTTGTAACCCCAGGCTTTACTTGAATGTGAGGTATCGATTTCTTTAAGTCTCCAGATAGATTCGTCTACGATAAAAATGCATGCATTTCTAGCTCCGAATCTAAATCAATACAAAATTAAAAGATTTATTCAGATCCTACTAAATTCAATAACAAAAGAGGGGATACGCGTTTAAGTACTAGCCTTAAGGACCCAACTGTGAGTTAAGAATGGTTTCTTTCAAACCTGAGAGCCCACGAAAGATCAAGAAAATGCAGATTTTACTTGCATGTGTTGTCGACTTAATTAAAATGAAAATATCATGTAGCTAATACGCCTGCTAATTATTTATAAAAGTTAAGAGTCCACTTTATATTTTAATCTTTAAAAGGTAGTATTGCAAAATAGTGGATATATTTTATTACTTGATAAAAAGAAAAGAAAAGAAACAACTCATTATATCTCTTACACTTTGTGTAACTTTTTGTTTGTTCAACCAAAGACTAAATACAATTTTTTAACATTAGTAAAGCATTGATATTATTATTGTTGTATTGTTGTATTAAAATATTGTTAGCCAAATCACAGTTATTTTAAGAAATAATAATGTCATGTATATTATTTTTCATTTTATGTATAATCATGATGAATAATATGGTATAAAGAGTATTTAAAATGTCCATAAAATCAGAACTTCGGGGCGGGGGGGGGGGGGCATCCTGTCTTCCATGGGTTGCCCGACCCATCCCCATGAGCGGGATTTACTATCCCTCTCTATAGACTGTCGTTTTGTAATGTGTCATATATCGTTGCTAGCCATTTAGTTTGGCCATCTTAACTTAAAGATTTGAGTAGGCATGTATTTGTTAACGGATGTAGCTGTTATTTGTCTATACAGCCCTGCAAGTTTACTAGCTATAAAGCTGCACTGCCTAAATATGTGTTTTGAAGATTTGTATATTGCTCTGAGGTGGCAGAGCTGTGCTATTCCAAATCGGGCTAAGTGAGTTGAAGTCGCAACTGGCTTTCTTTAAGCTAATCTTTAGTTAACAATAAATGTTTATTTGTTTGTTTTGTTTGTATGTTAGGTATGACACATTTTGTAACATCATTTTGACCCACTTTTATTGAAACTATTTCTTTCGGCCACCTTCGTCTATGGTGACAATTCAAGAGTATCCATTTTACTTTCTTGTATAAGAAGTTATGGTGCACACAATTGAATTCAACATTCATATATCTTGACGATTTACCCCTCACCGAGTCGGCAAAAGTTATTTTTGAAATTGTGTCTGTATGTCTCTCTATGTGTTGTGTGTGTGTCTAGGCGCGTGTGTGTGTGTGTGTTTGAGAGTCTGTCTGTCTGTCTGTTAACACGATAATTTCAGTACCATTTCATTTATGTTGACGAAAGTTCTTGTTTAGGTATAATTTATTATTGTTGTTTTATTTTCCTAACATTTAAAATCATTTTGTGATACAATTTAAAAAAACAAAAATATTTTCTTTGTCTTCGTCTTCTCCCCCATCCTGTGGATCAACCCTCCCAACGAGGGGAAGGTTGGCGGGGCCTCGCAACCCCTGCGTCAGAAAGAAAAACATTAATGCTGTGTTTATATTAGATGCAACGTCTGAAAGAAACACCGAATTAATTTATGTTGTGATCGACCTTGCCAGCCTGTTATCATAAGGTCAAACAATGTAAAATGTACAGACACATCAAAGAAACCCCGTATTAGCAGTTGTTCAATGGTGTACGCGTCTAATGTTTATAAATGTATCTATTAGAAGTTCAACGTACTTAAAATTACGTGTAAATTACTCACAATACTGTAATTAGTTTCAAAGTATAAATTAAATCATCTACTACCTTCACACCATACTTCATGAGTTGAGATCAATAACTCTACTTCATCTACCCCATGGATCGTTAGGTCAGAAAAAGAGCCCTTCGTTCATTCTGTTCACAATGTAATATTTGTAATATGTGCATAGCAGCTACAGGACATTACACCCCCGGAAATTACCCCCCCCCCCCGGACATTTCTCCCCGTATTTACCCCCCGGAGCAATTACCCTCTGTCAATTACCCCCTGTCACACCCCCCTCCCCCCGGGGAATCGCCTCTCAAGTTAGAATCCTAACTCTAACTAGAATTCTATACCTATATACCTATATACTACCCTAACGCTAACCCTAAACCTAAACCTAACCCTAAACCTAAACCTAAACCTAGCCGTAACCGTAACCGTAACCGTAACCGTAACCGTAACCGTAACCGTAACCGTAACCGTAACCGTAACCGTAACCTTAACCTTAACCTTAACCTGAACCTTAACCTTAACCGTAACCGTAACCGTAACCGTAACCGTAACCGTAACCGTAACCGTAACCGTAACCGTAACCGTAACCGTAACCGTAACCGTAACCGTAACCGTAACCGTAACCTTAACCTTAACCTGAACCTTAACCTTAACCGTAACCGTAACCGTAACCGTAACCGTAACCGTAACCGTAACCGTAACCGTAACCGTAACCGTAACCGTAACCGTAACCGTAACCGTAACCGTAACCGTAACCGTAACCGTAACCGTAACCGTACTAACCGTAACCGTAACCGTAACCGTAACCCTAACCCTAACCCTAACCCAAACCCTAACCCTAACCCTAACCCTAACCCTAACCCTAACCGTAACCCTAACCCTAACTCTGTCCGGGGGGTAATGTCACGGGGGTAATTGACAGGGGGTAATTGACAGGTGGGTAATTACTCCGGCGGGTAATGTCGGGGGAGGGGGGAAATGTCTTGGGGGTAATTGACAGAAGGGAAATGCCATGTTCCCGTGCAAAGCTTACCTTTTAAGGTAATTGTCGTTTAGTAATTTTTCATAATAGGTGAGAGTATTTCGACCTAGCATATTTATTTAATCTTCTTCTTTGCTGAAACTTGTCATTTACCCCGTCACAATTATCTGACATGATGTTAAGTGTGTGCTTTCAATACATAAAAAGTACGAACAGAACATGTTTACGAACACACCAACTCGTAATTTCACTTCCTGGTTTATATCATAAATACCCAAGTGACAAGATAGAAATATTACACTATACAGACCCAGGATACCAACTAGAACTGTAGTCCACATTTACCTCGTTATCTACAGTCGAAGTGGCCACCCTAAGATAACATTGGGATAGACCATATTTTATTTGGTGGCTGTCGGTTGTGTCGCTGTTGTAAACAATTTCTTGAGAGACTAACTTCAGAGTTGCTACAAATATATTTAGGATGGTGTTACTTGTATAACGTATTGTAACGTCTGCCATTGTTTACAACACAATACATCTATTTAATGGCAATTCAGATATTGCTTTATTTCATCTTCATTATCAGTGAAGTTCAAGTGGCTAAAGGTATGCGACTTAATTTTTCAATGGACACAAGATTGTAAGAAAAAGTGAAAACTATTTATATGTTATTGTATGAATCTTGTTAAAGTAAGTAAAGTTCCCTTTCAAACCTGACGGTCTATAAGGCAAGTGAAGTAGAGTTCACTTGTTTCTGTGAACTCGGCATATGAAGAGATCGTGTGGTCAGCCGCCTTTACTTTCCCTAACGGGAGTTAGGTACCCATCAGGACCTAACCTGGAATCGAACTCGAGAATTAAGGGCTAAGAGTCCAGTTCTCTACCGCTAGACCACTCCGTCCCCAATGAATATTTTACTCGTGATATAATTATTTTAGTAGATAGCTGCAATAAAAGTATTGACAGAAAACCGTTTCCTTAACTATTTCAAACAGTTCAATTAGGAAAGTAATTATCATAATGTTTTTGATAGCACATTATATGTTTTAAAAACTAGTATTATTACAAACCCATATATTTTTTTTTCAGCATGTCAAACTGGCTGGTTCGGCTCCAGCTGTCAATACAAATGTCACTGTGTCAACAACCAATGTGGCCTTGACGGAAAGTGTACAGGAGAGTCTACATGTGACAGGGGATGGTTTGGTCCTCTATGTCAATACCGTGAGTTTACTATTTTAGTGAATTGTACTTTTATTCAACACACTATTATGGTATCTTCAAGGCTATTACTAATGTTCAGTATAAACTCCGTTCCCAGAGGATTTAGCACAATTGAATACAGCTACAACCCACGCCGCCCTGATAGATGGAAACGATGCCACATGTGCGAGTGTTTCAACTTTTAACCTGACTTGGAACATTACTTACCAAGTCACGTGGTTCAGAATTATTATGCAACAGCCAAGTGAGTGAAGTTCTACTCCACGTGTTAAGTTTATTATTACGTGACATGTGACGTACCATTAGGTGGAAATTGGCTAAGTAGTAATTGTTGTTATTTAATAAAATACAATTTATTATCTTCTAGTTATTACAGCTAACAAATGTTGAAATGCCCAAATCTATATATATAATTCTCTTCTGGGAGCCGTTAAAAAACAAGCTGCAAGCGCCTCCTTGCAGTCCCCTCTCTTTCTCTCTACCACTATCACTATCACTACCACCCCCACCCCACCCCACATTGTCTGGTGAGTTGTGGTCACGCTAAATGTTTACAAAGCTAAATGTTTACAAATCGTAGAGCCGTAGAGCCGGGTTTCTATTATGGGCAGATAATTTAGTTCGATTTTAAACTTACAGGAGGTAACTAAGAAATAACTAAGAGGAGGCTGCTTTCACGGGGGGGGGGGGTGTGGTTAGTGTAGGGTCGGGGTTAGGGGAAAGGGGGGGGGGGTTAGTGTTTTAAAGCAAATATTTTCAGTGGCAGCATTGGTACTGTCGAATTCACAAATTATGAATTACTGAAAAGTAGAAAATAAAACAACTAAATAGCGGCGTATGATACGCTGCGGGTCGGCTCGTATTTTATAATTTTGATGTCTTGGTAGTACAATAATTTCAATTTTCGATTACAAAATGCCCACAGATTCATTACAGAACGTCCAACTGACTCTAAATAAAACAATCACGCCAACTACATATCTGATCAAAGTTACTGACAGAGTCACTGACATTCTCTGTCAGACAGATCTCCTTGCTACACATGTAAGCCTACACTTCGGATCAACGCTTGCAGTTTGTTCAGTTTACTTGAGTGGAGGTAATTGCTGTTCTTATCACACGATGTAAACGTGTTTTATTTCAAACATATTCTACAGCTTCAATTTTACATTTTAAACTTGAATTTACATTTTCACTTAGTTTCGAATTTATATTTTATTAGTGAGTTTATATTTTTATGCCAATACACCGCACAAGATAACACGCTAACGATAAAAATCATCTTGTTTTTATTTTGTTGTAACAAATTCAGAAAATGTTGTTATAAACATAGATGTGTAGAAAAGTATACGTTTAGATTTTTTTTTACTACATTTTATTGGATAAGTAAGGAAATGTATTCAATTAGCGTAAATAATTTATTTTAATACAGGTAGAAATGTTGCTCTAAAACAAACCACCAGCCAATCAAGTGATTATGAAGAAAAGGACATAGTGCGCAACTCCTCTTTGGCTGTGGACGGAAACACAAGTGGGAACTTTTCACACATCACGTGTACACATACAGCAGAATCCAAGCCAGGCGAATGGAGAGTTACATTTTCAATTACTCCAAATGTCAATAGATATATCCTTTATAACAGAGGTAATGTTTCGTACTGCAATGTTTGACCTCCCATTCTCAAATATATGTGTACACATCTCAGGAAACTTAATCAACATACAATAAATATTATCCTAATATATAAAAGCCCATTTTACGCATTACTCCACCCCCCCCCCTCTCTCTCTCTCTTTATCTCTCTCTCTCTCTCTCTCTCTCTCTGTCCGCATGCCCCGAGTCTAAGAGATCAGTATCTTCAGCGATAAATGGAGAACTTAAAGATACTATGGTTGATGCTTTAAATGTATAAACTAAATTTTATTTTAAAAAGGAAAATAACATTAAGGGAACAAGATACCCATGTTTTCGATAAAATTGTAATTTTGCTTCCCAAAATTTTTATTTCTTAATTCGATACTAATACCTTTTATCTCTCTAACCCGAACATCTTGGACTTCTACAGCTTACGGTTATCCGTTTATTGCGATGTGAAACATGGTACCCCCCGACAAGTTTTCACACTACTACGTGGACAGCGGCTATCTTCGAGCGGGTATTACATGTATTTATGGCCCGCGGGGCACCATAAACTTTACAGCAATCTAAGGGCCAAGCACTCGTGTACCCGCTGGTGTAGTGACCTTTTCTTTTGTTCTAAAAATAAGTGAGATAGAAGTTGTTTTCTACAAAGAAAATTTTATATCAAACTCCATATAAGGGCATGCGCGTAAAAATTATGAAGGGGAAGAGATTCATTGATACGCTTGACCAATCATATTATAGTACAGTAAATCAAAATAATTCACGATAGGCTGCAACTAACCGCGTGTGCTAGGCAGCCATCTTGTTTCTAGATAAACAAAACAATCGCCTGTCTCGTTTGTTTACCTCATTTGCGTATATTCTTCTATTTGTTGTTTTAAAGTTATAATCAACATTAAGTTTAGTAATTGAAACGTGGCCTAGAAATGCACTGTTGATTATCACTGGAACAATATTAAACACTGTTTCGTACGCTTTATACTAAGCTGAAACAATGCGTCATGGACATGAGTCTGACATGACTATCAGTTTGAAGAATGTACTGTCCATCCCCTTTACCCCCTTCATTCCCTTCTCGCCATTCAACCAACGGCCGGTTTATATTCTAGTTACGGCATGCTGTGATAGGCTTGAACGCGTTCATCAGGCTTTACACCGGACTGTATACGACACATGTGTTAATGTGTATGCCCATCTCTCCGTATAGGGTGTGGTAGCAACGAATGTAAATACTAGATAGGATAGCTGAGAAGCATTCACTTAGGCCCTGTACTTGACCCTATCTACACAGATGTGTTATTCGCGGTTGAATGAACATTGGTAATCTATGGCTCATCGGTTCTTCACGCACTATCCAGCGGTGGGTGGGGTGGAGGGGGCGTGTCTAGCCCCAAGCGTTGTACCCAGTGTTGTGTTGTAGGCTATTATCATAAGGCAATAAACTTGTGTAAGCTACAATTTGAGTAGAGAAAGACATTGTTTTGAAGTGAGAAGACCGGCTAACAAACAAAACTTGATCTGGTTTGAAAATAGCTGTTCTGAGAATACCGCTCGATTGATAGGATGTGTAATACTTAATAGTCATACATTCATTACCTGTTGTATACATATTTTCTGCTTACATAGAAAAATTCTGTCTAAAACTTACAACATAAATCAAAGCGTATTTTATTAGACAAATGGTTCTTCCACATATAACAAGACGTTTTTTTTGTTTTCTATAAGAGAAAACGCGCCGTGCCTTTTCCCGCTCTTCTTTTCACGTTTTCTCAACTTTGCATTTTTACTCAAAATTCAACATTCAAATCGCTAAGGCTTTGGAACCCTTTGTCATACAAGAATAAAACATTCAACGTGCATTCAGCATGATACCATCTACAAAACTACGTTTGTACATTAAGTTTGCTACAATACTTTAGGAAATATTGATATTTATGTAACACCACCCCCTAATTTTTGCACATACATTTACGTAAAAATTTGTATTAAAAATTGAGTACAAGCTATCGCAATGAGTAAACGTAGAAATGTATAGTTTGGTTTGAGAAACCTAAATCTTTCATCTGCTTTTTAAAATCTCTTATGGGAACAAAGCCTTAGCGATTTGAAAAGGTGTTAGTTTTCACACCTTTTCGCGGTTTCCATGGCAACCAGTACTGCTATTGACGGCTATATATTATTTTTGTCTATAGTTTAACAACTATAATTATATGAACTTATTAAACAACCAGAAATGTGTTAAATAAAAATTTTTTTTTATCCGTGGTGCCTGTCCTTAAAGGCTTATTCGAATGTAGAAACACATTTTTATAACGTAACCGGAAAAGTGTTTATCATTGTGACAATAACGCAATAAACAACGACGTCACATATCAAATGTTTAAACTACGGAAAGAACACATTACCAATGCGTCATCTTTCAAATTTAGAATAAAAAATAAAGCGGGAGTGTCCTCACATAAACTTTCTCGAAAATTCTTATATGACACTAATGGGGAGGGCAACTCGGGATATAGACATGATTTTTAATCCATTTTTACTTACTTAATCTTTGATCAAGTAGATCTAGATCTGGACTAGCTCTCGTCAAAACAAAATGGCTGGAATTTTGTCTTCAGACCACCTATAGTTTATGCTTTCCTATTGTGGAGAGCAAGTTTTATTCTAAACGACACTCTTAACTGAGAAAAAAAGGATAAATACTATTTAACACCCAGGTTTTTTAACGGCATTATTTAAGTTTCTTAAACATTTTATATGGTGTTGTGTTTGGTTTTAATTTTTCTAATAGGTATTGGTAACCTACGTTATTTTAAATGTGTCGGATTTTCAGCTATTTAGTCATTTCTTTTCTTTGTAAACTAATATCGTCCAACGTGTAGTAAAGCATATCGCGATTTGACCAATAACTATTTCATATAATTTTTTTCCAAATAAGTAAAACATTAAAAATACATAGGCCTATAATTCACGGGATACGGGTACTCATGGCCAGTTTAGTGAAAACGTTTAACTTATGAATGCACTTCATGACAGCTTCGATTACTTTTTTAAAAAATGTTACAATTTACTCATGTAAAATATAATTATCTTCTTTTGTTTGCAAACATCGTTATTGTAATCATTGTGTTATTTGACTACAATTTTATCTATTCAAGTAGGCTGTTATTTGTTGTGTTATATGGAAGTATTGGCTTTGAACATGGTAGTGATGTAGGTTCAAGATAAATGGTCACATTATCGACTGTTTGCAGAAATGGCGCTTGCATTATACTCTTTCTAGCATCACACTACGTTAAAGGCCTACCTGATATGATATAATTTTTCTATGGCTATTGATGAATAATTAACCAATCCATTTTAACGTATCCGATAAATTGACAGTTTATATTTCTAAAGCACAAACATTGACATAATTTAGATACCAACGATATAAACTAAAAACAAAAAAAACTATTAAAAGAACAACATATTGACTTGTAATCGTCGTATACTATTTTACCAACTGCTATTTATTTTTAGAACCTTCATATCATTTGAAAGCAATTCTTAACTCAAAATCATGCAGATTGCTTATTTACATTTCAGACTCAGACCGTCAACGGCTTCAAGGATTTTTGTTGAACAGTTACAGCAACGCTGGGTCAAAACTGTTTGAGTACAGGGATACAAGTTCTAACAACAATGTACCAATCTACACAATAACAACAGGTCTACACGGTCCGGTGTCTTATGTTAATATATCTGTAGGAGGCATTCTAACACTATGTGAGGTCGAGATATACGGTGGTGAGTAGGCCTATATAATGACATTTAAACAGTGCAATGTTTGTAAATTAACTTTTATCCAGAATGGGCATAATGTAACATTCATTTTTCCAGAAAGCGTATGCAATGTAAAAAATTACGGTCCAGAATGTACCAAGACCTGCAACTGTAACGACCCAACTGAGACATGTTTTGTAGCTACAGGTGGATGTCTTTCTGGATGTGCTGCTGGATATCAAGGGGAGGACTGTTGGGAGCGTAAGTATACAAATCTACCGATATAAAGCAATATCGTTATAATGTTTTAGACAACGGATAATCAGTATTTCAAAACGTTAAAAAAGCGCGATTTATCTCCCCTAAATGTTCTCGTAATTTTTATATAATACAGTACAGGTGATGGTGGTTTTAATCGGGCTATAGAAATACAGTAGTGTGTGGAAAAAAAACAACTTTGTTTTGCGAAAACACATTTAATTGGAAATGTATGAGAATAGGCTATATTTATATTTTATATTAAATATAAGAGTTCTGGAGGGCTTTTAGAAATCGCTAATAGAGCGAAACACCTCATTATAATGCATTTTTTTCCTGCTGTTTTATACTCACTTTAAATTGAACTGAATCGCCTGTAAAAAAAATAATTGCTCGCCATAAAGATTTAAAATTATTTTAAATGGTTTGTTTTTTCGTAATTTGAAATATCCGACTACCAGAAATCACTCACATATAAAATAATCTAGATAATAGATTGTATACCTATATCCGTCCAATGAGATGGAACTCCAGTTATCGTAATCACATAGTAGAACAAAATAGCATACCGCTAACGGTTACCTGAAATAACTAGTTTAGTGACAAGAAATATGTACAATTAAATTTTAAAAACTGTGGTCAGTAAGGGTGTGTATCAGGTGGTAGTGATCTACGTACATTTTGGGAGGACATTTATAGATGTATATATGTGCACCATTGTTCTGTCTCCCAATATTACCATTTTTACACTTAAGCATATATTATTTGACGTGAATCTATATTCAAGCTTGCGGTGAAGACCATTACGGATCTAACTTACAGAAAGAGTGCTCTAAAATTGCACCAATGGCGTCTGTTGCAGTACAAACTGTTACTGCCAGCGATAGTTTGTGGGACTTCAGGGTCCGTGATCAAGTGTGATGTTATGAAAAAGAGTAATTAATGAGGTTTATAACAAAAAGCATCATTATGATCTGCTTGTGTTTTTTTATCATCAGCATGTAACGTTACATTTTTCGGACAAAATTGTGAAAGCAGGTGTAGCATCAACTGTTTACTACAACACTGTAACAACGTCAACGGGTTTTGTGACGCCTGTGTACCTGGAAAACAAGGAGCTTTATGTGATAAAGGTAATTAATATTTTCCCGATTCAAATATCTATAACGCGCTTGACTTCTTGACAAATTAATATTTGCAATACAACGATTTGGTTTCGTTTTACTTTTTTGTTCTGCTTAAAGTTATTTACAGTGGAGTAATAATCTGTTATATTTAGCTAATATGTCTGCCCTTAACCCAATATAAGAAAGATGTTCAGATAGTACTAAGGGTTATCAATGATGTTATTGAATCTAGGGGAAGTCTACCAGTTCATTTAGTTCCTACGTGTTGTGTCCGTAAAATTATAACAACATAAATTTGAAAACGACAAGTTTTATTGTATTTTTATAACATCATTAATGTTAAGTGTTATATATATTCCCACCAGACTGTAACCCCACGTATTACGGAACCAACTGCTCGACGAAATGTAGTTCCAACTGTCTAGACAGTCTGTGTCACAATGTGAATGGTGCTTGTATAAGTTGTGTTGATGGAAAACAGGGAACGTTTTGTGAACAAAGTAAGTTGTACAAATGTATACATTTTATTGTGTTTTCCTAATCTACAACTGGTTACTGCCATCAATGTAATGGTAGACTTCAAGGACATTTTTGTAATAAGCGTAAGTATATGTGAAGTAGTAATGGCATTATTAATTCAGGAATACACGATTTGATTAGTTTCTTTTACTAAGTTAATTTAATGAAAACATTTTTTTTCCAACAGAATGTAGCAATACATATTACGGAAAAAACTGTACACAAAAATGTAGCACCAGCTGTTTACGTGAACTTTGTGACAACGTCAACGGTTTTTGTCACAGTTGTATACCTGGAAAACAAGGTGTATTTTGTGAAAGAGGTTTGTAGCATTTTATCGAAACCAACTCTAAAAGACCTTTTACTTACCAATTATTACAATTCATAAATAATTCACGAATATATGTAATATCATTCCTTTACCATCAACTGTATTGGTTTATGCCCATAAGTTTGTAACAGCTTATATACAGTATCGTGTAATTTATTTATGCTAATTGTGTTTATTGTGTGTATTGCTTCGACCCCCCCCCCCCCACCAGACTGTAACGCCACGTACTACGGAACCAACTGCTCAGATAAATGTAGTTCCGACTGTCTAGACAGTCTATGTGACAATGTGAATGGGACTTGTAAAACTTGTGTTGATGGAAAACAAGGTCCATTTTGTGAAGAAAGTAAGTTGTATAGGCTACATGCAAGTTTTTTTTACTGTTTTTCTATATAACTATTCTATTGGTACATGAATATATAATACAATGACTATATTTACATTATTTCTTTTTTTTAAATCATCATTGCGTTAGCATATATTAATTTTCTTGACATAACACCAGAATGTAACGAGACGTATTTTGGAACTAACTGCTCGAAGAAATGTAGTTCCAACTGTCTAGACAGACTATGTGACAATGTGAACGGTTCTTGTCACAGCTGTGTTGCAGGGAGAAAGGGGCCATTTTGTAATGAATGTAAGACAACTCGTAATGTTAAAATTCAGCTTTTACTTTGTACTACTTCATTAATGTATTTATTTATTCATATATGCTTTACCGTGTATAACGAAACTATTATTTCTTTCTAACAAATTGTGGGTTTTGATTTCATATAACAAATATACATAGAAAAATGTATACATATTTATTAAAGTGCTTTTAAACGGAGTTGTATTAATAATAATTATTCTCATTTCCTTGTAACTTCTAAATAATAATTGTTAAGTTGACTTTTAATTATCAATTGTATATTTGTTTTTCATTATGTTCAAATGAACAACTTTCTTAAAACCACACAGCTTGTGACAGTCACAACTATGGACCAAACTGTGATGCTCACTGTTCAACTAACTGCAATGACTCAATATGTAACTCAACAAACGGCCACTGCTGGAGATGCTACCCTGGTTTTCAAGGATATTTTTGCAATGAAGGTTAGGTAGACCAGTTTATACATACAAAAAACAATTAGGTCTGTAATATAACATGAATACAAAGTTTAACTATGTGTATATCGTTAATACATTACTTGTCTTCTGCGCCCCAGATTGCGAGAAATCTTTCTTTGGACAAGATTGTAATCAAACCTGTGACTACTGTCTTAACGCTGACTGTAACAACACCAACGGTGTTTGTTTCAAATGCGCTGCTGGAAGTTGGGGGGACTTCTGTCAAGGTGTGTTTTGGAACGAAAAATGAACAAACATTAAAAAATTAAATGTAACTAATACAAAGTGTATTTGTTACAATGCTTAGCGATGACAAAAACAAAAGTAAACATCTTACCGCCATTTTAAGATAACGTATGCTTAGTAATATTAATTATAAAAAAATACCATTGTCACAGGCTTTTTACCTACCTTATATAATACACACACAAAAACCACAAGTCAAGCATTGTTCCCGTTGTTTTTCATATTTTATTTTTGGTTCATATAGGCATCGTGTTCATTATCAGACTACGCCATCTTCTTACCCACCTTCTCTCCTCGTTCCTTCCTCTCGCGCATGCGCACAGTCACCCTGTCTCCCTGATCCAATATCGCCTTTCAACACACACACTCCCAACATACATTCCACTAACATTTCACTGTTATAAACATAAAGTTCAAAACATATTGTGTAATTTTTTTATTTATTTTTCTAATCAATACAAATATTTGACGGTTAAGATTTACTCCAGTGTGAACTTCATTAATTTTTTTTTCAGCGTGTCCCAACCAGACATTTGGTGAGTCGTGTAAAGAGAACTGCTCCAAAAACTGTGAGCAAGACGGGACGTGTCACCCAGTCAATGGGACGTGTAAACACGGATGTCGTCAGGGGTATCGGGGAGAAACATGTGCTCAAAGTGAGTACATCTTAAGATAAACTGACTGCTCTGTTATATCTGTAAAGTGTCTATTCAACACATTTCGTATAGATGTAAAATCTTAAAATGTATTTATTTTAGTAGTTAACGTTCTAAAATATTAATAAAGTAGTCAATGTTACATAATTTCAATTAGTTAACTATACTGTTATGTTTTTAACTGCAAGTTCAGATATATATTATGCTCGTATTGCAGAGATACCTGAAGAACAATCACCTATAGCTGCAATTGTTGCACCTGTTGTAGTCATCGTTCTACTAGCTATTTTGGCAGTGATTGGCTTTGTCTACTGGAGGTACATGATATTATTCAAATAAAGTCGGTCTCATTTAAAGATGTGCTGCTATGTGTCAGCTATAAATGTAGGTGTTTATATAAGTTATGTGCTAATTAATATTATCACTTTCAGACATCGTCGGTTGAAGAACAAAGAAGACCACGTTAATGATTCGCAAAGAAATGAATTATTTGATATGTCTGATAGTCCAACTTCAAGCGGCAAATTAAACACCATAAAAGGTATTACATTTATACTCATTTTAAACAAATACTTTCTAAAGAATTTTAGCGATCGATTCAAGAATGCAACTGCATTTGAAAACATACGAACGTCGAACCAACGAACACAAGTTAAAATGATTGGAGTGTAATTGACTGTGTTCCCTACCTAGGTACAGATAAGCCAGTAGCTATCATTAACGCCTACAGTAACGTGGATGTTGAGGCAGACAGACGATACATCAAGGTCTCAAAACTGGACGAGTTTATGCAAGCTCATGGCAGAGATTACTTTGTGGATGAGTTTAAGGTCAGGTGACTCAGAGCTATAGTCGTGTTAGCTTAACTAACTTTAAGTTATCAGCATACATTAGTATTAAACAGTAATTATTTAATGAGTCATTTTATTTAACAAATTCTGTAAAAACATACACCCGATATTAATTTAAGTTTTTGTGAGTTAATATTTGAGTGAGTCAAAATAAAAATAAAAAACAAAAGAAAAAAGAAACTTCAGGAAAGATCAAAATCGAATTTCGTATAGTGTCTCTTTCCTTTATTTTTTGGTCACATTCAGTGTTACAATTAAAAACAAAATAGTAACACATCAATATAGGTTACATCGCAATAATATTAATAATGTGAAATAATATTTTAAGATTGTTGATTTTTTGTTTTAATTCCCAGAGAATTCCAACCCCCCAAAACGTGACAACCATGGTGGGACTAAGTGAAGCCAACAAACACAAAAGTCGATACAGGAATATTTGCACATGTCAGTTTTGGTTCTCATGCGTCATACTCATATGCATAAATATTGTTTTTGTTGTGAGCTAAATTATCCAAGTCGTTTAATTAAACCTTTAGTAAATATATCCACGATGTTTTACGTATTTTAAAATCAGAACGTAGAACACACTTCAAACATCAGTTTTTCTCCTGCAGACGATCACTCCCGCGTACATTTGGAAATAAATGCCAGCAAAAATGAAGGTGACTTTATTAACGCATCCTATGTTGAGGTAATTATTGCATGCATTTATATTTTTACCCAGTTTTACAACTATTTTACCTTTTTACATTTACAAACATTACGAATGTGTACAAATTCATTAATAAGTTGTTTATTTTAGTATGTTCCTTAATTAACAGACAGATGTAATACTGCTATAATACCGTTATGACACGAAATGTTTATAATTTAAGTCTTTTTGTTACAGAGTTATAACAATCAGGAGAAATACATAGCTTCCCAGGGTAGGTAGTGCTTATTTAATCAAGTTGTTCAGGAGGTAATTTTTCTTATTTTACCATATGGTGACATATCGTAAATGATTATTGTTATATATGACTAATAGTTACGTTTATACAGTGATGTAACTATACAATAATATGGTCCTAGGACCTTTGACCACAGGTGCTTTGACCATAGGGGGTTTGACCATAGGGGGTTTGACCACAGCGGAGCTTTGACCATAGGGGCTTTGACCATAGGGGGTTTGACCACAGCGGGGCTTTGACCATAGCGGTGCTTTGACCATAGGGGGTTTGATCATAGGGGGTTTGACCATAGGGGGTTTGACCACAGGTGTTTTCTCAGCAGAGGGTCTTTGATCACAGGTGGTCTATCAACTGGTGTTTGATCACAAGCGCTGTGTCCGGCTTTGATCATAGGTGTTTTGTCCACATAGGGTCTTTGATCTCAGGTGTTTTGTCCAATGATGTCCATATATGGTAAGGATTAATTTTAAAAGTTGCTAAATTATATTTTAAATTTCGACATGATGTAATAATATGTTAAATCATCATGTATTAATACAAGTCATCTAAACTACTCTATGTCAAAACCATGGAGAATCTTGGAGAGTATAGCACGTCGAAAAAAGGTAAAAGAACTTTGTTGTATCGTGGCCACGAGTTTTGGCTACACAGAGAACGCCAGGACGGGTCACGCTTTTGGCGGTGTACGAAGAATCGCACTTGTAAGTGCAAAGCTTCAATAGTTTCCTTGAAGGTCTACAGATGGACTGCACACGGCAAATAACAAATTTCTTGCAAGGTGTCGCAGGGGCAAGCTACCCAGCTGAGAAGCGATACAAGATGCTGCACGAAAAAGTACAACGTGCTGTCCAGACATATTGTATCACACCTATGATCAAAGCCGGACACAGCGCTTGTGATCAAACACCCGTTGATAGACCACCTGTGATCAAAGACCCTCTGCTGAGAAAACACATGTGGTCAAACCCCCTATGGTCAAACCCCCTATGATCAAACCCCCTATGGTCAAAGCACCGCTATGGTCAAAGGCCCGCTGTGGTCAAACCCCCTATGGTCAAAGCTCCTATGGTCAAAGGTCCGCTGTGGTCAAACCCCCTATGGTCAAACCCCCTATGGTCAAAGCACCTGTGGTCAAAGGTCCGCGCACCAATAATATAAGTAACATTGTTAACTTTATTGCTATGGACTGACTTATTCCTCTCAATTTCCAAGTACCGAATTTTATTTTGTTTACAAACCCTCTGTCTAAATACCTCAGTTGGACATTACTTGTTTATCGATCACAAATCGGCTATAAAACTAATCGAAATCATGTTTATGGTGAGTGTTGAGGGTATGTTTATGGTTTTATAGAATAGCGTTTTCTTCAGTATGCCTGTAACATGATAACAATGTAAAAGGTCAAAATATATAAGTTAACACGAGGGTAGCGATAAAAGGGTTCTGAAAAATAAACGATTGACGGAATTATTGTCCCAGAGTATTCGTATATTTGGTATTGGTACAGCTTGCATCTTCGGTTTTTGTTTCAATTCAGTAATATCAGAAAATTTAAAATAATAGCACGTTGAAATACTGTAGTGAATGTTATTTAAATGATATATACGGATATATAAGCTAATTTGAACATACACCCACACATGAACTATGTATTAAAAACTTACTTATTTCATAGGACCAAATGAGGTGATCATAAACGACTTTGTTAGAATGTTATGGGAACAAAAAGTTGAAAAAGTTGTGATGCTGACAAATCTAATTGAAGAAGGAAAGGTATGGTTCTATCAAATATATTAACTTCCGTTTCGTTAGGTAAAACTTTATTTGTTTTTATCTTCATTAATTGTGGCCATAACTAGATCATTCTGGCAATATGTACATTATGTGACAGGTAAAATGTGTAAGTTACTGGCCAGAAGAAGGTACAACCACATTTGGTGACATCAAAGTTAAGCTGGCAGCTACTCATGTTTTTGCTGACTACACTATCAGGAAGTTGGAGCTTATCAAGGTATACAAGCATCAAGTGGTCGCCTGTTTATCACATTAAAAAAACAATGATTTATTAATTTAGAGAATTATACGAAAATGGATAACATGATGTAGTCGTTTTAAGTTATCCGATTAATTAATACATGTATATGATATGTAAAAAAATGCAATTATTTTACAACGCATTTTACCATTGTTGTCATTATAATTGTCTTCCTAATGCCAACATTTAACAGAAAGATCATCCGACCCACCTATTCACCCAGTTCCACTTCACATCGTGGCCAGACAAAGGTGTGCCTCTAACACCGTGGGGACTTGTGGACTTTGAACAGAGGGTGGCGTTAGGGGGTACATCAAGGCCTATTGTTGTCCACTGCAGGTTTGATAATTATTTTCCACGGCAAACATGCAACTAAAAAATTATGTTGAATTAATTAAAACATTGCTAACACTAATTTTTCAACTCTAATGATTAACTAAATAGCGCTGGTGTAGGACGTACTGGAACCTTCATCGCCCTACGTAATGTGATGAGAGAAGCTGAAGACACCGGCTACATCAACTGTTTCAACACGGTGGCCAAGCTGAGACAAGACCGAGTCTTGATGGTACAGACAGCGGTAAGTAATGTTTAATAGTAGAACTTCAAATTTGAACTGGTTGAATCGCATCAACATTCATATAAGTAGTTACCTTATTTATTTGAAAACAATTAAATAATTGACCCAATATAATTGGGTTTTACAATTTATTTCTAAGCTTTCAAATACAATTTTTTAACTATAACTTAAGTCAATAAAAGCGAATATTTAATGACGTTCCCTGCCAACAGGAACAATACGAGTTCCTCCACAAGGCCGCGCAGGTTGCCATCACCTGTATGGGAACGACTGTCCACGCTAATGACATAGTGAGCAGAATACAGTTCTTAGGGGAGCGATCTTTGTCAGGGGTCACCAACATGGAAAAAGAATTTCAGGTAACCCAATTATGATGTATATAAGTTTTAGCTTACGGAGAATTGTAAACAGTTTTCTTAATACGTGTGCTTTTATAGCAACGTACTATTTTTTTTTATCTGATGCGTTTTATAACTTTCATAATCAAACCAGCTTGATACTATATATTCAGTATAAACAATGCACAATAAATATCTAGCTTGGTCGTATTTTCTTAACCCCAATTCCAAAAGTCTCCAGTTCTGTGTACATGACCAGGCACTGCAAATATCTGTATAGCTCCTAAGTGTCGGGGATGTAACGGTTGCAGAAGATATAATTGACCACCATGTCCCGTCATTAACTAACTTCAGAGAAATGTCATTCTCGACTTGAAGTGCCTCATGATACGATTGTTTGCAATTATTATAAAAACATACATTGTAATAGTACAATGTATTCTCACTTTTAAACATTAATATGGACTAGAGAATATAATGAAATATCACACACTATCATAAATTCGCAGAAGTATGAAATTATGAATTTTGTTATTGGAAAACCCATATGAAAAAAATGAACTTTACAGGCTGTCGTGAAACTCAGCGAAGACCTAAATAAACAAACACAGGATGAGGACATTTCTGGAGAGAATGGCAACATTTACCAAAATCATGACCCTGTTGTAGAAAAGAAAAACAGACGGTCTTCAATTATAGCAGGTAAGTTAAGTATCCGTATTTTAGACCACTAGACACTTTGTAGAACTGTTTAATGCACATACATTAAAACAATGCTGTAATGAATTAATTGTAGGTAACCTGTACAGAGCTGTGCTTTCCTGTGAATCAAACAACTTGGAAGACTATGTCAATGCAGTACTTGTCTCGGTGTGTATGATTTAAAAATATGTATAAAAACTAAGGCTTTGTTGCTTGACGAATATTATATATTTATTTGTGCATTTATCATCAGAGCTTCACTAAACGGGATAACCAGATTTTAACACAACTTCCAATGCCAAACACAGTCACAGATTTCTGGAGATTGGTGGCACAATATAATGTCTCACTTATTCTGGCTTTTAACAAGGGATCAAGTGAAAAGGATGAGGTAAGATAGTGGACAAAAGATGGTATATAAAGTGTATGTATGGTTTTCACTTATGTTAATGAATGTGTACAATAACTGGTGTAATTCAACATTGTGTTACCACAGACCCTCGGCCAGTACCTGCCTGCCAACATGACAACACCTTTAGACTGTGGACCATATGAAATACACACAGGACCTGTCAAGTCTGAGAGTTTATGGGAGGAACAACAGATAACAATTAAGACTGTTAAAAAAGCTATAACATTTTTACCTGTTAATGTGAGCAAACAATGTTTTTCTTGAATCGTAAAATTAAAAGTGCGCATTAAAAAATACTGTTTATTTAAATGGTATGATAATAAAAATAAGTTAAAAATATTTTAAATGCATATATAAAACATAGTTTGTTATTTAAAGGTAACAACAGAATCGCACGTGACCCACATTGCGAGTAAAAGCACAGACCTGAATCCCAAGAATCTTCTCAAACTTGTCAAACACACAAGGTCAAACAATGTACAGGCACAGGGGAGAGTACTCTACATGTGCAGGTATTTTATTTCACTCATACTTTAATTACCAAACATTTTTTATTTATTTACCAAAACAGTGTGTTCTTTTAATTTAAACAAAAATGATGATAACTGCATCATTGTTTTCAAGGACAAGCCCATTGATCTGTTTTTTTTTTGTTTACATTTCGTAATTCCAATTAATTCCAGAAACGGAGCTGAGTACAGCGGCCTGGCCTGTGTGTTGAGTCTTCTACTTGACCGAATGGACCATGACCAAAGTTTAACAGTTCCACTTGTTGTTGGTGCCATCAAATGTATCAGATCACAGGTCATCCCCTCCATGGTAATGTTTTTTTTTTCTGCATTGGAATACATACATTGTTTTTCATTTGTTTTTCTTCTTTGACAATAAATAGCAACACGCTTTGTATTAAAATAGCATAATTGGTGCGTATGGTAAGTTGGTAGAATAAGAGTATTTTTTAATAAAAACGTTGTTTTTATATCGCTAGGATCAGTACCGGTGTCTGTATCAAGTCTTACAGAGATACAATGAGTTAAACACACCGTACAGCAATTACGACAACGTTTCTGATTTAAAAGCTAATCGTGGTGCGACACATGGAAACGACACATTTGCAGAGGAGAATGTCTATCAAAACAATTAGTTCAGTTTTCTCAAGTGCATCTACTAGGTTATATCTTTGATGAACTTGACCAGTTCTTCAACACAAAACAAGCACAGTATATTAATCAGCAAACTTTTAGAGAACATAAACTGATTCTGAACATGTTTTTACATGTAATGTAGACCTATCTGTTAAATGAATCAAAATAAGTAAATACATAAGTTTTAATTAAAGTTATGAATTAAAGTTCAAAACCCGAAATAAACCATCATCTAAAAGTAATTTTTACAACTATTCGAATTCAATTTAAATGTATAACTTTAATTATTTATCTGAATTTAATTTTTTAAATATATGATTTATATTTTTTTTTAAAAAGCAATTCTTAACTAATATTTATAAATGTATCTGTTAAATTAATATAATTTTAAAATATATGTTATATATATTTAACATGTTTTTACTTCTCCGCTAAAATATGTAATTTAATTAAACCAACATAACACTTTTAGAAATGTACAATAAAATAAATATAGATCGATATAGACTGTATGCAACATGGTTTCCAAAAACAAGCAAAAAAAATATCTATAGGAAAAAAAAAAAGTTTCCCTTTCAAACCTGCGGTCTATGGGTCAAGTGAAGTAGAGTTCACTTGTTTCTGTGACCTCGGCATAGGAAGAGATAGTGTGGTCAGCACTATGCCCAGCCGCCTCTACTTTCCTTAACGTGAGTTGGGTGGACTCAGGGACGGTCTACCGCTAGACCACCCCGTCCCACTCCATATCTATAGGTAAGAAGACCATTTCTCTGTAGAATTATATATATATATATAAATATATATATATATATATATATATATATATATATATATATATATATATATATATACGTCATTGGTGTTTATATTCATACAGTTCAAATATGATTTCTTGGAATTTCATTAATTTCTTTTTTTTAAATATTTTTATAGATAATAGATAACATATTCTAAGTTATGAATGAAAACATTAATAGAAATCACATTTGTAAGGTCAATGTACATTTTCAACATATTTCCAAAAATAAAATAATAACAATTACGCAACGTAGAATTTAATAAAAGTAGATAATTCAGACTTTTATATTTGTTTTGTAATAGTCATTAAGCAGTAGTTTCCCTTAGGTAATTTATTGTTAAAATTATACAAATTTACACTAAGAAAAATTCATATAATGTTCTTTTAATTTAAAACAACTTTAAGAACTCTTATAAATGTGTTGTATGCAATTGTATTTTGGCATAAAGTAATTTTTTTGTTCCTGTTCTTGCTGATTGTTTAGAGAAACAAAAGTCTTTTTAATTTGAATTTTAATTGATTATAGTAAATGAATATACATTACTATTTAGTTATGTTGAAATCTAAAAAAATTAAAGTTTGTAACGAATTTCTCTTGAGCGATATTTCGCATCTTGATTGGATACGGGAAAATAGTATTTGATAAAGTTAGCTTATTGATAATGAAATCAATTTTTTAGAAAGAGTGACTTTATTGGCAAAAAAAAATGATATTCATCTCCCAGATTAAACATAGTCACAATATGCCACACCCAATTACTTACCACAATATGTCGCCCCTTAATTATACATCATCACAATATGCCCCCCCCCTCAGGTCAAAGTAAGTAACAATATGTCACCCCACTACAATATGTCACCCCCAGTAATACTTCACTACAGTATGTCACCCCCCGTTATACATCATCACAAAATGCCACCCCCAGTTATACCTCATCACAAAATGTCACCCCCAGTTATACCTCATCACAAAATGTCACCTACATGAATACATCACCACAATATGTCATTCCAGTTATACATCACAAGAGTGTGTCACCCCCATTTATACACCGTAACAAAATGTTCCTCCACTCCTTAACATATAGAGTGTCACAATGTGACGAACCCCTCCCCCTTGTTATGCATCCTCACAATTTCCTGCACCAAAATATGCCGACTCCCTCTTTTATATATGTTCTTTCTATTCAAATAGTTGTTGGTCTGAATAAACATTCGATAAATGTATCTGTCTATATTACATCTTAAACACGCCCAATCAAACATGCTAAATAACTAAAAAAACAGCAACTGTTCCCTTAATACAAATCTTAGTTCTACCACCACCCCATCCCCCTTTAACACCCCCGCTGTTCCACTAGGAACGTATAGTGAAAATGTAAACACAAGCAAGGTGTTTTTTTTCCATTGTCAAGCGAGACAGCTCTATTAATATTAATTAAAGCATCAACCAAGCTTGTTGACTTCCCCTTACGATAGGGTTTGATCTTAAGTTCGCGGGGATGCGGGATGAATACGTTAAGCCCTACCCCCTCTCCACGGACAAAAAAAAAATAAAACAATATAAAGTTTAAAAAAATATATAAACGTTTATCATTGTCCGCCCACCTTTTGTTCGTGTGTGTGTGGGGGGGGGGGGTAATTTGAGGTAGGCTTTACAACAATAGGCATAACAAGAACACCAGTTAAAGCCATCTAATTTATCTTATAAATTGTATTGTGTATGTAAGTCTCCAAGTATATTGTTTTGTTCTTTCTTGATGTTCTTTGTTAGTTGTTTAAATATGTGTATGAACATATGAAAAAAATCAATCTACATTTGATGACATATAAAAGAATTTTTTTAATTGAAACGTATTGAATTTATGTGATGCAGTATTACATTTTGGAAACAAATTACAAGAAATATTTCAAAATTATACTCCAGGTAATTCACCGAGTACATTGCTGATTTAGTGATACATACTAATATGGTTGAAATGATCTAAGCTAGGTTTAAAAAATATAATAATATATTTACATGTTGTCTGGTGACTATAGTTTGATCGGTTGTGTGTTAGGACGGGGTGTTTGTGTACGTGAAAGTGTAAACTATGTGTAGTGAGTTTGTGTGACTCGTGTATGTGTGATGGGTGTAGGACAGTATCTAGTACAAGGCTAATAACTGCATGTGTGTTTTGACTTGTGGGTGGCTGAGCTAGTGTTCAGGGGACGACCAATAGGAGAGGGGAAAAGGGAAACCACTGTTTGCAGGGGCGAGAGGGGAGATAAATGAAACGTAACACGCATGTATAAAACCCATCACATGTCTAAGATCTCTTTCAATTCCTTAGAAAACTTGTTTTTTCTTCCGCGTTCTGAAGTTTTTGGTGTTTGGAGGGATCCCCCCCCCCAACACTATTGAGTATACGTGTCAACTGTTTTTGCGCCATTAAGGCCATTGACTCAGATTACAGCCTGCTTTTCTTTTCGGATTTGCTTCCATAGCCTTTGTCCAACCAAGAACAAACTACAAGGCAGGAGTTGGTAGATTTTGGAGTTTTCTCTCCTAAAAGACTGGCTGTCCACGGCGAACGTACCTCACCTGCCCCGAGGGTGCGAACTCGAGACTTTCCGGTTTATCAACAATGAGCTTTACCGGCTCGACCACGACGACCCTCAAAAGACATTTCTCACAAGATAAAAAAGCTAAACGATATAGATTAACTGTATTTGGTGTCCAATAAGAATTGTTTTGATTATGTGTGTGGTTTATAATGTGTTCTTGGGATAAGCAAGTATTGTTTATTTATGTACTTCATTAATCGGACCAATCAACTAGATGACCCATCAACTAGAGGACCCATTAACTAGAGGACCCATTAACTAGAGGACCAATCAGCTAAAGGACACATCAACTAGAGGACTCATCAACTAGAAGACCAATCAACAAGAGGACCCATTAAGTAGAGGACCCATTAACTAGAGGACCAATCAGCTAAAGGACCCTTCAACTAGAGGACCCATCAACTAGAGGACCCATCAACTAGAGGATCAATCAACTAGATGATCAGACACGATGAGTAACAGATATGTGTTTAACATGGGTGTATGTGTTCACAAGCCACAATCCCACTGACAAGCCACTAGCCCAATGACAAGCCACCAGCCCAATGACAAGCCACCAGCCCAATGACAAGCCACCAGCCCAATGACAAGCCACCAGCCCAATGACAAGCCACCAGCTCAATGACAAGCCACCAGCCCAATGACAAGCCACCAGCCCATTGACTGACAAGCCACAAGCCCACTGACAAGCCACCAGCCCAATGACAAGCCACCAGCCCATTGACTGACAAGCCACCAGCCCAATGACAAGCCACCAGCCCAATGACAAGCCACCAGCCCAATGACAAGCCACCAGCCCAATGACAAGCCAGCAGCCCACTAACTGACAAGCCACCAGCTCAATGACAAGCCACCAGCCCAATGACAAGCCACCAGCCCAATGACAAGCCACCAGCCCAATGACAAGCCACCAGCCCAATGACAAGCCACCAGCCCAATGACAAGCCACCAGCCCAATGACAAGCCAGCAGCCCACTAACTGACAAGCCACCAGCCCAATGACAAGCCAGCAGCCCAATGACAAGCCAGCAGCCCAATGACAAGCCACCAGCCCAATGACAAGCCAGCAGCCCACTAACTGACAAGCCACCAGCCCAATGACAAGCCACCAGCCCAATGACAAGCCAGCAGCCCACTAACTGACAAGCCACCAGCCCAATGACAAGCCAGCAGCCCAATGACAAGCCAGCAGCCCGTTAGCTGACAAAGGCATGCACACCTAATTAACACAGTGGCCGAACGCCGTACACACCCAACAGACTCAGACCCGGTCCCAAAAAAAGTCTGACGAAATATTTTTTTAAAGTTTCATCAATCCGTTACCAATTCTATATTCTTAGACGTGTGACCTTGTTTTCTAAAACTGAGTTATTTAAATGTAAACAATGCCTGCGCTATAATTCTTGGATCCAGTGGCGTAGCCAGGATCGTCTCAAGTGGGGGGGGGTCCAATTTTTACCCGGACCCCCCCCCCCCCTAACCCCACTGCCTACGCCACTGCTTGGATCATATTTCTCTGGGTAAGGGTTTACTTAGACTACCGCTCACCACGCCCAAAGGCGTGGTCTATGAAAGACTTTCGTGTACGTTAATCACTCTCCATAATAGTGAGGTAGAACAAACTTCGGCGACCGCCCATGTGTCAAAGATTTTAAAGGGCGCTCCCCGGAGATCCTTGTTACAAAGCCTCAGAGTCGCCGCGTATAGCCCCTGGCTCGGTTTAATCAGCAAATGTAGTGTGCCATCGCGTTAATATTAGAAGGCGCTCCTTATTCTGCTTGTATTTAATTAAAAATAACCATACACATACTTATTGCATTTACCAGTTAGTTAATATATAAAAGTTTTGTATTGTATTAAATATATTTTTCCAGTAATTATAATCATGAAAATAGTTCCAGTTACATCTATTTCACTTTTTGAAGCCATAAAATCTACATGTGTTGCTTCGTCTAGGCAGTTTGTAAATTGTATAACGTATTATCAGAAAAGGGGAATATGTTGAATGGCTATTTTATAAATCAGATACACTTCTTCACAATAATCAATTTATTGTTTTTTAGTTTCTACTTTAGAAGCGCAAAAAACATTGCTACGCTATGTTTGACGTAAACACGTATAAACTAGAATTGTAAACTCCAATTCCTCTTTTTTGCGATGTATTAGTTTAGTGTATGTATAATGAATACGATTGGGACGTGCTTACTACACTTATATGTCAAAGCTTGCCACCTGCGTGAATATCTTATCCTTCACGGTTGGTTGACGACGGTTTTAAACTAAAACCAGGAAGTGTTTTCGTTCCGCTGATCAGTCGTTACGGTTCAGCTGGGTTGTGAATTTGTTGGTTAGCTTCAGTTGATCATCTGATGAATGTGTTCACTAGCAGCCCTAACGTGGATATAATAAAAACAGGGCGGAACTGTGGTACGTTATATAACTTTATCTTAAAATAATGTCTTAACTTGAAATGTAATGTAGCGAAATGTTTTATTGTAGATTTAAAGATAATGTTTTCAAATGTGGAGCTCAATACCTTTATTTTACATACAACCACACACTTATATGAACCACTCCCAAATATGCCGATGTTTACACACGATCACACACCTACATGAACCCTCCACCACACCACCCCCCTACATTAATCACACAAACAAACAAAAATAAACCGGGAGTGATATCCACTAAAATTTCTCGAATATTCTTATATGAAACAACAGGGGCTGGCAACTCGAGATATAGACAAAATTTTAAATCCATTTTAAATACTTACACTTTTTAAAATATTATAAAATCTGGTAGAAAAAAGAATTGCACACCAAGTAAACGAAAAATAAAATGTGTATAATAGTGCGGAATATTATTAGTACTTTAGAAATTCACATGTGTTTTTTGAGAAATCGGAAATAGCGCAAATTACTACTTCTGGTAAACAGAAATTACTCAAAATTTGGTAGAATGCAGAGAACAAGATCTTTTATTTACATGTGAAATTTCATTCATCTATCTGAAGTAATACTAAAGTGATGGGCTTTAAAACCATTAAAAGCAGAAAATATTCCGCTTCCGGTTATCGGAAATCGCTCAAAAGTTGATATGGATCTACGATTTTGATATAATACTTATATATGAAATTTCATCAACCTAGCTATAATGGTACTCAAATTATCGTGTTTACACACACAGACATACCGACAAGATTGCAAAACTATGTTTTTCCGGCTCAAGGAGTTGTAAAAAGTCGAGATTTGCAAACATCTCGATTTTTTTTTTTTGCACGATTACAAGACTTTCTACTACTTCGTATATACGAGAAAGTAAAAAGTTATATAGGTATGCTTTCCGGCTATTTACATACACTTATTTCTTTACTCTAAGTAGGCCGACACATCTAAATTAAGTTCACTGTTATAACCTTTTAGTCTCATATTACAGTCAACTGCTTCACAGCAGCATATATAAAAAAAGTTGTATTGTTTCTTTTAATTTATTTTAAATATTTGATAATCAAGTAAACTGTGTAAACATGCTACATAAAAACTAATACGGTTTTAGTTGTGAAATGTGCTAATCGCATTTATTGAGAGATAGAAATAGAAGGTACAAGAGGACGATTTTCATTCTTTAATGATTAAGCAATACTTTCAGTCTAATAATTTTTGTTTTGTTTTAATTCGTATCTGTATCCTTGATTGGGTGTCCGGCGCAGCGGGTCAGCGTTACTACTTGATTCAGTGGTAAAATTGCAAGGGCGCACCAGTCGGAACACCGGCGGTCGTGTAACACCGTGCGTCCCGGGCTGCATGAGCACTGCGGCACCTACATTTGTTTTAATGAGCGCCATACACTAGGGATACGTCAGTATACTAAAATCGATTACTAAACCGAATAAGGTGTGTACTCCAGCACATCAGCAGTAATAACGGTTGGGCGCCCCAATTACCTAGCGGTTACCTGACTGCACTCCTTCAGAGTCTTGGTTACTACTTGATTCAACGATCAAACTGCAATAGTGGCGGCTTTCGATTACCTACGGTAGTGTAACCAGTCATTCCCGCGACGCCACTGACTCCTAGGCGGTCGCCGAAAGGTATTCACCTTCAATATTAAGGAGGATGATTAACATACACTTAATGCTTTTATACATCACGTCCATCCCGCACCCCGCAAAAAAAATAAATAATAATAATCCGAAAAAAATAGCAGCGCCGTTGTTTAAATTTTAACTAGACCTAGAATTATGTGAGTTTTAGAAAACAATGTCACTAAAAATACACAATTGGTAACGCGTTTATCAATCCTTCAAATTAATTCGTTGCCTTGGTATCTGGGACTAGATATCAGCAACGCGGACGGGTACGCAAGTTAGTTAAACGTTTATAACATTTCACGGTGATCGGGAAGGAGATTTTGATACCTATGATGGAATTTTCAAATTTCAATATTTACTCTAATAATGATGTTATTTGCTATGAAACATATTGTAGATATGCCCATTGGGTAAGTAGCTTGGCCATCGTAAGAATCGAACATAAAGAACAAGCTAAAGTAAATCTCAATGAACTTATTAATCATTTTACAAAATTTAAAGCATAAAAATGAAAATAAACAGAGCTAAATAAATTATGAGCAATTTTTTAATAAAAATATGTTTGGTTAGTGGCGTCACAAGGTCGGGTGTTATCCTTCGTGTTTACTAAAGGTGTCACCCATCGGGTCAAACAATTTTGCATTTTCGGTGGGGTGTCACCTCTCTCACTAATCTTTTATTATTTTAGCTAGATACAGCTTAGTTTTGACAGTATGTTTTACGATGTTTTGTCATGGTATCACGCATAAACGTTGACATCCGATGCGAACCGCACCTCCTTATAACGCTACTGTGTTTGGTTACTTAAAAAACAATAACTGTAAGCCTGTAATATGATTACAAAACTACCTAATAATATAGTATAAATACACAATCAGGACGTAGTAAAATAAAAAAAAATTAAAGAATATTTATATTTATTTAAAATCCTCAATCATAAAAAGCAGTTAATTTCTTCGTTATAGACTGACGGCTAACGAAGGAGCCCACTGATCATTTTTGCATAGGGGCCCGAAAATCCTACTTCGCCGCTGCGTCTATTAAGCGACGCTGTGCTTATGACAGCCGAATAGCTTTTTATCCTAGTAGCACGCCCTAAGCTGAACATTTCAAAAGGTTGGCTATTGAATACAAGTATCCTCGTAGTTTGTATAGCCAAGTAAGATCAGCCAAGATTAAGTTCACACATACATACCTTATGCAGAACCCCTGTAATGCCCGTACTACGACCCACATTCATTAACACGAGCTCTTTCTTATGTTAAGTACTTGGCTAGTTCTTTTAACCCCGTAGAATAATTGGTTGAAATGGGGTTCTTACCATAAACCTATTTATATTTCTTATTTTTTATTATTGATTTTGAATTAGGAAGTAAAATACATGGAGTAAACCACGTCTACAAGAGTATCATTAAACTGTTAATATATACGTAACAGTAAAGTATGTATTTTTTCAAGTGTAATCTAATATCAAATTATGAATCAAACTTTTACAGCAATCATTGTTTTTTTAATATACTATTCATTACTGGCTTTCAACCTCCTTTAATATTCAGTTTAAACGTTGTTTTGTTAGTATGGTTGAAAGCTTAATTTTTGGCAGTTTGGAAATACGTGGGCGGTGCAAGCTATAAAACATAAAGATTAAAAAACATCATTCTATCTCTGATACAGTAGTGAGATAACAGACTTGGAAACTTGAAACATGACATGTTGCACGAGAGCAAGCCAAATTATTTGAACTATGATAGGTTTGACAGTCAGAAGCTATACTAATTGTGAAATCGTGATGTTTCTCAATACACATTTTACTATCTATATATGAAGGGCGTGGCCTAGCGGGAGAGAGCTCGAATCCGGGTTGAAGTCAGTAGAATGTCCTGAGTCCATCCAGAAATAAAGCGGTAGTCATCTCCTCTAAACTTTAACGATTATTCTAATATAACACTACGAGGAATGGCAACTCGGGATGCAGACAATATCTTTAATCCATTTTCAATTACTTAAACTTTTTAAAATATAATAGAATCGCGTAAAAAAAAGAATACACACCAAGTGAACGCCAAAATGTGTATAATAGTGCGGGATATTTTTAGTACTTTATAAATTCACAGGCGTTTTATGAGAAATCGGAAAAAGGCTAAATTACAACTTCCGGTCAACGGAAGTTACTCACAATTTGATAGTGGGCAGAAAATTAGATCTTTTACTTATGCGAGAAATTTCATTTATCTATCTGAAATAGTACTCAAGTTATAGTATTTTTTGAAAAATTAAAAGTAAAAAAAATTCAACTTCCGGTTATCGGAAATCGCTGAAATGTTGATACCAATCTACACATTTGATGTATGAAATTTCATCAACCTAGCTGTAACGTTAATCAAGTTATCGTGTTTACAGACACATGCACACACGCACACACACACACATACACAAACATACGAACAACATTGCAAAACTATTTTTTTCCGACTCAGGGAGGTGTAAAACGTAGAAATTCGCAAACATCTTTTTTTTTTTGCACGATTACAAAAATGTCTCTATTCTTTGTATACGAGATAGTCAAAAACCAAGGCGGAAAGTTATTTATAGATCTAGATCTAGGTCTAGAATCTAGGTCAAATCAAAGATTTATTAGTTATAGAGTCTAAATACAATCCAAAAAAAAACGAGACTTAAGCAAACCAGTCGTAGATCTAGAATATAGATAATTCTATCTAGATTTAGATAATAATGAGTTTCTATAAACTAAACTATTTTAGACCTTTATTATTTTGTATAAATCTTTGTTTGGAATATGGTAATTTTGAAATGCTGGATCCAGGGCCTATTTGCGTAGCTTAAGATTCATACGCGGCTTCGATGCCGGTAATTTTGCTGAATTATAAACGTAAATTCTAAATATAGCTCATTCGTAGATCTAAAATATAGATAATTTTCTATCTAGATTTAGATAATAATGATTTTCGATATATACTAAACTATTTAAGACCTCTATTATTTTATATAAATCTTTGTTTGGAATATGGTAATTTTGAAATGCTCGCTCCGGGCCTATTAGCGTAGCTAATGATTAGATATAGATCTAGATTCTAGATCTAGCAAGAAAAACTAAACTTAAGACTTAAGCAAACTAGTCGTAGAATCTAGATCTAGATAATTCTATCTAGATCTAGATAATTTCAGACCTTCTTTATTTTATATAAATCTGTGTTTGGCTAATTTAAGATAAAATTTAATTTGAAAGTTACTGCTACTAGACTTAGTTCTAGATCTATGCGCGTAAATCAAGTTGCATAAGCAGACTCAAAGTATAGTATAACAATTCACTTATGACGTCACGAGTAAATAGCTAAGTTGGTAGTGTAGTCGGCTCTCATGCGGGTGGCACAGGTTCTAGACCAGTATGTCAATGATAATTGTTTTTCAATTATTTTTTTTAGATGTGAATGATAAAGTTGCCTATCTGAACTTGGCAGGATACAGGGCAGGTGAAGTAGAGTTCATCTGTTTCTTTGTCCTAAGCATATGAAAAGATAGTGTGGTCAGAGACATGCTCGGCTGGAATCGTTTTTTAAACGATAAAAACATGTTTTCTGAGACTTGGCGGGACACTGGGTAGGTGAAGTAGAGTTGAGTAGGTCACCTGTGGCGTCAGTATATGAAGGGATAGTCCAAAATCGGTGTTTTCGGTGATTTTAAAAGATAAAAAACATATTTTTGAATGTGGGGTCTGTTTTTTTGTGACGATAAGTGACACTGCAGTAGCGTAGTGAGGAGGGGGGGGGGGACATATGTCCCCGGGCGCTGACCTTAGGGGGCGCCAAAATGGGTTGGAAAAATAAATTGAAAGGTTGAGGGGGGTGCAAATCGAAAGTTTGAGTGGGGGGGGGGTTCAAATCGAAATCTTGAGGGGGGGGGGTGCACATCAAAAGTTGGGGGGGGGGGGGGGGGGGGTTGCAAGTCGAAATCTTGCGGGGGGGGGGGGGGGTTCAAATTGAAAAGTTTGTCCCCGGGCGCCGTTAAGGGTCGCTATGCCTCTGAGTGACAGACGTAATGTTTTTTAATGCATGACCCCCGAAACCCAGAGTTATCCAACGGATGACGGGTAGTCTAGTAAACGATATAATACCCCAACTTATCCATAGTCTGGTGTACTCAATAAAATAAAACGAACGTGGCGACTTAGCGCTCAAGGAAGGCCCGAGGCGCCAAATAGTACTGTTAGGGCGCCGAAGGAGGCTCTGGATTCGATTAAGTGAAGGACTATAGTAAACCTTCTAATAAATAATACCCCAACCTTATCTGCAAACGGAAAGATAGAAGTAAACACAGTACATTTAGGCGCGGCTTTTAAACTTTATTGCTTACAAATAATATTTAGTAAACAGTACGTTCAGTGTATAATATAAATAAAAGGCAGTGTTTAAAATACCCGTGTTTTACTTACCACATTGCACTTTATCCATCAATGCTAATTATATAATTATTTTTTCCCAAAACCAAAACAAAGTAATAAAAAGTATTTTCCCCGATGTAATGATTTATCAAGGATGTGATTAGTGCTAAAATACTAAAGAAAATAATTTTCAGACACAATTAGATATTTTGTGTAGGGTGGTACATTTTATTTAATTTTGTTTAATGATCATGCCGTCAAATAACACAATAAGTTTGAAAAATGAAAATAGTTTTACATCACCTTCTATATTAAATTTTTATAACATGAATTTAAACAATGAGCACTTTAGACGTATAACACTATGACAATGAAGTCTATTATGTTCTTTTATTTCTTTAGAAGCCGCGGTCCACTACGTACATTCATACATAAGTAATTGAATTTTATATATTAGATTATTAAGTTTTTTTTTTTTTTTTTTTTTTTTTTTTTTTTTTTTTTTTACTTTTGGAATTTAAAAATGTCTTGCGTGAAAATAAGTTGCTTCAATAATTATATTTTGCTTTATATATAGATACCATCTGTGAATATTAAATCAGAAACTGATGCTTGGCAATGTTTTCACGATGTGTTTTAATTATGCTGACTTTGAGTGTTGAGATAATATCGGTCTTTGGTGGAGGTAAAGTAGTTTTTTTATATACACTCATAGAAATGCATTGAAAAGCTGTGGTAACGATATTAAAAAAAACATACACTTTTTTTTTTTAATAGTATAGTAATAAACATTTTATTCCTGTTCTGTTAGAATCTTATATTTAATACAAGACATTATTGTTATAGATTGTCTTATAGTAACATGGCCAGCAGTTATACCTGTGTCGATATTCAAACTATCTATTTTAGCTTTCACAACATCAGGATGATTCGGTGCAAACAACATGTACATTAAGTCTATCTATTTTAGCTTTCACAACATCAGGATGATTCGGTGCAAACAGCATGTACATTAAGTCTATCTATTTTAGCTTTCACAACATCAGGATGATTCGTTGCAAACAGCATGTACATTAAGTCTATCTATTTTAGCTTTTACGACATCAGGATGGTTCGTTGCAAACAGCATGTACATTAAGTCTATCTATTTTAGCTTTCACAACATCAGGATGATTCGTTGCAAACAGCATGTACATTAAGTCTATATATTTTAGCTTGCACAACATCAGGATGGTTTGGTACAAACTGCATGTACAAATGTCGATGTGACACCAACTGTAACAACACAACGGGCGTGTGCACAACAGGGTGTCAAAAAGGATGGTTTGGGCCATCGTGTCAATACCGTAAGTTTTAGCGCTTTTTTAAAAATTGAAGTACATGCTACGCTTTACGTTATATACAGTTCGTAAAATAAAATAAAAATGTATACATTTATCGTTTAAATTAACGACTAATTTTTTTAAGAAACTGATTCTGTGAAATCAAAATGAGAATAAACATGTTCTGAATTTACCAGTTTAGACTAAGCGTGAGGAATAGAGTTGATGTCAATACAAATAAGTGTACATTACAAACAAATATTAAATCTTGCAGAAGACCTGACTCAGAATGCAACAATCAACCCAAACGACACTAAAGTCAAAGATAACAACGAGTCGTCATGTGTTAGTCTACAGAGCATCACATTACAGTGGAGCTTTTCATTTGTTTTGGACTGGATCAGAATTACTACATACAATTATTGTGAGTTAATCACAGCTAAATTTAATAAGCTGTTTTTTTTTACAAAATAAGATAATACTTAACCATAGTTGATGTAATAATTTAAAAGAATATTTTTTTTAAGCGTAACGTTTGTTTGTGTTGATTGTGTTTCAGCTCTGCTTGTTAACGTAAAACCAATAATACAAGTGAAATATAATTCAACAATTACTGACTTGGGATGTAACCAAACATTTGTTATCACCAATAACAACGCAGCTGATTTGTTTTGTAAATCAATAAATACAACTACTAGTTTGACAATCAACTTTGGATTAAACATATCGATCTGTTCAGTTTTTGTTAACGGAGGTAGGTATCAATGTTATTTGTTTCTTTTGTATAGGTAGGCACGTTTAAACTTATCCTCATGACTACTGTATTCATGTGGGAAGGATGGTGTGGCCGAGTAATAGAGCACTCATAAGCTAACAACAAAGTCTCAAATGCGGATGTATGTCGGGACCCTAGTATGCTGTATGTCCATGAGACCACCCAGCTTTGATAGGTGCCTCGCTGCATAATGCTAGCCTTCATGAACCGAGGTCAATAAACACAATAACTCTACTTCATCTACCTTCATCTAAAAATTTGGTCGGAAATTGGAACTTAACTTGTTTTTATTTTTTAAATATTTATGTATAACCAGATGTTTGAACAGTTTTATCTCTAGACGTCAGTTCAATACAATCTAAAACTTATCTCACAAACAACGGAACAGGAAGGTAGGCAGGAGCGCGTATTCCCTCTAAAGATCAGTGTTCAGACTCCTGGGCACATGTAGCTACTTCGCTTGGGAGAGCAACCCATTTTGGAGAAAAACTAAACAAATAAACCGGGAGTGATCTCCCCTAAACTTTCTCGAATATTCTTATATAAAATAACAGGGGATGGGAACTCGGGCTATAGACATGATTTTTAATCCATTTTAAATACTTAAAGTTTTAAAAATAGAATAAAATCTCGTAGACAAATTAATTGCACACCAAGTGAACGCGAAATAAAAAAGCGCATAATAGTGCGCAATATTATTATTACTTTTAAAATTTACATTAGTTTTTTGAGAAATCGGAAGTAGCGTAAAGTACTACTTCCAGTCAACGGAAATGACTCAAAATTTAATAGAAGGTAGAGAATTAGATCTTTTACTTACGTATGAAATTTCATTTATCTATCTGAAATAGTACTCAAGTTATAGGCTTTTGAAAAATTCAAAGTAGAAAAAGTACCACTTCCGGTTATCGGAAATCGCTCAAAAGTTGATACGCATCTACGATTTTAATTAAATACTTATATATGAAATTTCATCAACCTAGCTGTAACGGTACTCAAGTTATCGTGTTTACACACGGACACACACACAGACACACAGACATACGGACAAGATTGCAAAATTATGTTTTTCCGTATCAGTGAGATGCAAAACGTCGAGATTTGCAAAAATCTCGATTTTTTTTTTTGCACGATTACAAGACTTTCTCTATACTTCGTATATACGAGAAAGTAAAAAACGAAAAACTGCTGCCTAGCAAGAAGTTCTTAGGTGGACACATATTATGGATAAAAATTCAGAAAGAAAAGAAGGTTGCAGACTGGGTCGACCAGCCATTTGATGCTTAACATTTTGACACATACGTGTTAATTTGGTTTGGTGATAACTCATTTAATTTTGCGATTAAGAATAAAGAAGGTATTTCACAAAGACACGTGCTAAATATTACCTCGAGCATTGTTACAACATCTATGGGACAAAAACATAATTAATTATGTTAAGCAAACCTCAATCTTGTACATATACATTTTTTTTCATTTCGTGAGATTTTTAATGTAATATATACATTTTAAAATATAATTAGGCAGAAATGTAGCTCTGAATCAAGCAGCTTACCAAACAACAACAAACAGTTCAGGTGTAGCAAAACAAGCTGTAGACGGTATTTTTACAAGCTACTCACAAACAAATGCTACAAGTTCAGTATGGAACGTCAATTTCTCCACTGTATACAATGTCAACAGATACGTTATTATGCGAGGTTAGTAAATATGTATTGATTGCTGGATAGCTCGATGGATGAAAGATTGCAAAAATGAATAGATAGACTAATTGATTTTACAATTGATTTTGTGTCATTGTGTTATACTCTGTTCTCTATGAAAAATTAATGCTATGCTCCATTCCACTCTGATTGACTCCTAACTTGATCCAAAACTAATTCAATTAACATTTACCTTTATGTTTTTTCTCTCCATTCATCAACCTAATTAATATTTTTGTTTTACTCAATGTTTGTAGGTACTGCTAATATAAACGGTTACACGATTGTGTCTCTGGATGCTAGCAATGCGGCCGTGCACAACTACAACGATACTACAACCTCAACTACAAGCGTGTACTCTATTGCGTCTGTTAACAAACAAGTTAAAAGTGTTAAAATATCACGGAACGGCTCGCTAACGCTATACGAAGTGGAGATTTACGGAGGTATATTATATAAAAATGCTGATACATTACACAAATGGCATGTAGTAATTATTAAATTAAGTAAAACACCACTTTAAAACAACATTAAAAAACATCACTGAAAAACACCATTTAAAAACTCCACGTAAAAACACTATTTAAAAACACCACTTAAAAACACCACTTTAAAAAAAACACTTAAAAACACTATTTAAAAACACCATTTAAAAAACACCGCTTCAAAACACCATTTTAAAACACCACTTTAAAACACCACATCAAACCGTGGATATGAACCATTATTATGTGTTTAGATTCAGTCTGCACCAGTACCAGTTTTGGTCTCGAGTGCGACAAGACTTGCCATTGTAACGACACGAGTGAGGCATGTTTTGTGGCCACTGGAGCATGTCGGTCTGGGTGCAGCGCTGGCTTTCAGGGCGCTGGATGTGATACACGTAAATACATCATCAGTTATACACTTAATGGTGTACACATGTAGCTTCATATTATGTTAGGAAATACATTTTAACATTTAGTAATCATATCTAATCTATCATAAAACAAGTATACAATTAATTAATAATAAGCTTTTAAATGCGCTGAAAATAATAAAATAAAATACAATATATTCGATTTTTTCGCTTTGGACGCTCATGAGATTTCTTCTATATTTTAGTGAACAATGTTTTACTTTAAAACAAAAACAAATTAGCTTCTTTTGTGGTTCTTTTTCTTCATTTTGTTTTTCATTTTTTTCCTTCCTATAAGTAGGCCTACACATATATTGAGTTTTAGAAAGTTAAATAAAATAATTTTGTTGTTAAAAATGAATTTTATACTGTTTTTCAAAAAATAAAACGTGTATCACCTACTTCAATTTGCAAATTACATTTATAAATCACTTTTTGGCTCTATCTTCTTACGTAATGCAGCGTGCTCAAAAGGCTTTTGGGGTATAAAATGCAGCAGTAATTGCAGCAAGACTTGCAACAATAGTGAAGAATGTAACCCAGTTAACGGAACGTGTACATACGGATGTGTTAGCGGATACTTTGGAGAGACGTGTAACAAAAGTAAGTGGATATCGTAAAGAAAAGAACACGTCTTTAACTATATATATATATATATATATATATATATATATATATATATATATATATATATATATATACATATATATATATGCATACATAATTTTGTGTGTGGAAAGAGGGGATGTGAAAAGGTAAGCTACACATAAGAGAGAGAGGTAATAAAAGATAGGATTCCACATGACTGTGTGACACACGATTATTACTCAGATTGCACCCAAGGAACATGGGGAATAAACTGCATTTCAAGTTGTAGCAGCAACTGTCTAAACTCTTCCTGTAACCGCTTTAACGGGAACTGTACAAACGGCTGTGTTCCTGGTTACACTGGGCCTACATGTCAAAAAAGTAAGTATCGTGTGTGTACACTTATGGCATCAACCGTATGTGTGTCACGTGATATTTTGGCTACTGGACTTTAACATAAACATATTTTTGAAAGGCATAGTATGTTTTTTGAAAAATAAATGTCATTATCTAACAACTGTTTATAGTCACAAAATAAGATGCATCAAATATCCATCTCAGATCAAATTGGCGCTCTATAAAATTGGCAAATAATACATAGCTAGGTAACAGTTTAGTTTCCTGGTTCGTTTACGTGGTACTTAAAAATACAGATTATTATGTAAATTAGAACATAAGTAAATGAAATAACAATAAACCGTGTCTCCAAGTTTGTTAGTTGTTCTCTATATTATAACATGTACAATATGAATAAACCATTTATATATGTAATTTTTAAAAACACTAAAACAACTCTGCAAAATGTATTTAGCTTGTAGTAAGAGAATGGTAAGACGCTTAGATACTGCTATTTAAAAAAATAGTTTCGATGCAATCTAAAAAGAGCTCAAATTACATGTAACACATACAACAACTAACATTTAACAGCTTGTGCAAATTACACTTGGGGCATGAATTGTACCAAAAACTGCAGCAGATATTGCAACAACACCGAGTGTAGTCCTGAAAATGGAACGTGCATATTTGGCTGTACAAGCGGATATTCGGGACCGACATGTAACAACAGTAAGATAATATGTTATTCTAACAAAGGACAAACATTGTTTTACGATATTTAACTGTACATGTGTATATATAAATAATTAATAAATAAATATATATATATATATATATATATATATATATATATATATATATATATATATATATATATATATATTGAATGTGTTCAGGCTGCAGCCCAGGTACTTGGGGTATAAACTGCAAAGAAAACTGCAGCTCCAACTGCGCCAACACTCAGTGTAACTCCACTGACGGGAGATGTACAAAGGGTTGTGTCAGCGGATTCATTGGACCATACTGTACTACTCGTGAGTTGACAATATAAGTAAACATTTTACACGGGTTTTATACATAGTTATTGGTAAGGAAGCATTTGATTGTTAATTCGCTGTGTAGAACGGGAAATAAGCACAGGTTTTCTTTTAACTCAATGGTGTTGATTATTTTACAACACTACAATAATGCGAATATACATATTCTAAGTCATGCAAAATATGTTTTGTTTGTTGTTGTTCGATTTGAAGTTTTTAAATTAAATGAATGTATCTATTGTTTCTAAAATAATGTGAGTCAGATTTTAACACATGTATTTTCTTCGTATGAAACTAAAACATGAGTAGAAACATAAGTTATATCGGTTCGCCATGATAATTTCAGCTGAGCGAGCTACGCTTAAATTGTGATAAACTTTTATAAGTGTCTAACCAGATTCGGACAGCATCAAAAGACATTATATTTTGTCACAGACAATTTTCTCACAAAATTTATTTCAACAATTAAGTTTCAAATGAGACTTTTAGATGAATTCTGGTTAAACCCACTTATCAGTTGATGTTATTTTGTTGTTTTAAACATAATACTGACTATATTTTTTGTTAATAGCATGTAACGTTAGTACTTGGGGTACTAACTGTAGCAGAACATGTAGCCAAAACTGTAACAGTTCAGTGTGTAATTCATCTAATGGGACCTGTACATATGGATGTGTTAGCGGATACTACGGTTCTCTTTGTAATAATAGTAAGTTTGCAAATATATAAAGGTACAAATAGACCTTCATGCTATTATAATAACATGAACATCAAGATAAGTAATTATGTACATAAAACCAATAACGGTATGTTCATGTATATATGTGTGTATTAAAGTAATGTTGTCATCTAACGAAAACTTACCTAATTATTAAACCCAATATTAAAGCGTGTGGTGAGTCTCGTTATGGACCAAACTGTGAAAGCTTGTGCTCATCAAACTGTAATAAAACACAGTGTAACTCAATCAATGGGATGTGTTTTAGCTGCATTAGTGGCTACACAGGCGACTTCTGCGAACAAAGTAAGTAATCCTTGTTATGCAGATGCTATTTTAGTTTTAACATATTTACTGGGATCTACTTTACGTACATACGTTTTTTTACAATAAGATATTTTAAGCACTTTGTCTTTTTATTTAGAATTTCAATTTTAAATATTTTAAAAGTTTTGCCCATTCGCTTCAGATAATGTGCATACATTATATTGTCGTTGTAATAAGATAACACAAGAATATCATGATCAAATGTGCGTGTACATAACACACGTGCGGTTTCTGAAGTTTGGAAAGAGTTAACTTGTACAGAGTAACGTTATAATATGCTAAGACTGTTTACTGAACAAGTAACAGAAATAGCATATGCAATGTAACATTTGGACTTACTTGCGCTAATGATATATTTCATTATTGTTTATTAAATTACAATGACGCATGCCATATATTATTACTTTTGCCTTAAAACAGTATGCTTAACTGGCACATGGGGAATGAATTGCAGCACCAATTGCAGTGAAAATTGCCTTAACCGAAATTGCAGTGCAACAAATGGAGAGTGTACAGAGGGGTGCATTAGCGGATACCACGGATCGAAATGTGAAAATAGTAAGGTTTTTTTTAAATAATAAAATTGCTTAATAAACCTATGGAATCTATCAAAGCAGCACACATATAAATGTAGGCATCGACATGTAGTAGTAATTTTGTTCCGTTTCATTTCACCATACAAACTCATATAATAGTTTAACACATGTGTTTAAATTATACTCTTCTTCAACCAGATTGTACAACCTCTCGCTACGGACCAAACTGTGAAAACAACTGCTCATCAAATTGCTTTAACACACAGTGTAACTCAGCTACTGGAGTTTGTGACAGTTGCTACAGCGGTTACATTGGTGATTTATGTAATGAAAGTAAGTCGCTTGATGATCTTGTTTGTTTTTAAACCCATCACCAAATGCATTGTTTACACTCATGTCTACTTTTATGCACAGCTTGTACAAAAGGAAATTGGGGCAAGGCTTGTAGCAACAATTGCAGCAAAAATTGCAACAACACAGACTGTGATCCAACTAATGGGACGTGTACATATGGCTGTCTTAGTGGATACTATGAGCCGACTTGTGTCGATAGTAAGCTATGTTCTGTCTCCCTTTACTCATATATATATATATATATATATATATATATATATATATATATATATATATATATATATATATATATATATATATAATATCAGAAATGAGACATATTTGTGTCAAAATATCAAAATTGTAACTTGTTTGCATAAGAATTGGTTTAATGACATACACTTTCTTTATAATTTCTATTAGCACTTTTATATACTACAAAAATCGCAATGCTAATCACTTACAGTAGTTATACCTTGAAAACCAGATTGATCATTGTTATACACACCTTCTTTAGAATGTAACAGCACATTTTACGGACCAAACTGTGTCATGAACTGCTCATCTAACTGCACTGATATGATATGTGATGCAATCAATGGATTCTGTCTGTCTTGTATACCTGGATCACAGGGGAACTTTTGTGAACTTTGTAGGAATAAGTTTTTTCTTTCATTTTAAAAATGATGATATTAGATGATTATTTGTTTCTGGTTAATTTATATGATACGATATTCAATTATTAAAACATTTAAAAATCTGTGTTTAATTAAACACCAATTTTTCGTGTTTTGTTTTATATTTCTCATAAAAAACATGGTTTGAAAAGAAACAAAAACTAAACAAAATTCAATAGTTTTTTCTTATTATTTTAAATAGAAACAGGCCAAAATGAATTGAATGACTATATATTATTTGCCACAAAAATGGTCAATGTTGGTGATGAATATTTTACAGCCTGTAACGAGACGTTCTATGGCCAAGACTGTGGTTTAAAATGCAACTCCACATGCGTCAGTTGTAATAGCGTTAACGGGATATGCACCAAGTGTGTGGTGGGAAAGACTGGTCAATACTGTGGTGAAGGTAATACACGGAACATAGTTAATTAATGGTAGTGATGTTTAATTAATAATTGGATTAATGATATTATATTTGCTAATATTATTTTTTTACTGAGTATTAAGACTGAAATTGTTTCCTAAATAAGTTTGAGTTATGCTGCTGTTTTAGATTACCTAGACAGCTTCTTAGCAGAGTTCTTATATACTAATCCAACATTTTAGACATTACTTTACTTCTTAGCATTTTAAAGTTGAAACCTAACAAGATAGAGAAAGAGAAACGACCGAGAAACGTTATTATGATAATATATATACTGAATTGGTTATAACATATTTTAGCGGTGAGATGAGCTAGTTCTCTATGTATATCTAGACAAGCGTGACGTATGTAAATCAATAATGTGACGTATGTGTATCTAGAGAAGTGTAAACTAATGTTTGGCGACTTAAGTTTGTACAAACTTTTGTGGTTAATTTTAACCTTGCATACTCTCATCATGCTCTTTGGTCGTCTGCTTCCCAAATTACCGCCCTTCATTCAGCTGCTACCTTAATTACCGACATTGTAAAACTTTCAGTTGCTACATTATTTAACGCCCTTGCATAACATTCAGCTGCTACCTTAATTATAGCCCTTACACAGCATTCAGTTGCTACATTAATTAACGCCCTTACACAATCTTAAGCTGCTAAATTGCTTACCGCCCTTACACAACATTCAGCTACTACCTTAATTGTAACCCTTACACAACCTTAAGCTGCTGCCTTTATTATCGCCCTTGCACAACATCCAACTGCTACACTAAAGATTTCAAATATCTCAGATTGCCCTGATGGTACCTATGGACCAAACTGCACCAACAAATGCTCACCAAACTGCTCGAGTTCACAATGTGACCCAGTGACTGGACACTGTACAAGATGTCCTCCTGGATACAAGGGTGAATACTGTGGTGCAAGTACGTTTTGTTTTATTTTCATAAGTCTTTGTCACATAGTTAAGGCTACGATACTCAAACGTTTAATTTTCCTTTCATAAGTCTTTGTCAAATATATTATGTAATGTTTTTTAAACACGGTATTTGAATAGAATCGTAAAACCATATCTACGTATTCGTAATACTTAACTACGTGTTCAAATGTTTTGTTATCGGGATCCGAACTCTGGTTAGCACCTGTACGCTGTACCATTCGATCAGGCCGACCCTTATAGTTGTGGAAAATGTAAACATTTAAATCGGCACTTTAGATTGTTAGAAAATTGGACTATGCGATTTAGCTTTAAGAAATGTTTACTTATCTAATATTAGAGTGTTCTAATGTTATTTATATGGCATCCTCAGAGTGTGAGAGCAATAAATACGGTGCTAACTGCAACAGTACATGTTCCACTAAATGTATGGGCGAATCCTGCAATCACATCAATGGGACGTGTTTATATGGATGTGCTGCTGGGTACCAGGGGAGTTTGTGTGATCAAGGTAGTTGACAATGTTTGTTTGTATCATTATTAACTTAATATATATTTTAACATTAACTTCGGTAATTCATTTATATGCCTATATAGATATATATTTGATCAACGTATTTTTTTTTAAATGTATGTGTGGGGTTTAGAACTTCATTAAACATTTTGATGTTCTTACATTGTTTTAATATGTCTTTGATTGTCATTAATGTTTATTATATGAGTTGGATGTGGTAATACTATGCTATACATCTTATTATGCTTGTTTTATACTTAAGTGGTTTGCAGAATTTATTCAAAACTAGTTATTTTAATTTAAATTATTTATTAGCAACTAATTATTGAATTAATTATATTCTTAAAACTAGAATGTGATAATGAAACCTACGGTGTGAGTTGTCTCAACAACTGCAGTTCTTTGTGTCTTCAAAACGGCACGCAACCATGGTGTGATTTCCGCAATGGAGAATGTCTGTTTGGTTGTCATGGCAACTATTTAAATAACAAATCAGAGTGTCTGGCTAAACCTCAGTCTAGTAGGTTGATTACTGTCTTTCAAATATTGCATAATTTAAAGATGATTAAGGAAAAAATGTAAAATCTCAACAGTATAAAATAACCCAGTAATACACAGTTGTTGACACACTAGGTAGGCCTATCAGTTGGTCGCTAAACCCAAAAGTGTCGAGTTTGAACCCTCGGGCAGATGAGGCTCGTTAGCTCGGGACAGCAACTCTTCTAGGAGAGACAACTCTAAAATCAAACAACTGCTACCTTGTAGTTTGTTCTTGGTTGGACAAAGGCTATGGAAGCAAATCCAAAAAGAAAAGCCGGCTGAAATCGGAGTCAATGGCCTCAATGGCGCATTACCAATTGGCACGTAATCCTTAATTGTGATGGAAGCGTGGGCGAGTCGGCTAAAGCTAATGGTTGATAAATTCGAAAAAAAAAAGGTCTCGAGTTCAAACCCTCCGGCAGATCCCTCCCAACACTAAATATTAAGAAGAAGAAGTAAGTCTTCATTTCCAGAAAAAAATTGCAGCAAATGTTCTGAATTTGTTATAGATACTTTATTATATTATATTTAGTTGTGTTTATGAGTAACGTGAGAGGGCGGTCTTTATATAATGATACGTGTAATGCAGAATGATTTAAAAATATAAACGTGTTCTACTAATCTGATGTAAAACGTATATTTGCTTCTGTTTATTTTAAACGTATGTGTATGACGTCAACAGACACAGGCAACGATGTACCTAGTGCAGCTATAGCCGTACCACTTGTGTTGATAGTTCTACTCGCTGCTTGTTTAGTTGGAGCCATTGTATATTGGAGGTGCCTGCGTAAATTTAATAAAACCTATTATTTACAAATTATACACATTTTACAACTTCACTTCCTATTTTCTAGCCCGTAGATAGGTGGTCTAATATAGGTTTAGAATTTCAATAATTTCTGCTTATAAGAATTATTGTTAACCTGTTTTATATTTTAAAATATAGTTCTTATACAAACCATAATGCATGCGTTTTAAAAAAATAAAGTTCCTATACGAACAATAATTTATTCGGATAAAATTTTAAGAGTAAAATATATTGCTTATAAAAACGTATAATGAATTTTGTTTAAAAGTACACATGGAATACAACTAAATGCATTATACATGTAGCTTATGAGCAAGAACATTGATGTTTTATCTTCTTTAATTGTTTTCTATTACGTTAAGACGTGGAAACTGTAAGCTGGGAAAGAAGAACAAACAGTCCGTTTTAGACAGTAACAGCCTAGATGACTTCGAGACGGGTACAGAACTTCCATACACGATTGGTAAGTCTTGAATTTTATTTTTTTCAACTATAATTTTTTAACTATAGTTTTTTATTCAAGTAGTAAACATGTATTTAAAACTACTCATTACAGATACAACATTAGATGTTTCAAATTTGTACTTTTTCATGCAAACACACAACAGAGAACACTTTGTTGAAGAATTCAAGGTAAGGTAGACAACTTATATATTCAATATAGAAATTATACGATTCTATATTTTGAAATAACCCACAAGGAAAAAGTTGTGTAAACACAGCTAATTTAATTATCGAAACAATTTTTTTTGTTTTTTTGTTTTTAGAGAATCCCAGCACCAAAGAAAGTATCCACAAAAGTAGCAGACAGCGAAGGAAACAGAATCAAAAATAGATATAGAAATATCAGTGCATGTAAACTTTAATTTTCTTATATTTTAATAAATTCTACTTTAGTTATTGCAAATAATTTATTTTGTAAAAGCTGTTTTGGCATTTTAAAACGCATAACTAACCTTATAGTATTTACAAAATACTGTGTGAAAATAAATACATGAAGATATTTATTATGCTTTATCCTTCTTTGCACATCATATATATATATATATATATATATATATATATATATATATATATATATATATATATATATATATATATATATATATATATATATATATATCGGCTACATATATAATGTTATATTACGCATTATATTTCCAAATTAGACGACCACTCCCGCGTCCATCTAGAAATCAACACAAACAAGAACGAGGGCGACTACATCAACGCTTCATACATTGAGGTAAGTTACTTTTTTTAGGTGGGATTAGATATCTTCATTGGTGATGGTATTGTATTGTAGTTTGTTTACATAACTATGTTAAAAAAAAACTGAAGAAAATGTATATTGTTGTGACACCTTTCTATATATGTAAAATATATAGGCCTATTCATTACCTCAATGCAGGGTTATTGCAAGCACGATAAATACATTGCTTCTCAGGGTAAATATAAACACAATTTGAATTGTATTTAAAAAGTAGAAAACTTACTCTCTAAATCTAATTAGTTTTGTATATTTAATTGATTTGATGCAACAAAGAATTAATAAACTTCTAAATATTAATAATTTAGGGTTTACACTATAAATACGTGATATATATTTTTGTATTCTTTGTATTAAAATACCCACATTATAGGCCCTTGTGAATCGATGCTGAACGATTTCATTCGAATGTTGTGGGAACAGAAGATTGATAAAGTCGTCATGCTGACTAACTTGATTGAAGAGGGGAAGGTAGGGAAAATGTGTGTTCTTTTGTTTAATCTTGATATTCAAACTAAGCTGAAGTAACAGAGCTACATAAACACCAGCTCGTTACCCAGTCAGTTAACTTGATAAGTAACGTGACTTAAACGTTTAAAATCACGATGTTATCTTATAGTTTGTGTCCATATTCAAAAGTGTGACAATGTTTTGAATGATTTAAGGTGAAATGTTTAAAATACTGGCCTGACGAGGGAAAGGAAAAGTTTGGAGACATCAAAGTAAAGCTAGCAGCCACACACGTCTTTGCTGACTATACCATCAGAAAACTGGAACTAAGCAAGGTGATGTTTATAAGGGGGAAAATATACACATCATTTCTTGAAAGAAATGCAATAACACTTATACGTGTGTTTCCAAAAATAAAGTTTTAACTAAATGTGAACATTTAATTACAGAGGAACCAGCCGACCCACCCGTTGACCCACTTCCACTTCACATCCTGGCCAGATAAAGGTGTGCCGGCCACTCCCTGGAGTCTGGTGGACTTTGAGCAGAGGGTGGCCATGGAGGAGAGCACCAGGCCCATGGTCGTACACTGCAGGTGAGCTCACACATTAGTGATGTTTTAATAAAGGTAGTTAGGTGCAATAGCTGTTTAGGTAGGGAAAGTACGTTACACGTGTACACTTTAGGTATGACAAGTTCATTACACGTATGCAATGGATATATGATATATACATCAGACATGTGAACTGCAGATGGATTAGCTGTATTAAACGTGTACTTGAAGGTAGGATAGGTAGAATAAAGACACTAGTACGCTGCAAGTGAGGCAAACACACTTAGCGTGAACATATTTCAGTTAGATCCGGAACACTAGAACAGCAGAATAGATACACAACATTTTAAATTGTAACGCAGATTCAATGGACACACTACTCTTGACATTGTACTGCTGATTGAATACACACACTACACTTATAAGTGTACTGTATATAGAAGAGGCACACTATCCATGCAAATTGCATTGCTTTTGAAGACACTTTTTATAATGCTGCTGTAGGATGTAAATAGTAATAACATCTTGTGATATTCCAGCGCTGGAGTGGGTCGTACTGGAACTTTTATTGCATTACGTAACGTGATGAGAGAAGCTGAAGACACGGGTGTGGTCAACTTCTTCCGTACGGTGTCCAAGTTACGGCAGGATAGGATGATGATGATACAGACTGCTGTAAGACTTAATTAATTAGACTCTTGTTTCTTCCGTTAGGTTAACCCACTAAACACAAATCTTTCATATACCTACATCTACAGGATATTCGCATTGAACAACTTAATACAATTGTGTATACTATTATGTATCTGTAGGCTGTAAGTGTAAGCAACAGATGTAATATCTAAACGAATTTCATACTAAATGCTACCTAAATTACCGTCCAGGAACAATACGAGTTCCTGCACAAGGCCGCCCAGGTCGCTATAGTCTGTATGGGAACTACAGTCACATCACGTGACATCGAGTCTAGAATCAGCTGGCTGCAGGAGAGTCAAGTCGGGGGTGGAAGTCACATGGAGTCAGAGTTCAAAGTAAACTACATGCTATACATGTTTCACTTTTTAAGATTATTTTTTATGATGTTTGTGGTTGTTTAAGTGACATATACGTCTTTCATCGCTGTTAACATAATTCTTGAGTTGTTTTCTTCTATACTTGATAAATTAGTGATAACAATAATGAAATGACATAATTCGAATCTAGCAATAATTGTAAAAATGAGAATGAATAAATTGATGACAATCGTTTTCAGTCTGTTTCTGCTGTCTGTGATTACTTGTGTACGGCTAAACCAAGAGAGACGGATGACGGCAGTGAGATGAATGTTTACCAGAACGGTGGTGTGTGTGTTGACGCAGAGTTGAACAGGGACCCTACCGTGTTGCCAGGTAAGGTTTGATGACCGGAACTATTCACACAATGAACCTGTCGAAATTCCAAATCTTACAAGTCTTTCCCCGGTCTTTTGACTGTTTTTGGTTATTTCTTTATGTATACTGTTTACTATTATTTGCGATAAAGCTGGATACATACATAAAGCATTAATGTATACAATTTATTTGACATACAGACAGTTATTACCAAATCAGGTTGTCACGTGAGACCACACTAATGAGGGATTACATCAACGCCGTGACTGTCCCGGTGAGATAAGTGTTTCATATTATTTCACGTTGTGTTTGCTACACCTTAATTAGACTGTTAGAATATGTTTAGAAGGATACTTATTTGACAATATGCCTAGAGCGCTAGGCTGCTAACTCGAAAGTATCGAGTTCGAATCCGGGTCCAAGTCAGCAGAACGTTCCTGAGTTCACTAAGATATAATGGGTACCTAACTCATGTTAGGGAAAGTAAAGGCGGCTGGACAAAGTGCTGACCACGTCATTCCCTTCATATGCCGAGAAACATGTGAACTTTACTTCATCCGCTCGATGGATCGCAAGGTTTAAAGAGTATTCTTTACTTTTTTTCGTGCATATTTGACAAAACTTACAATGTAACTCACCCAGGGCTTCACCAGAGCTGACGGTCAGATCCTGACACAACTGCCAATGCCAGCAACTGTCGTTGATTTCTGGAGACTAGTGATGCAATACAATGTTGCTCTAGTGGTAGCTTTTGAGATGGATATGAGAGGACAAGACAAGGTGACTGTAGAAATAGGCCTACATATGATTGAAATAAATAAATAAATAAATAAATAAATAAATAAATAAATAAATAAATATATATATATATATATATATATATATATATATATATATATATATATATATATATATATATATATATATATATATATATATATATATATATATATATATATATATATATATATATATATATATATATATATATATATATATATATATATATATATATATATATATATTCATAGACGATCGGACAGTACCTACCAGAGAGCAGTACTCAGCCATTATCTTGTGGACTATATGAAGTGTCGACGGGCCCTATAAGGAAAGAAGACCATTGTGAGATACAAAATGTCAGTGTCAAATCTACGCAGAAAAACATGTTGCCTCAAGTAAGTTTACCATTGATTATATCTAAATTACATATTACAACTCTACTAGTATTAGGTATAGCAAAGTATTGTTTATTATATATTTAAACATTTGGATTGGTAGATTACTTTCAAACGTCATTTGATTTGTGCACATCAAGTGTTAGATAGTAATATTGAATGTTATGTGTTACAGACTGCGAATGAACAATCTCTCAAACACATCAGCTTTAAAACTTTGAACCTTGACCCTGACAGCTGGTTAAATGTTATGATGAAGACACGAGCAAGTAATACACAGGGACGTACACTTTTCATGTGCAGGTAGGTAGCACGAGTTTCCCCTTTGAGTAGCGAGACTAGTTATAAAAGAGTATTTATAAAGGAAACTATACTACAGCTCTCTATTCCTGTTCTAATGACAACACAATATATCTGACGTCCCCAGAAACGGGGTGACCTACAGCGGTCTGGCGTGTGTGTTGAACCTGTTACTGGACAGGCTGGACCACGACCAGAGCCTGACAGTTCCACTGGTGGTTGGTGCCGTCAAGTGTATCAGACCTCAGGTCATCTCCACACTGGTCAGTAGATTATCACTTGTTTTTAGTTAACTGTAGCAAGCTACAACGTTTAAAGTTCATTTAACTTTAACATTTTGTTTGTTGCAGGACCAGTATCACTGCCTGTATCAAGTTCTACAAAAATATAACGACGCATTATCCCAATATGGAAACTTCAACTTTGCGCAGACGTCCCTAAAACAGCAAACTTTACAACCAACATTTAATGATGCCATTTACGCTAACACTTAAAATACACATGCCGTTTTTTTTTCATTAAAAAAATCTTAACGTATATTTTTTACTACTGAATGTAGTTAAATATATGCTCGTGTCCACTTCAGTATTCACTGTAAAATTATACACATTCAACCCAGAAAAACATAACCACACTATTAATGTTGTAACGCTGTGTATAGCTCATGATTTTAAGTTTAACCACTTAGAAAAACGTATTTGGTCTTAACAACAGTTTCAAACTATTCCCTTATAATTTTATAAGTGCCTTCTAAAAACAACTAACTGCCCCTCTAATACATGTTTAAAACTAATGTATAAAACTTACTAGTTTTTTTTAAGCTTTGAAGTTTAACTTATGATAGACAAATACCTTTTATCTTTAGAAGTAAATCATGTTTAGCTTTCAAGAAATGAAACATGGTGTAAAACAATTATAGAGATGATTGAAACTGGTTCATTTGTTCCTGTTACCTCTGTATATGACGTATTAATAGTAGTTAACATATTGTTTAATTTTGTAAAAAAAAAAAAGACGTACTAGTTAATTATAATTTATCTGTATGATCATATTATGTAAAAGCAAATTTACACAAAAATGCACGCATTGTAACATGTATGTACTTTGAATGTAAATATGCTCTATTCACTGATGCCATTTTGTGTTGAAACATTGCAATACCGTATTTTTACATTTATTAAGGTTTTATTATTATTTTAAAACGGGAAAGTGACTAACATTGAGCAAGACCTGTAAATTAATCCATGGTAAAACATGTTTGTGCAAGTATTTATGAACATATCCTTGTTAACTGTGTATACGACCATAGACACGAATAAAGTAGGTGTATATATTAACTGAAATAACTAAGCCAATAATGTGAATATTTAACGGTTCTGGTCACAACAATTGTATAGATTTTGTTATTGAAATAAAATTACCTACCTTTCATTATTATAATTGTCCTGAGTACAAATTGTCAGCGTCTATTTGCAAGTGTCTTTATTTCAAAACATATGCAACTAACCACCTACTTAATATCATTAATGTTATGCAAACGATAGATAACTATAAAAACGACTGAGCCGATGGAATTTACATGTTCAGAATATAGAACACATTTTTCGCACAGACTTTGTCAATTGCTGGAGGCAGTTTTTTCTGAGATGTGTTCATCATTGCTGCGATACAGTAAATAAACACACGTCTTCGGAAGCAATAGATAAACCATAGTTGTAAGGAGAGTAATCATACCCGGGTATCCGAAAACAACTACTCGGCAGCTGTTTCTATCTACTCTAGCTTTCCCAACATAGGTTGTAGACATCATCCTCTAAAAATTCTCACTTATACTTGACCCGCTCCCGCATCTATAAACCCACAATGCCTTTCTTTTAATTTTGCTATTTTACATAGTCATTGTATTTTGTCTAGCAAGTATCACAGATCTAATTCTATTACTTCAGGGGCATTTATTACGACTTAAAGTAGTAGCAGGCGTTGTTAAGCTCCTACCTACGGTGGGTGATCAATTATAACTCGTTTCAAATGTCCTCTGCTAGTTTACTTCTTTCACCAAATAGTGTTAGGTGTGCAGGAATTACTTAGAGAAGGTTAGTAGTCTCTTCGAAAAATATTTAAAGTGTTTCGACATTTAGTGCAGATAAAATAAAATCTGTTTAATCAAAGGTGTATACTTAATGATTTCTGGATGAAGATTAGATTATGATTTTATGATACTTCTCATGCCACCAAGAAAGTTATTTATAGATCTAAAAATATCAGGTGGCCAAGCAAATTCAAATTCAAATTTATTTAAAAAAAACTGTTACAATTGTAGGCACGAAGGCCTTTTTTTCACATTTGCCGTTTAAACAAATAAAACAATTCAATAACACATAGCAGTAACATAGCACTAAAAATGTGGAATAAAGAAATAATGTTACATAGTTATAATACAAAATGAGATAAAAAAGAGAATATAATAGATGAATGAGAAATGTTACAATGAGTCAGTTAGAGAGGTCATTAAATAATTGTAGTTTTAGTTTAGATTTGAATATATTTTCAGATCTAGATAGCTTTATTTTATTAGGAAGATTGTTCCAAAAATTAGAACCAGAGTAGGCGAAGCTATGTTTTTGGAAAACAAAGTTGTATATGTGAATGGTAAATTAAGACGACGATTTAATTTTATGTTAAAATAAAATAGGTCTGATAAGTAAGAGGGGGCTGTTTGTAACTGAGTGACACAGCACTGCAAGTTATTTATAGATCTACATCTAGAATCTAGGTCAAACCAAAGATTAATTAGATACATACCAAAGATTAATTAGATTAAAATACAATCCATTTTAAAATCATAATACATTTTTTAGTCCTTAAATACTTGATATACATTTTTGTGATTTATCTATCTAGATCTAGATCTATCTAGCTAGAATAGGTCTAATGATTAGATCTAGATTCTAGATCTAGATCTAGCAAGAGTTACGCAAAAACTAGACTGAAGATTGTAGAGCTTGAGGAATTTATTGTAAAACTAAATAAAAAAGACAGTTGAAAATTTATATAAGTGTTGGAACGTAATAAAAACAGCAAACGGACATATTGTTAAAGTTATGGCCGACAGAAAATTAGATTTAGAACGCTTTAAACTTTTGAATGGGCCACAAAGTCTATGATGGAAGCCGCCATCTTATTGTACTAAAAAGTAAACAAAACTTGTGACGTCCCTATTCAGTCAAGGTAAAGCTATTGTTCTAAAACTTTAAAATTAATGTGATTGATCTACCAATAAATAAATCAATAAATTAATTAACGTCTTTAAATAAATTTGTGATTAACATTCTGTCTGAAAATAAAAACAAAAATTGTTCTCTACCTACATACTATTTTACAGCTCTCAACCTAGCGCCGATTCTTTCCAGTATTCAATCAGACAAACAAAAAAAAACAAAGAAATAAATATTCAAACATGTAAACAAACTTGAGTTTTAGTAGTATAGAGATAGGGCCTACTCATTATGTCTGTCATATGCTATATAATTAACACGTGTAATATTAAATGATAATGTAATAAAAGAAAGCATTCTTATTCAACAAAACTGTTACTCATATCAGCGTTTCTTATTTGGCCAATCTTCTATAATTATGTCAGAGGTACCGCGGTCATCTAGGTCGGCATTACGGTAAAAAGTATGTATAGTTATACCACTGTCTGGCACTTAGCGAGTCTAGGTTAAGTATAAAACAAATATCTCTCAGAAAGATTATAATCTCGTCTCTTTAACAAGGATGTATATCTATTTGAGCCTGGTATTCCATTTCTACGTCAAATATTGATTGGCTTCTACTAAGTGATTTCCCCCAATCACGCTTCAGTGAACTCTAATCCTTGGCACCAGGAACGGCATTAGCCTGTTGGTGTGTTTACGTGACTCCACAACACTATGGGCTTGAGAGTGGAGAGTGTGCGAATTATTGGCTCGTGGTAAGTAAAGTAGTCTGTTAAATAAATTGTATATTTTAGGGTAATATCGTTGATAGTGGAATTTTATAAAACAGGAAACGTGTGAAAATATAAAATATAAGTCTTTGATGTGTTGTACATGTATTCACCGACTAAAAATATTTCAAAATACAATACTCAATGTATTACACATAACCCACTTTTAATGTCACTACATGTATAATTTGATTTTCGAAAAAAAAACTGGTTAGATATATATATTGACAGATATTTTAACGAAGCTAAACTTTTTGCCTTTATTTTTTTAATAATAAAAATGTCTAGTTATTATTTAGATGAAGTCAATATTTTTGTTAAAAAAGAGAGCTAAAAATTGTGTCAAAAAGCAAGGCCTGGCAAAAATGCCAAATACGCGATAAAGACATACAACAAGGATAAAAGTTGTATCTTTATAGCCTATATTATCTTTGGTTACTATGCTGTAACTAAATATAGTCTATTTGCTTTGAACTCTGATTAATGATTAATTATTTTCTAAACACATTCGTTTTATTGCACATCAGTTGTCAAATTAGTAATGCGTATGATATATTCTTGGCAGATCAATGCCGTCAGTCTAGACCAAATTTAAAGTTGTGTACAGTAGGCCCCTACTTTGGAGTTCCAATAAAACATATTTGAATAGAGCATAATGTGCTTTACATTAAGAGAAATGCGAATTGCAAATGATTTGGCTTAACCTGAATAAATATAGCACATTGAGGAAGTAAAATAGTGAAACGCACACGCTTGAAAATAATCGTAATTGATTAGTGACAATATCCCAGATTACATTTTTTTTTAAAGTTTAAAAGTTTAAAAAGAAAAACATTTTTATCACCCTTTCGTTCTACGTAAAATTATATAATAAACAAACATATCTTAAAAAAGTAAATCATGGCTCAATACGTTTAGTATAGGTAAGATATGCTTTTTTAATATATATATATATATATATATATATATATATATATATATATATATATATATATATGTACATATATATATATATATATATATATATATATATATATATATATATACATATATATATATATATATATATATATATATATATATATATATATATATATATATATATATATATATATATATATATATATATATATAACGCAAACAATGTTTTAAAAAAAAATACCTAAATGTTCAGGATTCTAAAGATTGATTCACGATGACGTATTTGAGCAATGCTATATTTCTGCTCTCTCTGAGTCTGTACACAACCCGTGTGTCTGAAGCAGGTAAAGTAAACTTTAGGGTTAAAAAACTTAACAGTTAACAGTTAAATATATGACGTGTATTACCTCTTGTTCCTGATTGAAATATTATCCAAATGTTAGACGTGTGACCCTACCGTCAGCCACAACTTTACCGTAACGATATGTTTATCAGATTAGTAAACATATCAATATACTGATAATAACATCTATGTACACAACACTATATAAACTATGCTATATATGCTATGTTTAGCAAGTTATCTCTCCCCAAGTTTAAATATACAAGCATGGTAATGATATATTTATCGCCAGTCACTTCGTTAAAATCAGGACCTATAACATTGACCATGAATGTAATCATACTTCGTTTTATAGAAAAATAAAAATCGCTAAATTGAGATTTTTATATATTAGTTATTGCACTTTTTAATAACTGCTATCAGTTTGCTTTATTTTTACATATGCAATATGTCAAAATAAGTTTAAATAACAATATATTTCAGCTTGCACAACTGGATGGTTTGGCACCAATTGTACGTATAAATGCCACTGTTCAGACACAAAATGTAATGTCGTCACTGGTGAATGTGCTACAGCATGTGCGTCCGGCTGGTTCGGACCTGCGTGTCAATATCGTAAGTTACACACACAGCCCGTTTAAACCAGTTTTATTTCGCCAGTTATAAAATTACATATAACACGTAATTTTGAACTTTACCACTTTGCAACGGTATCGAATGTAACAATACGTTTTTAGAATTAATAGTTAGTTTAGGGCCCTGTAAGGTTTCAATACCAGTACCAAACACCGAGAGTCCCACAACCGGTGTACCTTCTCGAAGTCCAAACTTAGTCCCGAACAGGTTTGAATAAATTTGAGAGAACCCCTAGTGTATTTTCACTCCAGTTTTACTTTACTCCAAAATGCCATCAACTCAGCAGATGATTGAACCATCAGGACAAGATACCGACTCCCTCTCGCATCACAAACCTAGATTAAATAAACTCCCTTGCACGCAACAACAACACAGTTTCTACATTAAATATCACTATCTTCCATACCTGTCATAACTTCGTACGTTCATTAAATATAACACCCAGATACATTTTTTTGCAGATTACTGTGACAAAACAAAGATCATAACAGTTCATATATAGATATTGTTTTATTTTTTTTTTATAACGAAGTATGTAGATGGGTTGGAACTTAATATATTAGATCATTGTCTTAATTGGTAGGCTAAGCAAATACTGCTAATACAGTAGTTAACTTAATTAATCTAATTAACTTAATTTATTAAATTAATTTCAGAGGACCTTGCTCTGAAAGCTACAACTTCAACACAAAACAAATTGATTTTAGACAACACTGACACTACTTGTGTTACTGTAAGGAACATCACATTCGAGTGGCCGTGGCAGTTTGTTTTAACTTGGATTAGAATTAACTCAAATTACACAAATTTGTGTAAGTATAAAGGCTATAATTTTCAAGTATTTTCAAATTATTTGATTTCTAAATATGTTAAGTGAAATATTAAGATTCCATTAAAGTAGTGATCCCTCAAGTATACATGATCCGGCTATATTTATTGGTATCAATACAACAATTGCAACTTTTGAATTTAAACAGCTTGGCAGTCAGAACTGAACGTAACAGGAAAAGAAAACATAAATGCAGCCAGCAAAGCTTTGTCGTGCAGTCTGTATACTTATGTTTTGAACAACAAAACAATATCTGACGTGTATTGTAGCTCTAATATTCTAATAGATCGCCTAACTATCACCTTTGGAAAAAATGTATCAGTCTGTTCAATGTACGTCAGTGGAGGTAAAGAACGCAATTTGTAAACTTTTTAGCGCAATTTCCATTCTGGAGAATTGCGTTTATTAACTTTTTTTTTCTGGGAATGGATGGATAGATGGATGTGTGTCCGCAGCTTTAAGTCGTATCTCCTCCTCAACGAAGCAATATCGATGACTAGTTCCAAAGCAATTATGTTAACCTAGTTACCAGGATGAACATAGGCTAAAAATATTCCGGGTTTCTTTCATGGATTTCCCGGAAAAGCCAAAAAACCTCGAAAAAATGCAGTTTTTGGCCCATATCTCGGCAACCAGACCTTTTAGCGACTTGAAACATTTACCAATCGATTTCTGCCATAATTTAGAACAATATTGCCGAAGAAAGTTTTCAAAAATATCCTTTTGTTCGGTCACAAAAAAAATTTTTAATTAATTAAAATTTGGACCGAATTAGTAGGCATTTTTTCCAACCACACCACACGCGTCATCACGTTCAATAGCTGCGCCACGTTCTATGGCTGCGTCATCACGTTCAGTAGCTAGGCGCGCAATGGTTTTTAGTCATGTAACTCTATTTTAAATAAAACATGTATTTTAACCAATGGTTTTAGTAACCCTGCTCTTGATTTACGCTACGACAGAGCTATTTTTTAGATAACATAAGGAAATTGCGCTAAAATTGTCACTAGACTTTTTAATTACCTTGTTTTAGTATAGATGAGTGTACTGTATCGAAATAAGAAGTGTCTGAATTAAATCATAGGTTTATACAAGTCATTGAAATAAAGTTACATATATCCTATTATTTTATTAAATGGAACGCACTGACGTCAACAAATATTGAGCTACTATTATTTTATATATAGGCCTACTCATGTTCGATTGTACAAGTCTTTTTTCTTTCTAAGCTGTTCATAATGGATATTATTTTGCTTTAATAATTGGTGAAAACTTCACGTAATGCCTAGATTGGGACGCATTTAATCTATGCCATTAGTTATACAAATATTTAGTAACAATTAATACTTTTTTACAAAGATACAATTAATTATTCTTTTTACTTTTGCAACTTTTAACGGTATAAAAAGAATATATCTTTTAAAATTTTACAGTGCTAATAAGGGCAATCGCGACGGTGTAAATAATAAATACACACAACGCAATATATAATTTGTTGGTTGAAAAATGTATGTGTGCATGTTGTGCAATAGTTATTACATAAGTAAATACTTTAAAATAATACATAGATAAATGACATGGTTTAAATATTGTGCGATATCAACAACAATCAGGTAGAAATGTTGCCCTACAGCAGTCAACAACTCAATCGACTAACAGCAGTGCCTACACCCCAGCGAAAAATGCAGTAGACGGTGATTTTAATACATTTTCGCAAACATTAAGTACTAATCCAAGCACATGGAGTGTCACATTCGACAGCATATATATTGTGAATAGATACGTACTGACTGGAGGTATGTGAAATATGTTTTATATTTGTAGAAAATTATTCCTTTAAATCGGTTGCTTTTAATTTGTTTGTACTCATTTTCAGAGATTAATACGTTTCTAAATTATAAATAAATTATCAAATACAAATAATTAACAAAACAAAAGAAAAGTAAGCATGTGTTACTATTAATGTTATCAAATGCTCATCAATCGAATGGTATAATTCGAGATACGACCTTAATGTTTCTGCAATATAGCTCGTATGTCTAATTGTTCGTATGTCAAAAGCAATTTTCTCCATTTAATAAAATTGCTATTAATCCGTTCCATCCCCCAAAATATCACCCCTGTTTTTTTCCTTATGTGTTTTTTAATAATAAAAGTGTATTTGTATATGATAAAGCGTGTTTAATAACAAAATGTAGAATAATACAAAGAAAGTGTATTTATCTTAAAAATCAGTAAACTTGAGCTTAGGGAAGGTATAAATCTAGTTTAGGGTGGCGAACATAGGCGGATAAGCTTTAATCTTTTACTCACTGCTAAGTTATTTCTTTATCCACTTACTCGTACATTCATAACGCTAAACTTTATCTGCACAATTAACGGAAATTATACTTGACTAAAATACATGTTATAATAAAAAGTTTACTTACTGTCGATGAATTTTAGTCAATGCTTCTTTCTTCGCTGTTCATTGTTTTTATATTCAAGCTTTCCATACATTTCCGCGCTGGACGTAAAAAAACAAACAAAAAAATTGAGTTTGCTTTTTCCTCCCATTCAAAAAGATTAGATTATGAGATAACAGGTGTAATTAAATAGCAGGTCTCATAGAGCTCACGGCGGAGCCGGGAGCGCCAAAGCACACCCTGACGGAACGCCCGACGATGCGCCTGATTTAATTTACTGACCGACTCTAATACCCCAATATTATTCATAGTCTACCATACTGTTTAAATAGAACGTATGCGCCATAGCGCTCACGGAAAAGCCCGGGGAGCCAAATAGCACCCTGCCAGGGCGCCAGCGGACGAGCCTGATTAATCTAAACGAACGACTGTAATACTCCATCTCATCCATAGCCTATCGCACTTTTTAAAACAAAAGTAGGCGCCATAGTGTTCGAAAGAAAGCCCGTGGTGTCAATTCGCATCCTGCCGGAGCGCCGAAGACCGCGCCTGATTCTATATAGTTAACTATTATTGATGTCCATTGTGTCTTTAGTGTAAAGACTCAAAAACAAAAAAGAACGTGTGTGCCATTGTACTCACATGTGAGCCTGGGGCGCTTCGGGTCACGCAATCGCCGTGGCGCCAGTGGCTTCATATGTTACAATTTTATAGTGAATTACAGTAGTACCCCTTACTACTATTGTTATAATTTTAACTTATACGATCATATTATACTTATATATATATATATATATATATATATATATATATATATATATATATATATATATATATATATATATATATATATAAATATATAAATATACATATACATACATATATATATATAAATATGTATGTATTAAATATGTATAATATATATATATATATATATATATATATATATATATATATATATATATGTATATGTATATACATATATATATATATATATATATATATATATATATTTATTTATTTATTTATTTATTTATTTATTTATTTATTTATTGCAGCTGCCGGGAAACTAAATGGTTACCAGTTACAGTTGTTTAGCGCAGATAATTCAACTATCCACAACTACACAGACACCAGTAAAGTAACCACTACAGCGGTTTATGTCACATCTAGCACACTAAAGAGTGTGATGAACGCCAGGATAAAGTACAGCACTTCCTTAAAGATTTTCGAGGTTGAGATCTATGGAGGTAATTTTATAATATGTAATATAACATGATTTAACTGACCATGTTGATATTTCACCAAATAAAAGTTGTTGTTTTTTTTTGAAAATTTAAAAACAATTAATTTATTTTAAATAAATTATTCTAGGTTTTTTTTATAAAGTGGTATATAGTATGTTTTTTATTGCTTAGAATTAAAGCAACATCTATAGAAATTATCCATTGACGAGGGAAAAAAAGAATGCATTCAATATTTCTTCAAACGCAGTTTTATTCATAGATTGCCGATATTCTCGTATACGTTGGTCTCAGTAAAATTTGATAATAACTTAAAATACATTAAAAGTAGAGTTCTTCAAATATTGCTTGTGATTTATATTTCGATACTTTGGTTTTATTTATTGATATCTACATTTTTGTATACATCATTATCTGTTTAAGTTATTGGACTAATAATTAAATCACATTTTGAAAAGGAGCGGAACATCAATAAATGGATATAATGTATATTAACTGGACAAAAGGAACAATTTACAATTTTAGAAAATGAAAACTTAATAACAGACTGGACGAGTAGGCCTAATGGTGATTGCTATTTTAAGCGTGTGACTTATGCTTTTAAAAAGTTTCGAATGCCAACTATGATTTTAAATTGAGATTGAACATTAACTTAACTTATACATGCACATTCACATATTTACTCTCATAAACATATAAACAAGCAAATAAAAACACGTACGCAACAAATTACGTAATTTTACTTTTATAACAAGCCTTGTAAAATTATAAAATGTAACTTCATAGAGCAATACAAGTTATAAAGACGCCCAGTTTTGTTGCACCACGTAATTTAACGGATTGCTTTCTGTTATGTATCTAGATTCAGAATGTAAGAGCAAAACGTTTGGGCTAGAATGTACCAAGACCTGCAACTGTAACGACCCAACTGAGACATGTTTTGTAGCTACAGGTGGATGTCAGTCTGGTTGTGCTGTGGGGTATCAAGGAGAAGGGTGTGATACAGGTGACTATTTATATTCTTAAAATATAGACTTTCTTTTTCATTTCACTTTGTAAAAAAATTGTACCTTGCACACTACCTATTACGTGTATAAAAATCTTAGTGACAAGAAAAAAATGTATTACTTCTCTGTGCAATGTAACTATCAATGCAAAAAAAAAAAACAAGAAAAAAAACAAACAAAAAAATCTAAGTTGGTTTAATCAATTTAAATAATATACAGGTATAGAATTACAGCACCCTTATCAAATTTAAGTAGGGAAGAACTATTGTTATAAAAGTTGAGTAAATTGAAAGCTTCTGAAACCCACTTGTCGAACATTTTGTCGAACTATAAAACATTGTCAGGTATTCTGTAATAAGAATACACTTTAGCTATAATTAAGTGAATACATGTATTTAAAATTAATATATTATTTGCACTATTTTAGTAAGTTCTTAATTAATACATTATTAAATATTTTAAAACATTCTATTTAACATTCATAAGTTATATTCATTTTTCACTTTGAATAAAAAGCATAGTACTACAATAAACAATTTTTAGAATAAAGAGTTCTATGTCACAAGGACTTCTGCACGTAAGGAGATTCTTTGTTTAAATAATAAAACTGCATACCTACTTAAATTGTATTGGTAAATAATACGTTATAGCACATACACATGTTCTAATGTGCGAAACTATTTCGAACAGTTTGTGACAACAAACACTACGGGTACAATTGTGCGAGTGTATGCCCGTCACAATGTGACACAGCTGGTTGTAACAAGACAACGGGCAAGTGTTTTGGTTGTGTTGCTGGGTACAGGGGAGACAACTGCGATATTGGTAAGATTATATTCCCTTATTATTCAAAATTTAAACAGAGCTAGCTAATATACGTAACAACTACTGTATACCTGATTTAACGTGATCTACAGTGTGTAATGCAGGATCATGGGGAAAAGGATGCAATAACACGTGCCCAAACTGTGTTGAAGTGAATTGTAATAACACAGATGGTGTTTGTCTAAATGGATGCGCGAGTGGGTTTAAGGGAAAGATGTGCGATTCAAGTAAGTTTTGATTATTACATAAATGATTGCATTGTATTAATACAATCATTGGCTTACAACGGCATTACATTATTTTTTTATGACTCTGATGAAACATTGGGTAATTTAATTCGTTAAATTAATGTCTATAAACTAGCTTGCATTTACGTATTGTTTTACCACTTGAAATATAATTTTAAAAAGCCAAGTTGTATTTTTTTTGTTTTAAGTACACGTATCAATAAAAGCTTCACTATTAAATACATGTTATTCTTAAAGAAGGAGCTATTATAATTTTTGAGTGTGTAGTTAAAGTAGTAGATTAAAACAAAACATGTGAACAAATATTAAACTTCAATATTTTTTAAGAATGTGATGAAACCTACTATGGAGAAAACTGTGCCCTCAGATGCTCGGCGAATTGTTATAACAGCTTATGTGACTATATAAATGGATATTGTAAATCTTGTAGCCCGGGCTTTCAGGGAGAATTTTGTAATGATAGTAAGAATTTTTTTCAATAAAAACATAATTTTAAAAACAATAGTTTATTCAACATTTTTGATACATTCGCAGTATATATAATTGTCAATTCAACACACACAATTATGAGAAATACTAACATAAATGACTTAAAATTATATCATCTTTATATTATTATTACATACAGTTATCTCTCTAGATGTTTTAAAAATGAAACCACAAAGTTACCATTTGATTCCTAGCAGTTTTTTTTTAAATATTAAGTCTGAACCGGTTAGCATCTTATACATCGTTAAATCAATGTAAAGATAACCAAACATGCACAACCTGTGAATAACGTAGTTTATGTCCCTCTATATGCTGTGTAGAATGTTCTGAGATGTTTTATGGACAGAGCTGCGCCTACAAATGCAACGAGACGTGTCAGAGCTGCAATAATGTCAATGGAACCTGCACTCTCTGCACTGCTGGAAAACGAGGGGTCTATTGTGAAAGTGGTATTCAATTGTAGTTTTGTTTATTTTGTTTTTCTTAATGTTACCGCTTTTTCGTATATTCTAGTCTGCTTAATACTCACATTACTCTATATGTGTTTTATAGCTTGCCATCTTGATGGCTTGTGGTTTTGGAAAACTCTGCATTATTATTTCAGACTGCGAGGCTGGAAAATATGGAATAAATTGTACCAATAAATGTTCTTCAAACTGTAAAGATTCCTTATGTTTTGCTATCAATGGCATTTGCAAAAGTTGTAATCAAGGATACAAGGGCGATTTTTGCAATACACGTAAATATTTGTATTATTTATTAGACTAGTTTTAAAATTTAATAATATTGTATTAAATACCAACTTAGTAATACATGTTTGTATACACTTTCGATAATTTAGAAATCGAACTGTAATCTCTAAGTTATAAGTGGTATTTTAAAATTACAGAACGTATTATTTGAAAATAATAATTTAACGAACTTAAACAAAAGTATCAAACATAACGACACCGTTCAACGTGTATCTGTCATTTTGCTGTCACCTAAGCATAGCATATGTGATAGTGTGAAAAATGGCTTATAAACGGCTTAATATGTCGTCGGATTATTTAAAATAATGATTACAATCTCTGTGGTTTGAGATAATACAGAACAAGCTAAAATGATTGGTTCGACGTTTTAATATTGCGTGCACATTTTAGTTAAAGTAAAACTAAACTTTATATGAATATGCCCATTAATAATAAAGCTATAACATGTAAACAAAAAATTGTGAAACCGTATTTAATATTCGTCTTCAATTTAGCATGTGCAGACAATGAATATGGCTTCAACTGTAACGAAACGTGTTCTAGAAATTGCGAGAGAAATAAATGTGACGCTATTAACGGGACTTGCATCTATGGCTGTGTAGCTGGGTATCGTGGAGTCTTATGTGACCAAGGTAATGAGGAAGTTAATTTTTTTTTTAAACTCTAAGAATTTTACATAAACGACGTTAACAACAAAACATATGTTTCGGTTGTATTGATCTAAAATTAAAAATATTCCCTTGTAAGAATGTTACTTTCATCTGAAATTCCTAATTATATTATAAGGCATGTTGCGTTTTTCTAAAAGATAGTTGATAATTACCGAAATATTTAATGCTCAACTAAATATTATTTGTTACAATTTTCTAGCTCAATCCAACAATCATAATATTATTACACAATGGTTGCATACTATGCAGATGAAATTTGTTACATTAGCTTGCAGCCTCGGTAGTTATGGAGTTGGATGTCAACACAACTGCAGTACGTCGTGTATCAAATATGAGAACAAAACAGAGCACTGGTGTGATGTGGCCACTGGATTATGTTTGAACGGTTGCTATGAAGGCGATGTTAAAAACAAATATGAATGTCAAAAACTCATTGCAGGTACAAACGTACATACACACGCATACATACATATATATATATATATATATATATATATATATATATATATATATATATATATACCGAAATTCGTAGGATAAATTAGAATATTTCACAAACAAAACTCAATATCGTTCATTTCTATTCTAAATATTTTAATAAATATAATTTACTTGTTTTACAAATTTTAAATTTTAATATTAAAAAAAAAAAAACAACAAGTACACCTATTTATGTTTCATCGACAGATCCACCAAACAACACATCTGCTGCCGCTATTGTTGTACCTATCGTACTGATTCTCATCGTCGCTTGTTTGATCGTAGCATTTGTATTCTGGAGGTTTGGAATAATTGCATATTTCCTCAATCACATATCCTAAATGTAAAATCAAATCCAATACTTTATTCAATTTAATTTAAATCACTATTTTGAAAAAAAAAATGAAAACTGAAGTGGTTATTCGCGTAGCGAATTTCTCTGCTTCTGGATTATATTGGCTAGTATTTTTAAAAGCTATTATTTGTATGCAGGCGTAGTAAGATGAGATTCTGTGACAAGAACAAACACTCGGCACTGGACAATATCAGCCATGATTTAAGGTCACTGGATGACTTTGATAATGACAAGGATATTCCAAGTAAATCTGATATTTTCGATATTGTTTAGTTTAATAACACCATAATTTTTTGAAAATAATTAATTCACATAAGTTAAATTTTATGCTATGTTAAGACAATCAATTAAAACATTTGCAATATAAACAAATGACATAAATAATTAAAAAAAAATATATTTATTGCAATAATCATATTTTTAAAATAATGGTGAAATACACCAAACTTCAATAAATTACTTATACTTCATAATAGCATAGCCCTATTGTCATGCTTGCAGGTACAGAAACAAAGTGCAACACTTCAAATGAGGATACCCCGATAGAAGTTTCGAAATTGTATTTTTTCATGTGCAGCCACAGCAGAGAGTATTTTATTGAACAATTTAAGGTATTCCCACTTTGCTTTTTCAAAATGGGTTACTGAAAGTGCTCAAACACATACGAGGCACAACAAAGGAGCTTTAAAAATAACAATATTTTTTTCTTCAAACTTTTTTTCTGCAGAAAATACCTTCCCCTGCCAACGTATCTACCATAGTGGCAGACAGCGAGGACAACAAAAATAAAAACAGATACAGAAACATACGAGCATGTAATTATTTGATTATTTTACACAATTCACTAGAAACAAAACTAGTAATACGTTTGTTTAATCATACATATTTTTGTACGCATAATTAGCCACACCGTAACAAAAGGCTACATCGCTATATGAATACGTGTATTGATAAATGTTACACTTCAATTCCTCAATAGATGATCACTCTCGGATACACCTTGAAATTAACACAAAAAACAATGAAGGTGACTACATCAATGCTTCATATCTTGAGGTAAGCAAAAAGTAAAAATGCTGAATGTCATTAGGTTGTAAATCATCTTTTCTTCTTTCTTCCTTTGTAACCCCTGTGGATCAAATGGCTGCAGCCACACCTCTTCATCGAACTCTGTTTTTAGAAGCTCTCTTTATTTCCGCCCACTTAAGCCTGGCAGCCCCTGCCTCGTCTTTTACAGTCCTCCTCTAGGATCTCCTTGGCCGGTCTACTTTCCTCATGGGATTCACGTAAAGCCTTTAATATTTAAGATTTTTTTAAGTACTGTAAAGTTAGACAATTAAAGTACTTAGTAAAACAAATGTATTACTTACTTTGATGCAATAATTTACAGGGATACAATAATCAAGAAAAATTCATCGCTTCTCAAGGTAAAATACTTATCTTATTATACTTGAAACAAAAATGAAAAAAAAAAAACATCAATAAATGGTTTTTTTTAGATATTGTTATTATAGCAACTCATTTAAGGAATTTAAGAACGAAAAGTAGAGATAAACATAATTTTTCTTTTAGGTCCCTGTGCATCAATGTTGAATGATTTTATTCGCATGTTATGGGAACAGAAAGTAGAAAAAGTAATTATGCTCACCAATTTGATAGAAGAAGGCAAGGTAAGTAACACGGCTTCACTACATCAATTGTGTCATTAAAGTTTTTTGCAAGTTAATTAAATATATTTATTTGTAGTAGGTTAAAAGATAAATGGAGATTAATACTTTACAAATATCGATGGCCATCAAATTAAACATGTACACATTTATAACACAGTTCTCATGAAGTTTTATATCGGTATAATATTTATTTCAGAACAAATGTTTAAAATACTGGCCTGACGAGGGAAAGGAAAAGTTTGGAGACATTAAAGTAAAGCTAGCTGCCACACACGTCTTTGCTGACTACACCATCAGAAAACTGGAACTTATGAAGGTGATGTTTTGATAAATTTCACTAATGTGGCAAAAAAAAATCGGATCGGTAGTTTTTTAAAAGCATTTTAAATCCATTATTAAAAGTAATATAACCAAGTCTACTTTTCTTTACAGAAGAACGAGCCGACCCACGCGTTGACCCACTTCCACTTCACATCCTGGCCAGATAAAGGTGTGCCGGCCACTCCCTGGAGTCTGGTGGACTTTGAGCAGAGGGTGGCCATGGAGGAGAGCACCAGGCCTATGGTCGTACACTGCAGGTAGGTTTGGTACACTAGACGTGTACACTACAGGTAGGATTCAGACGTGTGTACTGCAGGTAGGATTGTGACACACGACTTGCACACTAAAGGTGAGATAGGTACTTACACAATTCAGGAAGGATAGGTAGACAAGACGTGTACACTGCAGGTTGAATAAATGCACTGGCCGTGTACACTTCAATTATGTCTATAAGGTATGTTAATTCAGAATGTTATTTGTGTAACACAATATCAATTCTACACAATACCAGAGGCAACTTGACATAGCTATTGTTAGTTTAGGCTCTGTGCAAATGCGAATTCATAATTCATGCGTATTTACATTTCATTGATTCTAATTGTTGTAGATTAGCTCGTGTTCCATTTTCATCCATCTGCGCTAAAACAATTTAAGGTTATTAGTTACATATCTGCAAAGTGGCGTAACAATATTTAAGGCATAAAGTGTGCTATAATGTATTGTGCTAATACGAATGTTCAGAATTGTAAGTAGTATCTTTGATTGTATTTCTTACAGCGCTGGAGTGGGTCGTACTGGAACTTTTATTGCATTACGTAACGTGATGAGGGAAGCTGAAGACACGGGTGTGGTCAACTTCTTCCGTACTGTGTCCAAGTTACGGCAGGATAGGATGATGATGATACAGACTGCTGTAAGACTTGTGTAAATATACGCTTACACACATACACACACACACACACACACACATATATATATATATATATATATATATATATATATATATATATATATATATATATATATATATATATATATGTAGGCCTATATATATATATGTATGTGTGTGTCTATGTGTATTTGTGTGTTTGTGTAGGTTTGTTATATCATTAATAGAAGTTTCTATTTCACGTTAGTTTATTCCTAAGTGTATTCAAATGGACTGTGGATTGTCTTGTATAAGCTGCCTTTTTCAACGTCTAGGAACAGTACGAGTTTTTGCACAAGGCCGCCCAGGTCGCTATAGTCTGTATGGGAACCACAGTCACATCACGTGACATAGAGTCTAGAATCAGCTTTCTTCAAGAGGGTCAAAAGTCAGGAAAAAGTCAAATGGAGGCTGAGTTCAAGGTAGACATTATTAAATACAAATATTTTCGATACTCTCTAATAAATAATTACTTATTAATTTTCTGTCAGTTATTCCATGTATTATTTTTTAAATTAAAGCAATACTTTACCAAAGATAATTGTATCTGACAGGCTGTATCTGCTCTCTGTGACTACCTGTGCACTGCTAAAAAGAGGGAAACAATGGGTGAGAGAGATGGAAATATTTACCTGAACGGTGATACCTTGGCTGATACAGAGTTGAATAGGGACCTCGACAGTGTGCCTGGTAAACATTGACAAAACATACAATTTAACGCAAAATAACTTCTACAGACCACATATGTGTACATTAAAACATATGTAAATTACAATATAATATGTAATTAATATAACCGTTTTGCAGATATAAACTTCAGAACAAAGCTAGAACGTGAATCAGTATCTTTGCGGGATTACATCAATGCAGTAATTGTTCCTGTGAGAAAAATGTTTTTTTTTTGCTAGTTAATAATCAAATCAAAGTAATTTATACGTGATTCAGTCAATAGTATTTTCTGGACAGTTAGAAAAAAATAACAGTGATAGTATTCTTTAAACGATTTTTTATTTCTGCAAACCTTTGTTTTCAGAGTTTTACTAAAACTGATGGTCAGATTTTAACACAACTGCCAACAGCAACGACTGTCGTTGATTTCTGGAGACTGGTCATGCAATACAATGTCGCTCTAGTGCTAGCCTTTGAAACCAATAGCAACTCTAAGGACTCGGTAATTTGTTTTAATATTGGCATTTTACAAATAAATAAATAGTTATCTAAACATTTTACTAAAACATAAATTATTATCTATGAATTTCATAAATAAATACACTCTTAAAATCTGGTGATAAAAAAATAAACCCGTATACATCTATACATTTACTAAATAATGGTATCCAGAAAACCGGGCAGTACTTAGCAGAAAGCATTACAGAGCCCTTAGCTTGTGGATTATATGAGGTGTCCACAGGTCCTATAAAGAATGAAGACCAATGTGAAATACAAAATATCACCGTTAAATCCAAGAAGAAAAAGAACATCTTATCCCAAGTGAGTAATTTAGTTTTAATTATGTAGTTTATAAAGCATAACGATTGTTAAAACTTTAAAAAGTTCATAATATAAAACTCTCTCTCTCTCTCTCTCTCTCAGTATATATATATATATATATATATATATATATATATATATATATATATATATATATATATATATATATATATATATATATATTATATACACATATAAATGGTTTTTGATAATTTATCAAAATGAATGGTGTATGATTTCAAAGAGAAGCATAGCCTCGAGGTAAACAAATGCTTACTTTTAATTTTAATCAACACAATGTAGAATACACTGTCAATTCACATTTCATTTTCAACTGAAATTAAATCTAGAGTTTCGACAATTATGCTAACTATTGTTTTGTTCAATTGTTATTTTGTAGGTGTCAAATAGTCGTTCTCTGACGCATATTACCGTAAATGATTTAACTCTGGATCCTAAACTTTGGTTAAACTTAATAAAGAAGGCCAGAGCAAATAATACTCACGGGCGTATCCTTTATATGTGCAGGTATGTAAACTTTACAGGTTACTATTTTGTCAAATCAGTGGCGTAGCGAGGTCGGGTGTCACCCGGAGCGTCACTTAATGGTGTCACCCCCCCCCCCAGAGGCGTAGCGACCCTTCCCGGCTAAACTTTCAAATTTTCGATTTGCAACCCCCTCCTCAAGTTTTCGATTTGCACCCCCCCTCATGTTTTTCTCTATATATTTTGCTATTTTATACCTTGGTGTCACCCCCCTAAATGGTGTCACCCGGTGCGGTCCGCACGTCTGCCCCCCCCTCTGTTTCAAATTATAGTAAAATTATAGTATGCTGTTATGCTTATATTAATGAATCGATTGTATTATTGTTCTTCTTCTTTGTTTTTAATTATAATCTTGAAAGTGATTCCCGCCAACACAATTAGTACGTGTTACATTACTAAAACAGAAACATCTGAGTTACCCTTGGTACTTTATTAATATAGACAGCATAGGCTGTCTTGGTTAGTGTGTCTTATAATTTATCCGTGGGCTGACTGATATGATCTCTGAAATAGTGTTTTGATTTGTCTCAACTTCTTGCTCACGTCCCTTTGTTACTGTTGGCTGTACGGTTTCCAGCATGATGTTGAGTATAACGGCGGTAGTTGACAAATTCACCAAGACTGCCAGTGCGAACGTGATGTGGACGGGAAGTGAAGGTTCCCCAAATGATGGACTAAAGTTATTCCAAACGAATTATGTTTTTTTATTTAATTTTTATGTTTAAACTAGTACTAGTTTTAAAAAGAAACAAGGAATGTGTTACTTTATTTATTGTTAACGATTTATTACGTCCATTGTATTGTGTATATTATGGTTACGTCCCTTGCATGTTTACCGTGTAGAATAAAGTAGGCCTACTTAATTTAACCCAGAGAACTGTGTCTGTTTAAGTAATGAAACAGTACGTATCCAGTTATCATCAGAGTTTCTTCCAGGTATCTGTTCGGGCGGGGGGGGGGGGGGGCATGGAATTTATATAGAAAATATATACTTTTAACAGTGTCCGCCCCCCCCCCCTCGGAAATTTGAGTCCGCCCCCCCCCCCCCCCCCCATCGAAAATTTCAAGTTCACCCCCGGAGAAAAAAGTCTGGAAGAAACACTGGTTATTATGCGCCACATTGGCTAACGACTCGGATTATAGCCTGCTTTTCTTCTTGGTTTTGCTTCAATCTCCTTTTTCCAACCAAGAATAAAAACAACTGTTTGATTTGTGAGTTATCTCTCCTAGATGAGTTGTTGTCCCCAGCTATCGAGCTTTATCTGCCCGGGGGTTCGAACTCGGGACTATTTGATTCAGCAACCATGACCCGACCCGACTACGCCGTCTTCATTTTACTATGTATTATGCTAGTATTACTTGATAAGTACGTATGACATAATGTCCAAGTTTGCTTGTGTTCAGAGACGGGGTGAGCTACAGCGGTCTGGCTTGTGTGTTGAACCTGTTGCTGGACAGGCTGGACCACGACCAGAGCCTGACAGTTCCACTGGTGGTTGGTGCCGTCAAGTGTATCAGACCTCAGGTCATCTCCACACTGGTCAGTTGCTTATCACTTGTTTGATTCTCTAAAGTTTGATTACATAGCATAGACTTAGCTAAGTTTGATTACATAGCACCGACTTAGCTAAGTTTGATTACATAATACAGACTCAATTAAAATATCGTGTGTATCCTAGGACCAGTATAACTGTTTATACCAAGTGCTTCACCGGTACAACGAAACCTCTTCATCATACAACAACTACGACTACCCAATGGTCGAGAAAAAGTTCAAACCTCCTAATCATATTCCTCCGCCAATTTTTTATGAAGTCGAATATTCCAACACTTCTTAAGGCACTAGATGTGTTGTTTAATACAGAGTTTATGTAGACTTTACAATACTTTATATCTGATCATGGTATAATGTAGTTGAAATGTTATTTAATAAAACCCCTAATTTGTTCACAAATAATTGAAAAACTAAAAGCACAAATCTTTTAATTACAAACTTTACCTCTGTTTTTACGTTGTGTTAGTTTATGGGAATTTTACTAATTTTATTTTTGTAGTCAATATTTACATTTCAAACATTGAACTATATTTTTACTATATGTTAAGTCATATACGCGTTAAATAGAGTATACTATAAAACACACGGTTTAAGTTTTAATATTGATCATGGATGAACAGCAGCTTCGTAAAATAAAACCATCAGCTATTTAAATTCAAGTATTTTATTTCTAATCTTCTAATGTTATTTAGTTTTACAACGTTAACTTTAGTAATAACTGTTTATTATATGTGTAAATAGATACATGGTTTAAAATTTGAAATATTGTATAGTTGTGTGATAAATAAATAACACTTCGTTGTAGAAATAGTAGAACAATGAATTGAGATGATTGTGTCTGTTAGAAAAACTAATTTATTTTATCTAAAATGTGATCATTCAACTTTATATTTACATTTATATATAAAAATAAAAGCACTTCTTTTTTTAAAGTTCATTCAGATGTGCACGTTTTGGTATATGGTTGAAAACAACTAAAGCTATATCGCCATCTACAATAACTTTACTAACGGTTTATTTCAAATGTAAGCCAATAAATTTTTTGCTAATTTACAACTTTATTTCTGAGTGAACAATTATTGAAATGCAGAATTTATCTATGACTGTTTAATATTAAGGCTCAAACGGTTTTTATTGTGATATAAAAATAAAGTATTCATGTTGCAAATACAGTTTTAGGAGTGGTCTAGCCAGCCAGCTATTGATTTTATTTGTTAATTGCGTGTTAAATTGTTAAATCCATTCTACCCATTGCTATTCATTAAACGTCAGTTGTTTTAAAGAAACAAAATAAAATATTTTATTACGTGGTTCTAGTGGCATACTAGAGTAGTGCTTGCTTCAGCTGAACAAGCGATGTGTATAAAGGGCAGTAAACTGTACTCATAGCCCCCCCCCCCCCCAAAAAAAAATATATATATATATATCTAACGTGGCAATTGAACATTCTAGATTAACACTTTTTTAAAAATGTGGTATCATGCAATCAGGCCGTTTGTTTATGATAAGATAACTTGTTTCTCAACTGTAACACTATTGTAAAATTTCTGAGTAGCTTCCCCTGAAATAAAAATAATCTAATGTAGTTGACTTGAGGTGTATGTTACCTTACTCTATCAACACCAAAAGTCTGGTCATAAACCGTGAAGGTTACCGCAGGTAAAGTTTATTCAACTTGAAGTTTATGACGGCTGACATAATGCTGCACCATTCCCACTGCTAACCTGGTCTGTCGAACCATTACCAGTGCTAACTTAGTGTGTCGAATCGTTCGAGGTGCTAACCTGATCGGACGAGCCATTCCCAGTGCTAACCTGGTCTGTCGAACCGTACGAGGTGCTAACAGGATCTGACGAACCATTACCAGTGCCAGCAGGTTCTGCCAGTGACTAGCAATGCTGCACTATTCCCGGTGCTAACTCTGGGACACTTCTTCTAAAATAGTGTGTTACAATAAAGGCCTGTCAAAAAATATTAGACAACGCGGAATTAAGTCTTAATTTAAATTTTTGAAAACATAAAGGTACAACTTCCTAATATTGATATTCAGTGACATTAACATCTTTCTATCGCTAGTTCCGATAAATTACATCACAAAAAAAAACAGTTGTAATCCTGTTGGAGAGACTAAATGCCTAGCAGGATTACATATATACATGTCACACACTCCTACAAAACCTGGCTGACACAATAGAACTGACACACATAACATACACACGAGGAAGGAGATCCACAAAGCGTGAGAAAGATAGGCACGATACGCATGAGATATACTCAGTGTGTGAGATACAATAAGCTTGATATAAACTTGGATATGGAACATTACCAGGAACATTAAGACACGATTAGAATCTGTAACCATTGAAAAATGTTACATAGCGTTGTGTGTCAGTGGGGTGAATAGCTGGTTTAAGATAGGTCATAAGAAGTAACTTTAGATTCTCACAATTGACCACAACCCCTTCTAAAGATAACATTACAATAATAATGTGTGTAGTAACATTATGTGTTCAGTAGAAAATACGTCATTATGGGAAATGTATGTTCATAAAGTTAAGAAAAAACCCTATGTTTGAATGTTAATTAATTAACATACATTTTAAGTATTCTTTAATTTGAATGTAAACCACATGTATACCATATTGTCAGTCTAGATCGTAAGACATATTTTAGTGATGTTTAAACTTAAAAGAGACGAAATGAAATAACTACTGGAATCCGATTGTCTATAGTTCAGTCACGGGTCAAAAACCCCGCTCCAGGCTTTATAGTATTCCTTGTGTCGACGGGACATCCGGTTTGTTCTGTAACGTCTAACATCATTTATAAAACATTTGTAAAGGCGGTTTTTCAACACACGTTTTGTTACTGCTAGATATTTACACATTGTTCAAAAGAAAATGTTAACTAGAAGCTCACGAGTATTTAGCATGTGTAGATATGTATTATAAACATACCTAAATTCAAGTAGATACATCTAATCTTTGTGTTTAAAAACCATGTAACGAAATTACCTATAATAATTACAATCAAATTTATTTTTCTTTTACTTAACCCTTTATCTACTGACGGTACTTATAAGTACCACTTTAATTAAGCGCCTGTATTATTTTTAATTTAAGACGAATTTTAAAAATTATTGTTGTAATTGATAGTATTATCTCCCTTGAGTCACAGGTAGGTGGAGGGAGCGATGTTTTTTGAAAATTTCTCGTGTGGCGCCATTTTCAGTCTCTACCTGTATCGGTAGTTCACAATTGTTCTGTGCATATCTCACATGTGTTCCTGATTTCCCTTTGTTTTACCTTATTCTTCACGTTTTCAACACCGAATATTTTTTATTGGCATCTTCAAAAGTCAGGCAAATGCATTTAACTTCTAGTTAAACAATTTTTATCAAATTGTCTTTGTAATAGATCGATGTTTACAAGTGGACTTATAATTGCTGATTTTCGATGTGGAGTGCCATAAATATTATTTTGATAATTAATTATCGAAATGTACTTAAAAATATATATTTATGCATTTATAAGAAGGTTAGCATAGGGTTTTCTTCAGAAATATTGTAATTAATTGCAGATTTCTAGTAGTAAAAGAATAACAAGAATAGAGGTGGCAGTTGCAGGCTCGTTTACTAGGTTTAGTATACGTTATTTGTATACCAAAGTCTAGTTCTAGAAGTAAGATTTGTAAGTGATATTTGTTGAAAAAAACTGTCTTGCATACAATAGCTGGCGTGTACGTAATGTATACCTGTAGACTAGTAATAGTCCATACATCTGCATGTAGTATAGATAGTTTTGTAATTTTGAATCAGTAAACACAAAACAGTAGGCCACTACGGCTATTCAAAACACATTGAGCTCACTTCTATTTATGAACTCTACACTGTAGTGTAGACTTGTCATAACATTCTAGTAGGCTACAATTATACTAGTATTACTAGTAGTAGTGTACTGAATGACTAGGATTTCGTTTTCAAAATATTTGTTTATGCGGCTCATTGTAATGTCTATTGGAAGCCTCAGGCAAAAGCAGGTTGAGTCCGGCAACAGTTGCCACACCAGAAAGACGACAGACAAGAATGTCTCAAGAATGAGGAATGAGGGAGCATGACATGTCGGCACCTTTTGCTGTGTTTGAGGTCTAAGATGTGTTCTGATAGAAAATCCAGTAAAAATCGTACTCAAAATATACTTTTGTGCTGTGTTTATGTGTGAAAATTACAAAAAATGATTGTTATAATGATTGCCATGTTATTATTTAATAAGTTGTATCGTTTTTTCTTGTTTTGTAAATTTTTTAATTTTTGGAAAAAATGTCCTACATTCCTGACGGTACTTATAAGTACCAATACATGTTTGGGCCCTTAAAAATTTATGAAACAAAATTTCCTTCGACGTATGCTTTATATGTGCCAAAAGCAATATGATAACACATTGTTTAAGAAAAAATTTCATTCAGAACCTTATTCCGTAAATAAAGGGTTAAAATATCCCGTTTAAATGTTAAAAATGCCAGCACAGTATTGAAAAAAATAATTAGCTTATCAATAATCAGCGCATTAATATTTGTTGTCTGTATAAACAAATAATTAGCTTATCAATAATCAGCGCATTAATATTTGTTGTCTGTATCACAGTGAACACAAGTGTTGAAAGATTTATTTTTAATATAATTTTAGTGCAGCTGGGTGATATGACAGAGTAATAAAATTTAGTATCTCATATACAACAATCACAATCTTCAATTAAGTTTAAATACATTTTAATTAGAATAAAAATATCCGTATTTTCCAAGAAACGGTGGTATGTACATGTGCATGTGTACACGGGGTAGGGGAGTGTACGGTAGCGTGTCGAGATATTGTCTAGCTCCACACGGAAACTTTGCTTGCCTGGACGTCAAGTCCTGGTAAAGACAGCCACTCTATTGTAGTATTCGCTGAATCAAGTCTCAGTGATCAGCTCTAGGAAGGTATTTGTAAACGATAGCTGCCAGATTAGGTAGGTTAAATCGTCTATTGTTAAATCATTTTTAAGTTATGTAGGAGACAATTGTGATTTAATGTAAAGTGTGATTAAAAGTGATATGTGTTTGTTTGTTTGTTGTTGTTTTTTGGTTTTTTTTATTATAGTCGAGCCAAAATTATCTGTGAGTTAAATTTAAAAAAAATTGTGGCTGTTAAATATTTATTTAAAGCTTAATCAGAACAATAGAATGCAATGTATTGTATTGTTTACAAACACTGGAATATTCCAATCAATTATCGCAGGTTACATGGTCAAATATATAGCTAAGCACGACTTGATAAGTAGACGACTTTGTTGGCTAGCTGATTGTGTAGTAGTCTTGTTATGAAATGTCAGGCTTATCATGATACATTGTGTTAATTTGTTACTTAGCTAGAAATACTGAAGTAATGTTTTTTTTTTCAGTGTGATGGTCTGGAGCTAAAATGTCCTTCGTCTTGCAACTGTGTTTATTGTTGGCGTCAGTCTACATGGTACATATGGCCACGCGTAAGTGTTTCTTTGTTCAGTCGCTTGCAAGTACAAAAATGGAAATGTATTTAAAATTAATAATATAAATATAATATAATATATATATATATATATATATATATATATATATATATATATATATATATATATATATATATATATATATATATATATATATATATATATATATATATATATATATATATATATATATATAAACATAACACTACAAACCATTACACATACAAAGCTTTCATGTTTAATATCCTTTTGACCGGCTTGATTATAGGCAGACATATATATATATATATATATATATATATATATATATATATATATATATATATATATATATATATATATATATATATATATATAAGGGGGGAGGGCAAAACATTTTGCCCTTTTTTTAAACTTTATTTATTATAGTAACACTAAACTCATCCCTTAACTAAACTCTCGAGCGTTACTAGCCCATTGGGGAATGCTTAGTAACACTTTTAGGAAGTTTTTAAAGTATATTGTAAATCTAAGTCAAATTATTCAATAGTTAGCATGCAACGTTATCAAAGGTGAGAAAATATTTTATCTTAAGCTCAACCGCTATATACACAAGTGGTATGTTTATTTTCATGATGCTACCTGTGACAACAGTTTGCTACGATAAACACTTACACTTACATACACACGACCATTATTTACAATCGGCGTATCAGGATATGGGATACCGATTGATGCTGCTAATTGACCAAAATCAAACACCACGACACGAAACACGCCTGTGAATATGGATTGTCAAGCTAGTAGTGACTAGGTCCTCCTTTTATAATACATGTATTCAACTCAAAGGTCAAACGCGTAAATATTCATTTTGAAAAGAAAAAGTAACCATATTACACTATTATCAAATAATGTTTAACACATGAATTTGACAAATTAGGTTGTATAGAATTGTATATGTTCTTACAAACGCAAGGTTTTTAATACGATGTGTAAGAGGAGACACGACTTGCTGTTCTTTGATCTAAAATAGCACGAGTTACCGCTCTTGTTGACCCAAATTACGTTGTGGTAATACCGACATTACCTGAGTTGGAAAAAAATGTTACGCTTCATTGAACATGCGTCACACTAACGGAAAATAAAGTACTGGATATTTTCCTTCCTGGTGCTATTTGAATACTGTCAAGTGCCACGCTAAATGAACAGTCACGGATTGTTAAGCGTGTGGTATTAAGCAGTTAGCTGTTTTTAGTTTTTGAATTACTATCGCGAAAACCTTTTTGGTAAACCACTTTGGTTGGACAAGCTACCTTACGCTAATGTTCTACATTCCCTCCACTAAAAGTGTATTTCAGATAGTCCTAACAAAGTGTTTACACTAGTTAGCTAGTGCACCGTGTATGTGTTACATGACGTTATATAACATGGTGTGCTAAAGACAAAACCGTTGTATATTCGTATTATATAATAAATCAACAAGATTTGTGAAAGTCTAAAATCACTTCAACTGGCAGTTCCAATGAAGCGTGAAACTGATAAGGGAGTTAACTAAAAATAAAAGACAATGTTAATTTTGTCAGAATGTCGTCCCTTGAACTAGGATCTAAGTAACCTATGCGATGATTATGACGTTATGATAACAAGCAATTTAAACACCGCACCATTTCAAAATATTTTAGCTAGATTGCTAATCAAACACAATGGAATAAGTATACAATCACGTGACGTCTTTTACACTTATAATCGTGATAAAACATAATATAATAAAGCGTATAAATAAGCTAACCTCATTATAAAGTGTTGCCCAGTTATAATAAGCTACTCTTTATTATTAGCCTATTGTTTATGTTTATTATAACTTGAATACCAGCAGCAAAAACATAAAAAGGTCTATCTCTTACAGTCCGATGATTATAGAAAGGCACATTCTAGACTATAATCTCTGGTCACCATAAAGTGACATGATGTGGCTTTATTCTTGTACTTGGTATCTTTATGATTTACACCTAGAAACATTTTATAGTGCCCTATTTGTCATATAACTGTAGAACATGTCCTAGTATAATTTAAAACGCTTTATACGGTTTTATTTGTCATACGGCTATACTTATTAATGGGATGCCGCGATCGAATGGTAGAGCATACGACTGATGTTCGAATACAAAGTCCCATGGTCAATCAAGCTCTGAGGGGTATACAACTCACGTTAGGGGAAATAAGGGCGGCTGGGAGTAGTGCGAACTACATTATCACAGAAATAGGTGAACTGTGCTACACTTGACCCATGAGACGTCAAGTTCAAACGAGTACTTAACTTGTAATGATCTACTCCCTAGCCTGTACCACTGGATGGTTCGGCCCTGATTGCCAGTACAGATGTCGCTGTACCAACAACAGCTGTGACGTCAACGGTTTCTGTGTCAACGGTTCCAAGTGTAACGTCAGCTGGTTTGGTCCAAAGTGTCAGTACCGTAAGTACTTACATGACAATCTTCTGTGTTGTTACATATGTTTAAATTAGAAAACTAACGTAACTTCATCTTAGTAGTTATAAAACAGACTGGAACTATCTATTATACCCATATATAAGTTATCATGCACAATGAAAGAATATAAATTGACAACCGACAACGTTCCAGAATATCTTAATTAATTAATTTAACCTAAAAATTCAAATATCAGTTACCTTGTCTTGTCACGTCCCTTATATTATGTATATCTCAGTGATGCCCCTTGAATATGTAGCTAGAGTGTAGTTCAGACGAAGACCGTGAATAAAACGTTGTGCTCAGAAGTGTGGCCTGGCACTGTTCTTTACAAAGTTAATTAAGAATTGCAGTACACTTCATGACGTCTACTGTTGTGTTCTGAGTTCTGCAAGTTGAGTAATGTAACTTTTAAAACCTCAATACTGGACAAATCAAATCTAAAACTTCATGAGCTTTTAATTTTCCCCGACTCTGCGACTTTTAAAAGAAGATAAAATTTAGTACGTTTTGAAGTGAACTGACACTAAGATACATTGCTTACGATTATCTTTTAGATTCTAAATAAAATATTTACAGCAATACATTGACCAACGTTATATGAATAATGTGGATTACAAACATATGGAAATGAAGCTGTAATACATTGGAGTTTACTTCCTATTAACTTTGTATTCATCTAGTAAGGTAAAAACATTATAAATTATCAATTGATGTTTTCCAGAGGACCTGATGTTTCTCAGGAGTTACATCACCCCTGAGAGTGTCCTCGTTGTTGACGGAGACGATACGACGTGCGTTTATCAAAACCGTTTCACCGTCACGTGGGCGACCTACTACGAGATCAACTGGATCCGACTGATTGTATCAGCTACAAGTATGGCCTCGTTTATTATGGAGAATTACATTGATCAAATGAACGCATTGGTTTTAATAAAACGCACAATTAGATAAAGAAATATTAATCACTTAATTGGTCATGAGAAAAATAATCGCTCTTCGTACTAACCTTTGTAGAGACACATCAATATAAATCTTTTGAGGTTTAATTAATTTGAATATGATCTGTTTATCTGTTCGTAGTAAAAACCAAGCAACCTCTCACTCCAAGCCCTGGCCTCCAACTGCATTGCTCATTCATCCCTACAAAGCTCTTTTCTCCCGCTCACAACAAACCCGCTGTCAATCGACCAGTCGCTTCCCTAGTTACTTTCGTTCACTCCGTACAACACACACATCACCACATCCTGCCTCGCGCTAAAATACTACTGTGTACACACTCACACGCAGTGATCAGTAACCAAATACACATCACCACAGCCATATTGTTTGAACCAATATCGAGAATACATACATACACACGCACGTACATTCGCACAACCACACACACATATACGCATATATATATATATATATATATATATATATATATATATATATATATATATATATATGTTACGGTCAAAGCCCGAAGTGCGGCCAAAGCGCGGATTGGCCGGCTCTCTTGGCCAAAGCCCGAAGAACTCAGCACTAAGATCGTATTTCGTACATTGGCCGGCCAATGCGCGCACTGGCCGGGACGTATTGGCCAAAGTCCGAAGCGCTTAAACTTGACAGCGTATTTTGTACATTGGCCGGCCAATGCGCACACTGGCCGGGATGTCCTGGCCAATGTTCTATCTAGACTAAGTTGTGATCGCATTTTCATTATTCTGGGTGCGTTTTCATTGAGAGTAACGTATTGTTTAGCTCTTGTTTGTATAGCATTCTATATGCAAGGCGACATGGATCAAAAGGGCCGTCAGACCATGAGGCAGACATAGCAGATGACTGTCAAAAGAAAAAAATGTAAATCCATATTAGTTTCCATATATGGGCTCTCGATAAAATAGTTACTGAGGA